>NC_077232.1:290450615-291050615 GCF_027887165.1 Monodelphis domestica | reverse complement strand
AATAAATGGTCATGGTCACACAGCTAGGATGCATCTGAAGCCAGATTTGATAGGGAATGTCTGAGGCAAGTTGAACCTAGGACATTCAGGGGGAAGGGGGAAGGGGGAGAGGAGAGTAGTTTTGTACAGATGTTCCAGAGGTGATGGGAGAATACAATGATACAAGGGACAATTCAATCTAGGGGACTAAATCCCCACCCAAAAAACATACAATTGTAGGAGCTTTGATGTATGAGAAAACAAAACAATCAAAAGGAAAAAAAGAGAAGAAATAATGATAATAATAAACTACAAAACAAACTATTTTTACTGATATTTATGTTGCCATCATATGCTAATACCAAAGAAATATATGATCACAAGATATCACAAGAAATATATGATCACAAGATAATGCTGTCAGGAAATCATATAAAATCATATATATTTTTATTTTTTTTAAATGAACTAACATGGAGGAAACTACCAAAGAGATGCTAAAAACCTGCTTTTGGAGAAGACATTCTGCATTTCCCTGAGTGGAGAGTAGTGTCTTTCTGCACAACCAGAACAGGCTTGACTTTTAAAAGGACCAGTCCAGGAATCTTACTCTTTTCTGGTGGAATCCAGAAAGAATAAATGTCCTGTTTGATGACCACATGGGCACTATGAACTGGACTGGTGACAGAAGAGCTTTCTTCTCCCCGTTGAGGCTTGGTTTTAGCCTATTCTGTTGGTCCTTTTAAACTGTAGTTGTAGGCAGTGGAATCCCCAACCAGACTAGAAATGAGCCAAGGCAACCTTAGAGGCAGAATTTCAGACTGGATGTACAGTCATTCTAAGCACCTTTAGAAGCCAGAGTGCCTGGGACTCAAGCCCAAACAAAGCTTGGGGCTTGGAACTTGATGGGACTGTGATTTACAGTTCACACAGTAATGTGAACCTAATCTTTTTTCCTTCCCCAGAGAATGAAGGTTATTTGAAGGGAGAGAGAGGGAGAGAGAGAGAGGGAGAGAGAGAGAGGGAGAGAGAGAGAGAGAGAGAGAGAGAGAGAGAGAGAGAGAGAGAGAGAGAGAGAGAGAGAGAGAGAGAGAGAGAGAGAGAGAGAGAGAGAGAGAGAGAGCATATGTGTGAGTGCTTATTCTTGTTATATCTTTGAGGTAAATATTACTTTGTCAAACCTAATCTGGAGAGAGGGGTAGGTAGGTGACTCCTCAGTGGATTGAAAGCCAGGTTTAGAGATGGGAAATCCTGGGTTCAAATTTTGCCTGAGATACTTCCTAGCTATGTGACCCTGCCTCTATTGGCTAGCACTTACAGCTCTTCTGCCTTGGAACCAATACAAAGTTTTGATACTAAGACAGAAGGTAAGGATTAAAAAAAAAAAAAAAGCTAATCTGATTGTTAAATGATTAAGTGGAATTACAGTACAGGGGATCCTACAATTTGGAGAACACAATAAGGGGGGGGTAGAATTTAGAGCATTTTTCACATGACAATAGATAGTTTTGATTTCTTCTGAAAACTATTTTTTCATATCTTTTGATGATTTATCTATTGGGGAATTGTTCTTATTTTTTTTAAGTTTGACTCAGTTCCCGCAATGTTTGAAAAATGAGGCCTTTATCAGGGAAATTTGCTGTAAAAATTTTAAATATCACTTCATTGTTTATGGTACCTTTTATTAAAATATAGTTTTCCTGATCACCTCTTTCATTTATGTCTATTTTTGCTTTGTCTGAGATTATGATGGTAACCCCTGCCGTCTTCATTTCAATGGAAGCATAATGGACCCTGCCCTAGCCCTTCATTTAAACTCTCTGTATGTCTTTCTGTCCCAAGTATGACTCTTGTATATATCATATTGTTGGATTATGGTTTCCAGTCCATTGTGCTATTTATTTGGCTTCTTCCCAAGTTTCTCTCCCTTTGGGGACGTGCAAAGAATCTGTAACCACATGTCTTCTTTCTCAAATCTTGAAGCCTAAAGACCAGGATCTCCCCTCTCTCAAATGTTTCACCATTCTGCCCTGCATTCCAGTGTGATATATTGAATAATCTGCCAGTGAGGAGAGTCTTCTGCAAATAAGCTTTGAGCCTCAGATTATCTATGCATATATAAAAATATATGATATTTCTTTATATATAAACCTCTATACAAACATAAATATAACTGCATATCACGATTCAGTCTGTAGCCATTCTTCCTTCACTTGGTTTTTCCTGACTAGGTCAAATTGTTTTGAATGACTCTTTGTCTCATATTTCTATTATTAAGGGGCTTATGCAAAAAATTAAAATGCCATTCACAAACAATAGAACTTGGAGGACCTCATCATTGATTAGGAATATCTCTTCAACTCTTCCACAAGAGTGAAGAATCGTTTGACTATTATCTATACTTTTGCTTGATATAGTGATCTGAAGTTCATCAAACAAGATTATTTTTTGCCATATCTTTCAAAAAATCTTTTGTGGAGGATAGAGAGATGAGAAATGCAGTGAAAGATTTGAACTTTGTATATAATAGGCATTTGATAAAAGTTTGTTTAATTGATCTTGCTTAGTTACCTTCTCTCTTCACCCTTTTGGTTCCTTCATTCCAATTGTGAGTTCTTCCAGGAAACTTCACTTTGAGGAAAGGTCCACACACCAGACTTTGCCACTATGGTCCCTCATGAGAGGCATATTTCCCACCCTTTTCACCTGTGATCAATTACCCCTGCCAATCAGCTTTCTTTTAAATGGTGTCTTTCCCCATTCCCCCTGCTCCTTAAGGGTCGGGTCTGTCTTTGTTTTCAATTTTATTTGTTTCCCCAGTGTCTGGCTAGTAGTGTCTAGCACATAAAGGCTTAATAAATGTATCTTGAAAAATACTTGTACAAAAATTTTAATAGCTTCACTCATTGTGGTGGCAAAAATTGGAAAATGAGGGGGTTTCCCTCAATTGGGGAATGCTGAACAAATTGTGGTATATGATAATGATGGAATATTATTGTGCTATAAGGAGTGATGAATTGCTTGATTCCCATATGAGCCAGAAAGACCTCCACAAACTGATGCAGAGTAAAATGAGTAGAACCATGAGAATATTATACATAGACACTGAAACATTGTGAGACAGTCACATGTAATCGACTTTGCTACTGAATGCAGAGCAATGATCCAGGACAATCCCGAGGGACTTATGAGAAGTATTGCTATCCACATTGAGAGAAAGAACTGTGGGAGTAGAAATGCTGAAGGAAAATATTTGATTTTTCACTTGTTTATATGGGTATTGTGATAAAGGATGAAAACGTTTGCAATCTGCAAAACTGTGGCAAAAACTGAGAAATACAAACCTCAGGGAATGATTGACCAAGGGTCACATGGGAGCCTGAGCCTTGGGATCTGAGAAGATTCTTTGCCCAACAGTTTTTCTTCTCAGTGTCTGCTCTCCTGGTATAAGCTTGAAGAGGATTTTGCCTGTGATCAACTGAGGAAGGAGTTCTTTTGGGTCTGGCTGCTGGCAGCATCAACTTGGACATCTAACAACATAAGATCCTGGTCCTATTTGATTTGGACTTCTGCTGTGAGATTGGGATATTTAGGAAGTTAAGGTTTTGGTTTAGTAATATAGTTTACATAGTTTAGTTAGTTATAATCTTTTAAATTAAGTATAAGAATAAATATGTTCTTGAACCCTTATTCCTTTCCTATCCTTCCCAAACAATAAAGCAGAATTTATTTATATGTTTTCCTCTTGTGTTTCCCTTACCCCAAATCCTTACCTTAACAGTTTGGTGAGCCAGGTAGGTTGAAGAGTATGTTTATTGTATAATGCTTTTGGTTTTGTTTTTTTAAAGTATAAGTCAACATTCTACTGTGTATTTAGCTAGCTAGGAGCTTAGGGGGTTACATAGAATTCTTTGGGCTTGACTTGCTGAAGGGAGTTAGTGAAGCTACTCCACAGACCCCAGCAGCCATCTTGAGAAAATACCGTTTGTGAATTTTGAAATTTATTTTTGTTTGTTTTCTTTGTTATATGTACGTTACACTGTAATAATATTATTATTTCTAATAATTTTACAACAGATGCAGGCATGTCAGTAAACATGTGTAGCAATATGCTGGTGATGTTTTTCAACTATTTGATGTATATTCCATATTTTATATTTGTGTCATTCCCTAGTTACTGCCTTATGTTTTTACTATGGATTGTCTGAAGACATTGATGGATTTAAAGCTCTGTGACATTATGGCATATGTATCCCTTGCTATAATCTGTGGATGCATTGTTTATAAGTCTTGTGCCTCTGTGTGCCTTTGTGTAAAGCATCTTAAAGATCTGGGAACCTGGTTCAGAAGGGATTCTGACATAAAGATGATGGTAATACAAATGAAAACTCAACTGGATACACTGGAACAATTTATAAACATGAATATGAATCAAGGCTTTGCACATGATAACAACAGATTAAACACTAATGGGAAAAACTAAAATAGGCTAGAAAAAGAGGAAGCAGCAGGAATAGTTACTTTATGCCCATTTAGAGATATGCCAGTGGTAAAACAAAATGAAGTTCATAAAGTAAAGATGCGTAAGAGATTTTCCCCAGAAGACCTTGAATCCATCAAGAGAAGGACCTCAAATTTCAATGACAAACCTAATAGAGTAATTAAAGAAATGCATAGGGCAACTGATTTGTATGATCCAGATTTCAATGATTTTTCCCTACTGATGATAGACGTCTTGACAAAGAGAGAGAGAACTAAATTTATACAGGAGACAAGAACAGATCCTTTATTGCAATCTTGGCCAGAGGACTTAAAGTTGGATACACCTGATGAGGGGGTTTATGATACATTTATGAATATGGGATTTTGGTTTTTAAGATTATTACTAAAATAATTAATTTTGAAATAGGTATTGAGTGATAATACATGTACAACCCAGAGGAATTGCTTGTTAACTCTGGGAGGTGGTGATGGGAAAAGGGGAGAGAAAGTACATGAATCATGTAAACATTGAAAAACACTTAATAAATTTTAAAAAAATGTTTCTTGACTTAGTCACTAAGGTCCTTCCAGAAAATTCTCTTATTAAATTATTTCTGAGGGGTGGAGAACAATCTGACAAATAGCTCAAGTTGCTCAATCATATGCAAATAATCTCTCTTTGTTATCTTCCTCTTTGTTTCCTTCTTATCTGCTTCTCTACATTTCCCCTTCTTCACAGTGACCAGTCAATACAAATCTAGTATTCATATAGAAGGTTCCTGGAAACCTTGCACCAACTTCCTCCCATTTACTTATTGTTGAGTTATACTTTGGGGATTCCAGTAGAAGTGAGAAAGACTAAATATTCTAGGATAAAGCTGCTTAAATTTCTGTTTACTTGTTTGAAATGGACTTTGTTTTTTGGCACTCTAGTGAAACCTATTTTCAGAGCACCATTTTGTAAGTAATTAAAGTCAACATTAAAATTCAGTGAAAGGTTAACAAAGATTAAGATGTAATTTTTTTTCCTTGCAAAGTCATGGATTCCCTGAAATCAGTGGATCCCAGGTTAAGAATCCTTGTTCTAGGCAAATGGTGGTCTAAGATAGGAAACAGTGCTGATGTTTTAACTCTTACTTAGCAGTGAACTGTGAAATCACACTTCAGTGAGGAAAGGAACTTATGTGCCTTTGGGGGCAAATTCAGCTGCATGGTAATCAAAATTCTAGACAGGGTAATGCTCTCATTGAATTAACATAACAGGGCTAAAAGGACTTCCAGGTGAGGAGATCAGGAGCTGAATAAAGATCAACAATTACCCCATATCTTCTACATACTTTTCATAGGTAATATTTTTTTATCTTTAATAAAGATGTGGGGGAGATGGGTAGGACCACTGGATTTGATACCCTTACTGGTTCTAAACTTTATGGCCTTCTGATTAAAGGGGGATTCTTCTGAGTCCCTCACAGCTAATGGTGCCCTCCAAATCATGCCTGATGCTTCATTTTTCCCATGTGACCTAGAGATTGCTGAAGGCACCTTGTTTCAGCCATGCCTCCTGGAGCCCCCATTGACTTCTTAGTCATTTCTGTCACTTCCTCAGATCTAATGGACTTGGACTAAGAGGAATTGCAGCTGGAGCTACTTAAACCCTATTAAGCCTCCATGCTGAGGATGATTTTTTCAGGCTGTTGTGCTGTTCTTGGGTGATTTAATAAAGATGCAATTGACTTATGGAGCCTTGTACAAATGCACCCAGAGGCTTTTTAGCAAAAGGGGAAGATTTTAAAAGCTAACACAAATAAATAAAACCTATGAAATGTTGATAGCTCTTCCTTTGGTGAAAGCTAAATGAATCATACAGATCCCCTGTTACTGTTGTGGGTGACCACAGTACTGAGAATGTGGCATGTGAATTAAGGACCCTCAACAACTTTAGGGAAATGCCCACAGAAGATTGTTCCCTATTTCCCTGGGACATTGTTCTATGCACTCAAATGCTAATACAACTCTCCTGGAAAAACAAAGAATGTCTTAGCAGTGGAAAAAAATCATAGCAGAAATCTGTCCTTGTGCTTAAAGCAAAATTTTCCTTGCAGGTCAGATTACCTTAGTAGACTAATTCCTCCAGTTCTAATATAGTTAATATAACAGTATCCAAAACATAAGAGAGCAAATAATATGGTTTTTATATAATTCAAAGATCCATAAGACAAAAAATAGTACATTTTCCCTGGCATTTTCTTCCCATGTCCAGAATACTCTTCCTCTACATCTCTGCCTATTGTCTTCCTTTAAGTCCCAATTAAAATCACATCTTCTGAAAGGTTTTCACAACCCCTCTTAATTCTAGTACCTTCTTTCTCTGATCACTTCTTATTCATCCTGCATATAGCATGTTAGTATTTATTTGTTTGCTTACTGTATCCCTCATTAGATTGGGAGCTCCCTGAGCAAAGTGACTTTATTTTGCCTTTCTTTGTATCCTTAGAGCTTACCAAAGTGCCTGAAACATAGAAATCAATAAATTCTTGGCTGACTGACTTGTCTACAGTATAGATCTTATTCTCACTTTTTGATTATACTTTGCTCCTATTCAAATACTAATTACTTGTGTTTAAAAAGCCTGTACAGGTTATCATGTATTTTCCTCTCACGGCAACTCTCTAAGAGATACGTTTATTAAGATGTCGTGTATGTAGCACTCTGCTGGTGTTAAAGGGCTATATAAATGCTTACTGTTATCTAACAGACTAAGGAACCAATGGTCAGGGACATTATGGCATTAGCTACAATCATAGAACTTGGTAGTCACAAAGCCATGTCACAGGAGACTAGATTCTGAATTTGAGGGGACCTGTGAATCCATGGGGTCCAATTTCCTCATTTTACAGACAAGAAAACTGAAGGAGTTTTTATAGATAACAAAATGTAATAGTCTTCTAACTCCCTAGCCTTCACATAGTTCTTTCTATATGAATTTTATTTAGAGGAAGTTAGTACTAAGATTTGGAGTTGGTTTTTCTTCCTATTGTACATGATTGATGTAATAGCTTTAAATGCATTTTTTGAAAGTCTTTGAATATTTGCCAGCTGCTATTCATGTTCCCTGAAGATTTCAAGCTATTAGCAGTTTAATCATATCCAATACATTCATATTGCCTCTTTTTCTAAAGGCCTCTATGTTTTGCTCAAATATTTGTAACAAGCATTTTTATTATCCTAACATTTATTTTCATCTTTTTACTCATTTTGTCTCTAGAAATTTTCCACATTTTTGTATTGAAACTACTAAGGAAACTCAAATCTCTAGCCTTCAAATCAAGAACAGAGTTAGAGATGTTGGGAGAAAATGAAGAACACCACCATCATGTGGCTTGGACCCTTGTTTCTTGAGAACTTCTGAGAAAACATGAGTATGTTCCACATGGTGGTCAGGCTTGGATGGGTTATGACTTGAATTATTGAATAAAACTACAAAGTGGGGACATTAATTCATTGCTGGTGAAGTTGTGAACTGATCTAACCATTCTGGAGGGCAATTTGGAACTATGCCCAAATGGCGATAAAAGACTGTCTGCCCTTTGATCCAGCCATAGCACTGCTGGGTTTGTACCCCAAAGAGATAATAAGGAAAAAGACCTGTACAAGAATATTCATAGCTGCACTCTTTGTGGTGGCCAAAAATTGGAATATGAGGGGATGCCCTTCAATTGGGGAATGGCTGAACAAATTGTGGTATATGTTGGTGATGGAATACTATTGTGCTAAAAGGAATAATAAAGTGGAGGAATTCCATGAGGACTGGAACAACCTCCAGGAAGTGATGCAGAGCGAGAGGAGCAGAACCAGGAGAACATTGTACACAGAGACTGATACACTGTGGTACAATGGAATGTAATGGACTTCTCCATTAGTGTCAGTGCAGTGTCCCTGAACATTCTGCAGGGATCCAGGAGAAAAAAACACTATCCACAAGCAAAGGAAAAACGGTGGGGAGTAAAAACACCGAAGATGAGCAACTGCTTGAGTACAGGGGTGGAAGGTACATGAATGAGGAGAGACTCTAAATGAGCACCCTAATACAAATAACAACAACATGGAAATCGGTTTGAATCAAGGACACATGTGATACCCAGTGGAATCGTGTGTTGGCTAGGGAAGGGGTGGTGGGAGGCGGGGAGGAAAAGAAAAGGATCTTTGTTTCCAAGGAATATTGTTTGAAAATGACCAAATAAAATAATGCTTAAATTGGAAAAAAAAAGTCTCCCTTCTACACACACTCCCATTCAGGAGCATGCATGGGTACAAAGCTATCCAGAGAACTTGTGCTGGAAAATACACTAGGAACTTTCAGGTATGTGTATTCAGTGTCGACTGGTGATGGCTTGAGATAATTAAATAGTTCCCTTATTGGTCATTAAGCAAGAAGAACAGGAGATTTAGTAAATCTTTTAAAAAGAATGGCCTACTAACTGCCACTTCAATTCTTGATTGCAGATCTTGCTAGGATAATTGAGTCTATCCCCAGAGGGGTAGTAGGAAAAAGTTTTCAGACTTCCCTGTACTCTGATAAAAATGCAACCGTTTTTATGTGGCAGTTGAGAATGGGGGACAAGCAGATTTAAAACTTGGAACTCTGGCAACAATGTTTCTTTGCCTAATAGCAGACGATCAAGGAGTAATCCTGAGGTGGATGCGTGTATCCTTGGAGGAAATCTTATTAATTCATGAGGTTGGAGATCTTTGGTCCTTCAATTTTATTGGTAGCAGAGAGAATTTCTGAATTGCCGAAGGTAGATTGGAGCTCAACTTCTAGACTACCTTGAAAGAAGGCGTAGATATGGAGGAAACTGTTTAGACTGTATGGACCTTAGGTAAAATGTGAAATACCAATTTAGAGATTCCACAAAATGCTTTATGTTTTTAGGGTTTTAAGTCAATCTCCCAGCAGATTATAACAGTAGTTATATTGTTTTTAAAAAGTCTTTCTCTTAATGGAATCCTTAAGATCTTGAGTGTGTGTGTGTGTGTATGTGTATTTCTGTGTGTATGTTAAGCACTTATTTTTTGGAAAGGAAATAAATAGCTCTCCCATATTGTATTTAAATTGTAGATTTAATATGCTCCCACCCACCCATTTCCAACCACTTTGGGATGACACTAGACATGAGTCAAAGTAATTTTTTTGTTTTATGCATTTCTTTATTTATTACCAATTATATGTAATAACAAATTTTTACATAAGTCTTCCAAAGTTAAATGATCCAAATTGTCTCCTTCCCTTCTTCCCTCTCCCATCCCCAAGGTGGCAAGCAATTCAATTTAGTGTCATCCTTTTAGTTTCCAATTCTTTGCCACCAAAAAAAAAAAAAAGAACAGTTTTAAATATTTTTGTACAAGCAGGTCCTTTCACATTTTTTAAAATGTATTTGGTAAATATACCAAGTAGTGGTATTACTAGATCAAAGGAAATGTATTGTTTTATAGCCCTTTGGACATAATTCCAAATTGCCCTACATAATGGTTAGAGCAGTCCCCAACTCCATCAGTAATGCATTAGTGTCTCAATTTTACCACATCCCCCCCAACATTTGTTATTTTCCTTTACTGTCATATTGTCTGATCTGATAAGTGTGAAGTGGTACCTCAGAGTAGTTTTAATTTGCATTTCTCTAATCAAGAGTGATTAATAACATTTTTATATGATTATTGATAGCTTTGATTTATTCATCTCAAAATTGTTTATTCATATTGTTTGACCATTTGTGAATTGGGGAATGACTTGTATTCTTGCAAATTTGACATAGTTCTTTATATATTTGAGAAATGAGACCTTTGTCAGAGAAATGTTTATAAAATTCTTTTCCAAGTTTGTTGTTTCCCTTCTAATCTTGATTGCATTCATTTTGTTAGTAAAAAAAGCTTTTTAATTTAATATAATCAAAATTATTCATTTTTCTTCTTGTAACATTCTCTATCTCTTCTTTAGTCATAATTTTTTCCCTTATCCATAGATCTGACAGGTAAACAATTCCATGTTCTCCTAATTTTCTCATAGCATCATTCTTTACATTTAAATCATACACCCATTTTGACCTTCTCTTGGTATAGGGTGTGAGATATTGATCTAAACCTAACTTTTGCCATATTGTTTTCCAGTTTTCCCAGTAGTTTTTGTCAAATTAGTGAATTCTTATCCCCAAAGCTGGGATGTTTGGGTATCAAACACTAGATTGCTGAGGTTGTTTGCCTCTAATCTATTCCATTGATCCACCCTTCTATTTCTTAGCCAGTACCAGATTGTTCTGATGATTGCTGCTTAGTATATTTTTAGATCTAGTACTGCTATCCTTCATGTTTTTTTAATTAGTTCTCTTGATAGTCTTCATTTTTTGTTCTTCCAGATTAATTTTGTTATTGTTTTTTCCTAGTTCTGTAAAATAGTTTTTTGTTAGGTTGATTAGTATGGCACTGAATAAGTAACTTAATTTAGGTAGGATTGTTATTTTTATTATATTAGCTTTGCCTATCCATGAACAATTATTGTTTTTTCCAATTGTTTAGATCTTACTTTATTTGTGTGAAAAGTGTTTTGTAATTATGTTCATATAATTCTTGCAGTTGTCTTGGCTAATAGATTCCCAAATATTTCATATTGTCTAGTGATTTTAACCCACAAATCAAAGTAATTTTAAAATAATTTTTCCCTGTGGTATTGTTGTGGCCTGAGTTTAATGAGTCAAAATCAAAAGGAATCTAATCCTATTTTCTAGGTTATATCTGCAGTATATGTGAGTCTAACAGAGAGGTGCCCTGATTGGAGAGGGAGACATCAAAGCATTTCAGCCATTCACCCCCAGCCTCAAGTCTGCACCTGTTGCAGTTCTGATCATGTATGACTTTAAGCTGAATATCTCCTTCTACTTTAAGGTAATGAAGGATTCCTTAAAGATCTATGGAATCATTGGTTTTTCTTTCTCAGTAGCTAATATGGAAAACTTCATAATCTCAAGGTGCAAGAGAACTTTAGCTCTGTGTCACAGATAATGGAAGCAACAGCCTTCATTATGCCCCAAAGCATCCTAGCTCTAAGCTAGCATCCTGGGTATGATTAGCCATAATCAGGAAGGATAACTTTATACATCTCCTGTTCAACCCCAGTTACATAAGCAAAGGAAAGAAACCATGTTGGTGACTTGGAGGGGCTTAGAAGAGTAAAGTACATTATAATTTGAATTTGGAAAAGAGAGATGACATAGCAAAAGATTAATTTGGGAATTGAACAGCTGGATAAGAAGATGCTATGTGAGAAAAAAATTTGGATTTCTATACATTGTGGACCACTGAATTTAACTTTGGTTGCTGAGGAAATTCTAGACCTGACCCTAAAGTTATGTTTAGTGGACCTCTAGAAAGAGAAGTTCTGGCTGCAAAGAATTGGCATGACTTCATCAAAAATAGGACATGTTAGCCTTTTTTTTCCCCTTTTTGGCAACATCATTAAATTAATTAATGAAGGTAATATTGTGGATGTCGCTTATCTCATTTTCAGCAAAGCTCTTGAAAAAAAAGTATCTCATGCCCTTCTTGTGGAGAAAAGTATGAGGTTAGATGGTTTCAGAACTTAATGAGTGATCAGGCTAAAAAAGTACTTGGTAGTAATCTAATGTTAATGGATTTAGAGGAAGTTGGGGGTTCAATGGATAAAGAACAAGCCTGTAATCAAGACTTGAATTCAAATCTTGCTTCAAAAATGTATTAACTGTGCCACTCTGAGCAAGACATTTAACCTTTGTTTGCCTCTGTTTCCTCAATTGTAAAATGGGGATAATAATAGAACTTACCTCACAGAGTTGTTGTAAGGATCAAATGAAATAACATTTATAAATTGTTTAGCATGGGCCATGATAGACATTTAAAAAATAGTTATTCCTGATTGTCTTAGTTTCCTCACTTGTATAATGAAATGGAGAAGGAAATGGCAAGCCATTCTGCCCTAGATCTTGTTGGGTCTCTGTAAATATTAACATTTCAATTTTTTAAATAGAATTAATAAAAAAAAACAAACCTCAAAGCAATAAGAACTTTACATCTATAGTGTGATACCTCCACCCCTTTTCTCAGACTTCTACTAACCAACAGCTTTTGTCTCTACCTCCCAATGCTACACCCAAAATGCTTAAAAAGAAAATGTCTCTCACCAATACATCCCTAATATTCACAGATGATTTTGCAAACGTTTGTACTTTAATTGCAGAGCTTTTATCCCAGGAGATTTTTCTTTGAACCATTTTCAAAATAATTCCCTTCCTTTTTTAAGAAATATGAAGATTTGATGATCAAGTGATAATTTGATAATCAAGTCATAAATCTCTGATTGGACCTGTCTTACTTGAAATTATTATCAATGATTTGGGTAAATGCATAGATGTCCATCAAAATTGCAAATGACATACATCCTGCAACCAACTTTTCATACTATTTCACTAGTTTAAAAAAAAAAAAAGATTTCAGTGACCTCTCTGAGGCCTAACAACACTCCACTTGATTATGATCACAACTTGATCATTGGGTGGCCTGATAACTTATCATATTTGGAAGCACAATGACAAACCTTGAATTTAAACTCTCTTGGCATGGAAAAAATAGAAACACTAATACACTGTTGGTGGAACTGTGAACTTATCCAACTTTTTTTGGAGAGCATTTGGAATTATGCCCAAATAACTAAAAAAACTGTATGTAACCTTAGACCCAACTGGGTCTATTTCCCAAGGAGATCTAAGAAAAAGGAAAAGAACCTATATCTTCTAAAATATTGATAGCAGCAACTTTGTGGTAGTAAATAACTGGAAATCAAGAAAATCATCATTTGGGGAATGGCTAAAAATATTGTGGCATATGATTGTGATGGAATACTACTGTACCATAAGAAAAAATGAGTAGCTTAACTTTAAAAATTTGGAAAGAGCTGCATGAGATAATAAAGAGTGAGATGAGTAGAACTGAAAGAACATTATATATAGCTGCATTTTTAATATTTGAAGAATAACTTGTGAATGTTCACATCCAGAGAATGAACTAAGAAATGGAAACATGAAAGACATAATCTATGCATATACATATTTGCTGAATGATGCCTTCTACTGTGTGGGGAGGGACGGGATCAACTGAGATACCTGGAAATAAATTCTATTAATAAATATTTTGATAGGCCATAATGGAGTGTTATGTTATTTAAAAAAACCCTGTGAGCTATTTATATCTTCATTAGATTAAGGAATAACTCACTTATAAATACAGCATCACATCACTATCTTATACTACTCCTCTCCATGTGCTCTAAACTACAACAAAGTAGTATATTCATTGTTCCAGAAACTCAGCATCCCATCCACTTGCCTTTGCTTAAGCAATTTCACATATCTGGTGTAAGGATGATATTAAAAAATAAGTATTAAATACCAACAACATGGAAATGGGTTCGAATCAAGAACACTTGTGATACCCAGTGGAATCACACATTGGCTATGGGATGGGGGGGGAGGGAGAAAATGATCTTTGTCTCCAATGAATAATGCTCAGAAATGACCAAATAAAATAATGTTAAAAAAAAAGAAAATAAGTATTGTTTTATTAGTTTAGAGATAAGACGTAAAGAGGTTGTTTTGAGAAAGAACTGGAGTTTGAAGCAGAGCTGAGAGAGCATGTTAATTTCAGATGTAACAGTTATAACTGCTTTTCTGTGTCAATTAATCTCTCTGGCAGTTGGGAGTTGGTCTCTGGCAGTTGGCAGAAACACACTCTCAGAGACTCTCAGGGCTGGAGGAGGTAACATCTTTGCCTCTCTCTCTGTCTGAGGGAAAGACCTGAAGGAGCTCAGTGTTTTCCTTTCCCAACTTGGAGGACACTATTGAATATCTATTGTGTTCTTTATACATTGTTTAACTCTGGGAAGACTAAAGAAAAACCTGGTCTTTGGTTTGGACTCTGAGACTTGGCTCAGAGTCCTAACTTGATTCTTCTTGAAACTCAACCAGCTAGCCTTTGCTATTTTATAATTTGAAGGTGAAGTTAAGATTTATAAGGATAATAGTGGTAGTTTTTATTTAGATATTATAAATTTGGGTTAGTATGATCAGGGAGGATTAGTGTAGCTTGTGAAACACAAGAGAAGTGGTTCCTTTCAGAACCAGGGAGTTTATTTGGGTGGTTTAGGATCCCTTAGAATTAGAAATCCTTTATTTATCCTTATATATATGGGGTGTATGGGGTGCTCAGGGAGGAGTAATATCTTTGGTATGGAGGGCTTGTCGTGCTCTCCTAGGGCAGCTCTCCTCTGACCCTCACCTGACACCCAGCTCTCACTTGTGGCTCCTAGTAGCTGCTAGCATGTGGCAGCGGCCACACCCCTGGCAATGGCTTCGACAGGCCGGCTAAACCTTGTCGAGGGTAGCCATCGGGTCATCGTGGACCCCTGGTGAATTAGGGCTTTGCTCACCCAGCATGTGAAGACTGCTTCGGCCAAACAGATGGAAGAAACTAATAAGAAGGTTCAAAGGCTGAGCTGGCGACTTAGCAAGGCACTGTGGAGTGTGGAGTGCTTAGGATGTGTTGGAGCACAAAAGACAACATGGCCATCCAATGCAGCTGAAGAAGTCTCCAGATGTAATGACTTTTCGTGCCACTGGACCCAGGCTTCCAACGCCGAGAGAGTGGGACTGCCTCTGTGCATCGACTTTTCCACTTAAATCTTCATGCACAAGTGTCTTTGTGCACAAAAACTCACAAAGACTAGTCATCCTCGGTTACCGAGAGACTACTACTACTACTACTATATTTCAGTAAATATTTTATGTTTATAATGAGTCTCTTTAGCGTCCTTGCACCTGGCCCTGAAGGGAAGTTCACATTTGAGCTTCACTTCATCACTGAAGATACTTTTGATTAACTCTGTCAAAAGGATACAAACAGTTTTGAAAAGTTTTCAACCTATATTGGAACAGTTTTTCTACCTATTTTTATTTAGCTCTCCATTATAATTTTTTTTTACACTGGTCTCTCCTCCCTTTTCCCTTTTAAGGAGCCTTAGCTTATTTCAGGGATCAGCAAAGGTGCTACCTCTGGAGATTAATCTGCTTTGAGGGCCTCAGTTACTGCTATCTCCCTCCTTAAAATGTCATAATCATTTATCTGTGGAAATAGGATGTTCCATCATAGCAGAGACTATTTTCTCTTGATTCTTATGCATCTGCAGGACTTTGGACAGCACCATGGGCATTTTTATTTTTGGAATAAATTTGTGATGTTATGGGTAAAGGGAATCAGAAGCATCCTCTTTCAAGACAGGAAAAATAAAACTTTATTTTTTTATTTTTTTTTATTATGAAAATAAGAGGGACCAGAAAGGACATCAGGGAGCTCCTTGCCCATCTCATATTTTTTAAAGATATGATTAGAGGATAGAAGGAAGTATATATGTATATATATATATATATATATATAGAGAGAGAGAGAGAGAGAGAGAGAGAGAGAGAGAGAGAGGGGGGGGGGTTAAAACAGATGTTGGATGAGCAATTAGAAAGGAAACCAAAAATAATGGTTAAATAAGAGTTACTCATGAAAAAATATGTTGATGACAGATAAATGATCTAATGATATTAAGAAAGTGCTATTAAAAGAAGAGCTGTAGTTAGTAACCATATAAAAAATTTTTTTTCCAGTCACTATATACAAATGAAAGGAACTTTGAGGTTTCCCCTCACATCCAACAAATGTCAAGGATGACAGAAATAGTCAATTATGTAGGATCTACAGCAAACAAGCAAACTATTACATTTTTAGTGGGCCTAAGAATTTGTCCAACTATTCTGGAAAACATTTTAGAATTGTGCCAGGAGAAAGTATCAGGACATCATGTTATGAGGCTTCTCAATGGTTCTTGATCTAAGAGTAGATAGAGAATTCACCAAGTCCATACTTTGAGAAGGCAGCAGAAGTGGAGCTCTTAAACCTCCCAAAGTTAACCAATTTCATCCAAGATATGATGTGGAGCAATGTTTTGGTGTATCTGTTTATATATAGGTATGTATATATGCATATATGTATGTATATGAGAAATGTGATTATTTACTTTCCCAGGTTTTATATTGACCATCTTTTCTCCAAACTTAATAAAAAAATATCACTGTTATTGTTGACTTCAAAAGTGGAAGAATAACCCCAAAACTTGAATACCCATCAGAGTGGCACATACCTATCTTCTTCAAAAACTGATGTTGTATACAGAAAAGGAAATATACTTTCAGTAAATATAAGATCTGGTTGTATTTGAAACTATAATGCTCACTCTCAGTTTTGAGAATACCCCTGAATACCTACGTATAGACACAGTGAGATGCATAATAGCAAGCAATAGTTTGGCATAGACATCCTATTTCATGGCTTCAAACAATCTATCTACTAGCTTCTACCTTCAATATAAATTGCAGGGGTATAATATTAATGTATTCTTTTTTTAAGATTAATTTTTAAAATCTTTTGAGTTCCAATTTCTTTTTTCCCTCTAGCCCCTCCTCCATCTTTGAGAAAGTGAGCAATATGATGCCCATTATACACTCAAGTTGTGCAAAATGTATTTCCACATTAGCCATGTTGCAAAAAAGCAAGAAAATAAATCTACTTCAAGCTGCATTTATCCTATTGTATCATCAATGCATATAGGCATTCATTTGGCTTGTAATTGTTCTAATTGGGATATTCCTCCATTTACTTTTGACAAACATTGGTAGGACTATATTGATCCATTAATTTCCTTATGAGTACTAGAAGAGTTCCTACAAATATTGGAGGAAATTAAAGAATGGCTAAAAATCCGCAAGGCCAAGGACAAGTATTTGAAATAGTTCTTCTTGGTCCATCTTTAATAATTCCATCAGACTTCCAGTCAAGATGGCGGCTTAGAAGCTGCGAAAGTTCAGACCTCAGAAACCCTTCCTTACTGATCGCAAACTGAGAGCTCCTAGGACACTGAAATTCAAGCTGAACAACAGGACAGAACTGGGGAACCCTCCTCCCGGACCTGGATCAAAAGGTATGGCCCCCCAAAAGCCAAAACTCTAGATTACTCAGATATAAGGGGCAGGCAGAAGGAAGGTCCCAGGACCCATCCCCCCCACAGCAGCAGCGGGAACTTCAGGGTCGGCAAAAGGGCCCCAGGGCTGGCTATTTTGAAGGACTCACCTTGAAAGTAACCTGAGCCAGTCTCTGGGATGCCCAACACAGACAGCAGGGAAACATAGAGAGAAGGGGGAAGCCTGTAGACCCCTGGTTGGGTCTACAGCTGAGTAGACCCTGAGTCTCGAGGGAGGTTCCAGCTTTAGGGCACCAGGTGAACCCAATCCCATCAGAAGCCCTCAGAGCTACTGAAAGGAGAGAAATCTTAGGGCCGGCAAGGGGGTTGCTCTGAAGAGCTTACATTGAAAGTAACCTGGGCCAGTCTCAGGACATTCAACACAGATTGTGGAGAAGGAGTTTTTTTGCTTTAGGGCTCATTCAGTACAAACAAGCTGAACCTAATCCAATAAGGAGCCCTCAGAGACCAGGGAGGCCACGACCCCTCCGCCCTTTGAGAGCAGAGTCTTCTGAAAGAACCAGCTAAATCTAACCCCATCAAAAGTCTCCAGAATGCAGGGAAGCCCAGGCTCCCCACCCATCCTCATTGACTGTTGGACTTTAAGTCAATGAAAAGACTCCAGAGGACAGGGAAGCTCAAACCCCCAACAACTCTCCCCCAGAGACTACACCAAGAGATCTTCTGTTAAAGCTCCTAGAGGGGAGACTGATAGAAGTCCCCAAAAAACAAAGAAAATGAGGGGAACAAGAGCACAGACAAATAAGGGGAGTAAAGAAGGAGTGAATTTGAGCAAACAACAAAAAAAAGAAGAAAGAAACTACAATACACAGCTACTACTCACCAAATGGAACAGAGGGGGAGAGATCAACAAACGATAAACCAGAAATCCCAGCAAATTGGATACAGGCTGTGGAAGAACTCAAAACACAACTAAGAGAGGCTGAAGACAATTGGGAAAAGAACTTAAAAATTAAGATAAGTAATCTGGAAACAGAGGCACTTGAACTAAAACAAGAAAATAGTGTCTTGAAAGCCAAAATCAACCAGCTGGAAAATGAGGCAAAAGAGATGAAAGATGAGGCAAAGGAGATGAAAGATGAGGTAAAGAGGATGAAAGAAGATCTTCAAAGAAAATCAGACCAGAAGGAAAAAGACAACCAAAAAGCCAGAGATGAAATCCAATCTTTAAGAACCAGAATACAACAACTAGAATCAAGTGACCTCACAAGGCAGCAGGACACTATAAAACAAAACAAAAAGAATGAAAAAATTGAGGAAAATGTGAAGCATATCATTCACAAAACAGACGATTTAAAAAATTGTTCAAGAAGAAACAATTTAAGAATAATTGGACTACCAGAAGACCACGACAAAAGAAAAAGCCTGGACATAATACTAGAGGAAATTATCCAGGAAAACTGCCCCGAGATCCTAGAACAAGAGGGGAGAGTGGAGATTGAAAGAATCCACAGATCACCCCCTGTATTTAATCCCCAACTGACAACACCAAGAAATGTTATAGCCAAATTCAAAAACAATCAGATGAAAGAAAAGATATTACAAGCTGACAAGAAGAAGCCATTCAGATACCATGTAAACACGGTGAGGTAAACACAGGATCTGGCTGCATCCACACTGAAGGACCAAAAGGCATGGAATACGATATTCCAAAAAGCAAGGGAACTAGGTCTACAACCAAGAATAAAATACCCATCAAAACTGACTATATTCTTACAGGGGAAAGTATGGTCATTCAACACAACAGAAGAGTTCCAAACATTCATAAATAAAAGACCAGACCTGAACAGAAAATTTGATGTCCAACCACAGAATTCAAGAGAATCATCAAAAGGTAATTAAAAAACAAACAAAACAACAACAAAAATTTGATAAGAGACTCAATAAGTTAAAATGATATGTATCCCTATAAGAAAAGAGGTCATTGGTAACTCTTAAAAACTGTTGCTATCACCTGAGCAGCTAGAAGAATTACACTCAGAGGGAACAGTGACAAACTGTATAGGATGAAAGGACAAGATATAAATAGGTATGTAGATATATGCATACATAAATACATATACATGTGTATGTATATATATATATATATACATGACTAGAGCTAAAAAAGAAAAGAGGTTATGACTAAAAGAAATGGGAAAAGAAACAAATGGGGGTAAATTTATATGTCACAAAGAATCTCATGGCGGGAAGGGGGAGAACATCGATACACTGGAAGGGTAAAGAGGTTGGAGACAGGAAATACTCAACTCCCTACGTACTTTGAAACTGACCCAAAGAGGGAAGAACAACCCAATCCATTAGGGAAGAGAATAGATTTGCGCCCTATAGGGGAGTAGAAGGGTAAAAAACGGACTGGTGGGGAGGGAAGCAGTACAAGGGAGGGAGAGGGTGGAGGGGCAATTTGATAAAGACTACTGGGAAAATAATGGGGGGGAATAAGAAGGGAGGGGGGTAGAAAGGGAAGTAAAATAAGGGTGGGAACTAGGGGGACTGATTAAAAACAAACATTGGTATAGAAGGAAATAGTGAAAGAAGAAAAGTCAGGATCAGGAGTAGAAATCAAAATGCCGGGAATTACACAGCTAGTAATCACAACTCTGAATGTGAATGGAATGAACCCACACATAAAATACAAGCAAATAGCAGAGTGGATTAGAATCCAAAACCCTACCATATGCTGTCTGCAAGAAACACACATGAGGAAAGTAGATACGCATAGGGTGAAAGTAAGAGGATGGAGCCAAACCTATTGGGCATCAAATGATAAAAAGAAGGCAGGAGTCACAATCATGATATGTGACAAAGCCAAAGTAAAAAGAAATCTACTTAAAAGAAATAGGGAAGGTAACTACTTCCTGATAAAAGGCAGTATAGACAACGAGGAACTATCTGTACTCAATATGTATGCACCAAATGGCAGAGCATCCAAATTTTTAAAGGAGAAACTTGAGGAGCTCAAGGAAGAAATAGATAGAAAAACTATACTAGTGGGAGATCTGAACCTTCCCCTATCTGAACTAGATAAATCAAATTAAAAAATAAATGAGAAAGAGGTGAGAGAAGCAAATAAAATTGTAGAAAAATTAGAGTTAGTAGACATATGGAGAAAAATAAATAGGGACAAAAAGGAATACACCTTTTCAGCAGTACATGGTACATTCACAAAAATTGACCATGTACTAGGGCACAAAATCATTGCAAACAAGTACAAAAGGGCAGAAATAATAAATGCAACCTTCTCAGCCCACAGTGCAATAAAAATAATAATTAGTAAGGGTACATGGATAGATAAATCAAAAATTAATTGGAAATGAAACAATAGGATTCTCCAAAACCAGCTAGTTAAAGAACAAATCGTAGAAACAATAACTTCATTGAAGAAAATGACAATGGTGAGACATCCTTGCAAAACCTATGGGATGCAGCCAGAGCAGTACTCAGGGGGAAATTTATATCCTTGAGTTCATATATAAACAAATTAAGAAGGGCAGAGGTCAATGAATTGGGCATGCAAATTAAAAAACTAGAAAGTGAACAAATTAAAAATCCTCAGATGAAGACTAAATTAGAGATCCTAAAATCAAAAGAAAAATTAATAAAGTTGAAAGTCAAAGAACTATTGATTTAATAAATAAGACTAGAAGCTGGTACTTTGAAAAAACAAATAAAATTGACAAAGTACTAGTCAGTCTAATTAAAAAAAGGAAAGAAAAAAACCAAATTGAAAGTATCCAAGATGAAAAGGGAGACCTCACCTCTAATGAAGAGGAAATCAAGGCAATCATTAAAAACTACTATGCCCAAATATATGGCAAAAATATGGCAATCTAAGCGATATGGATGAATACTTACAAAAATATAAATTGCCTACACTAAAAGAAAAAGAAATAAATTACTTAAACAACCCCATATCAGAAAAAGAAATTGAACAAGCCATCAAAGAACTCCCTAAGAAAAAATCCCCAGGTCCAGATGGATTCACAAATGAATTCTATCAAACATTCAAAGAACAGTTAACCCCAATATTATACAAACTATTTGACAGAATAAGCCAAGAAGGGGTTCTACCAAATTCTTTTTATGACACAAACATGGTACTGATCCCAAAGCCAGGCAGGTTAAAAACAGAGAAAGAAAACTATAGGCCAATCTCCCTAATGAATATAGATGCAAAAATCTTAAATAGGATACTAGCAAAAAGACTCAAGCAAGTCATCACAAGGGTTATCCATTACGATCAGGTAGGATTCATTCCAGGAATTCAAGGATGGTTCAATATTAGGAAAACCATCCACATAAATGACCATATAAACAAGCAAACCAACAAAAATCACATGATTATTTCAATAGATGCAGAAAAAGCCTGTGATAAAATACAACACCCATTCCTATTGAAAACACTAGAAAGTATAGGAAAAGAAGGGCCTTTCCTAAAAATAATAAACAGTATATACCTAAAACAATCAGCAAACATCATCTGCAATGGGGAAAAACTTAAAGCCTTCCCAATAAGATCAGGAGTCAAACAAGGATGCCCATTATCACCTTTATTATTTAATATTGTACTAGAAACACTAGCAGTAGCAATTAGAGAAGAAAAAGAAATTGAAGGTATTAAAATTGGCAATGAGGAGACCACGATGTCACTCTTTGCAGATGATATGATGATTTACTTAAAGAATCCCAGGGAATCAACCAAAAACCTAATCAAAATAATCAACATCTTTAGCAAAGTTGCAGGATACAAAATAAACCCACATAAGTCATCAGCATTTCTATATATCTCCAACCCAGTTCAGCAGCAAGAATTAGAAAGAGAAATTCCATTTAAAGTCACCCGAGACAATATAAAATACTTAGGAATCTATCTGCCAAGACAAACACAGGAACTATATGAACACAACTACAAAACACTCTCCAAACAATTAAAACTAGATCTAAACAATTGGAAAAACATTGATTGCTCAAGGGTGGGACGAGCTAACATAATAAAAATGACCATACTACCCAAAGTTATCTATCTATTTAGTGCCATACCCATTGAACTACCAAAAAAACATTTTACTGAATTAGAGAAAACCATAACAAAGTTCATTTGGAAGAATAAAGGATCAAGGATATCCAGGGAAATAATGAAATAAATACAAAGGAAGGTGGACTTGCAGTCCCAGATCTCAAACTATATTACAAAGCAGTGGTCGTCAAATCAATTTGGTACTGGCTAAGAGACAGAAAGGAGGATCCTTGGAATAGACTTGGGGTAAATGACTTCAGTAAGACAGTCTTTGACAAACCCAAAGACCCCAGCTTTTGGGACAAAAATCCAGTATTTGATAAAAACTGCTGGGAAAATTGGAAGACAGTGTGGGAGAGATTAGGTTTGGATCAACACCTCACACCCTACACCAAGATAAACTCAGAATGGATGAATGACTTGAATATAAAGAAGGAAAGTATAAGTAAATTAGGTGAAGACACAATAGTATACATGACAGAACTTTGGGAAGGGAAAGATTTTAAAACCAAGCAAGACTTAGAGTCACAAAATGCAAAATAAATAATTTTGGCTACATCAAATTAAAAAGTTTTTGTACAAACAAAACCAATGTAACTAAAATGAGAAGGAAAGCAACAAATTGGGAAATAGTCTTCAGAACAAAAACCTCTGACAAAGGTTTAATTACTCAAATCTATAAAGAGCTAAACCAGTTGTACAAAAAATCAAGCCATTTCTCCAATTGAAAAATGGGCAAGGGACATGAATAGGCAATTTTCAGTTAAAGAAATCAAGACTATTAATAAGCACATGAAAAAGTGTTCTAGATCTCTTATAATCAGAAATATGCAAATCAAAACAACTTTGAGGTATCACCTCACACCTAGCAGATTGTTCAACATGACAGCAAAAGAAAGTAATGAATGCTGGAGGGGATGTGGCAAAGTAGGGACATTAATGCTTTGCTGGTGGAGTTGTGAATTGATCCAACCATTCTGGAGGGCAATTTGGAACTATGCCCAAAGGGCGATAAAAGACTGTCTGCCCTTTGATCCAGCCATAGCACTGCTGGGTTTGTACCCCAAAGAGATAATAAGGAAAAAGACTTGTGCAAGAATATTCATAGCTGCGCTCTTTGTGGTAGCCAAAAATTGGAAAATGAGTGTATGCCCTTCAATTGGAGAATGGCTGAACAAATTGTGGTATATGTTGGTGATGGAATACTATTGTGCTAAAAGGAATAATAAAGTGGAGGAATTTCATGGAGACTGGAACAACCTCCAGGAAGTGATGCAGAGCGAGAAGAGCAGAACCAGGAGAACATTGTACACGGAGACTGACACACTGTGGGACAAGAGAACATAATGGACTTCTCTAGTAATGGCTTTACAATGTCCCTGAACAACCTGCAGTGATCTATGAGGAAAAAAAAAAACTATCCTCAAGCAGAGGCCAAACTGAGGGAGTAAAAACATCGAGGAAAAGCAACTGTTTGACTACAGGGGTGGAGGGGATATGATTGAGGAGAGATGCTAAATGAGCACCCCAATGCAAATACCAACAACAAGGAAATGGGTTCAGAGCAAGGACACATGTGATACCCAGATGAATCACCCGTCGGCTAGGGAAGGGGTGGGGGGAATTTGGAGGGGAGGAAAAGAAAATGATCTGTTTCCAATGAACAATGTATGAAAATGACCAAATAAAATAATGTTTAAAAAAATAATTCCATCAGCATCATCACTTCCTGTATAAGCACCTTGGGATTCAGGAAATATTTCCATTCGGATTAGAGCTACACTTGATAATATTAACAACAACAATGCTGTTACTTCATATGATTTAGCATCACACTGAGAATGGTGTCAACATCAAGAACTAACAAGGATAGACTATATTCACAGAAACAGAGACCTCATTGTCCAGTAACCAGTATAACATCAGAAAGGACCAATTTTATACCACTCAATACAAGATTATATCACATGACTGACACGTTTTCTTCAATTAAATTACAGTGGAGAGGTAAAAATGTAGTAAATACCACCGGTCAGTATCAACTGCTCCTAAAACAGTCCTTTTGTAAAAAAAAAAAAAAAATTATTCTATTTTATTTTCCTCAATTATATGTAAAAAGGTTCCAACATTTAAAAAAGAATATTGAGTCTAGAATTCTTTCCCCTCCACTTTGCTGAGATAGTAAACAATCTGATACAGTATTCTGAAGTAGGTCTTATAAAAATGATATTTGATAAACATAGAAACTAAAACCAGAAACATTTGAACTGGATGCAAGGAAAAACTATGTATCAGTCCCCAAGGAGAGCACATACATGCTTAGTCAGTCAACAAAAATATTTATTAAGTACCTACAAAATGCCAGACACCATTCTAAGCACCAGTCAGCTGCAGGTATGTTTCCTCTCCAATTAAAATGAAAACTCCTACTGCAAATGCAGAGAAATAATAGTTACAATTAGATAGCATTTTAAGATTTGCAAACCTCTTTATATATT
Source organism: Monodelphis domestica (assembly GCF_027887165.1). Lineage (NCBI taxonomy): Eukaryota > Metazoa > Chordata > Mammalia > Didelphimorphia > Didelphidae > Monodelphis > Monodelphis domestica. The sequence goes on along the minus strand of NC_077232.1, from coordinate 291,025,480 downwards.
TTCTCAAATAATACTCATAATAACTTTGAGAAGTAGACTCTATTATTGTCCCCATTGGAAGTGAAGTTAAGTGACTTGCCTAGGTTCACACAGCTTGTAAGTATTTGAGGCAGGATCAAACTCTTGTCTTCCTCACTCCAAATCCTACACTACTACTACTACTTTCTACCTAAACAGAAAAATAAAAGGTAAGGAAAAACAAGAATGATTTGCCAAAATGGTGGATTCCAACCCCATCCATTGCTAAAAGGTCTACTAAAAAGATCTGAAAATTAAATTGAAAATTTCTTCTTCTGAAAGATGTGTTGATTTAGCTAATGAGGGCAATGGAAAATCAAGCATTCCAGTCCCCATGCTAGCAAGAACCACAGAAAAAAACACCACAAATATTCCTCATTGTTGTAGTAGTAACAAGCATGCCTACTCAAAGCATGTCAGTACTAGTAGTTTCAGGAACCATAGCACTGGAGGAATAGTTCCTGTTATTTGAGATATCCCATGGAACTGAGTAGTGATGATAAAATTCATCTACTTCTAAGGCTACAAAAAAGTTGTGTAACCATCTGATAACTACCACTCCAAAATGAGCAAAAATTCCAAAAGTTAATATAAGTTACAGACATCAACAGTGAACTGGTGCAATGTTAGTCTTGAATTCAAACTCTGCCTTCTGGATTAGATGTTCAGTGTCTTTCATCTTCAATTTCTTCTGGAGAATAACACTTGCCTCTGAAAGTTGTGAGATAACATGTAAAGTGCTATATGCATATTGGCTATTATTATCAATTCAACATTCTCATGAAGCCAGTAGAGATCAAGAGTTCAGATGCCATTCACAAGTACAGCTGAAGTTGTTCACAACTTTATTTTGAAGAAGATCAATGGTGTTATAGGATGCTGTCTTGATTTGTGTGCTAATTGGATATGTGAGGCAGAATTGCACAAAGTTGTTAGCCTCATTCTCTCTTCTAGGGTCTTCAAAGTCCAGTGGCAAGACAAAAGGCAGGATGACTGGCAAGATCTTGGCTTCTTGAATGTCTGACCATGTTCGAAGCACTCAAAACACCTGCTTCAGCTGCCTTTATAGTCACTGGAATAAATTGTTCTCATCCAGCCATTCCTTTGGGGGAAGTGCTCACATATTTGGGGTAGCCATCCCCCTAACTCACCAACAGAGACATATGGGCTTTTCAGGGAGGACACGAACCCCTGGTGTGAGGGTTTGCCAAGTGTTCCACACCTTTGTGCCCACTTTTCACTCAATTCTTACCTATAGCTCCAAAACAGCCGTACCATATCAAGCATCCATAATCCAGTAAAACCATCTTAGCAAGTGGACTAAACCAGGTTTAGGGTAAATGACAGACCACAAATGAGTATGGTACAAAGAGCCAGACAGCATATGGGCTACAAAGGCACATTTGACATAATGGACTAATTGTAAAGAATTCAAGAAGGGAATATGGAATGAACTGTTTTGGTTAATTCTTCCTTTTTTATTTAAAAATGGTTAGAAAGGAAAAATGCTTAATATAACAGAAGTAACACCATCTGTTGCTGCCACTGTTTAAGCATAAATTGGTGTTGCCTTATCCTTTGCTCTCAAAAGGAAGGGATTAGTAGGAAAATATTTACCTTCGCATATGACATTTCTATAAATACTAGAAAGCATGGAAGGTAAAAAAAAAATAGTATTTCAACAATTGCTTCTACTAACAGTAGAATTAATATTACCTCTAGATTTATAGGCTACCTCAGCATTGACTCTTTATCACTGGAATCCTACAAACACCAAATAATGTCAAACTGTTTTCTTCTGTATACTTATGATCTATTTATGTGTCAGTGATAAAGAGATATGGAGTATGTTGAAAATTGTTTACAAGAAAGAGAAAATGTATGTATGTTTTTGTGTTTAGATATTATCATAAATACTATCTCAGAGCTGCTTGTTGGCATAAAAATAAACAGAATAAATTTATTTTATCTTGTGTTCGTTTATTAATAATCTTTTTTAATGTAACATTTTGTCATGTTAACCTTAAACTGTAGGAAAAATTGGGATGGTTTATTGGGAACTATTGAGTGCAATCATGAGAGAATAATATCCAGTGCTATGGATGGTTGTTGAATTTATACCTTCATGTGTACCACTGAAATGGTCCCTAGTTTGCTGGAAAAAAAGGAATAAAAATCAAATTTACATAATTTTCATATAAGTGCATTTAAATGTTCAGCAATTAGGCACACAGACAAGGCTATTGAAAATAGTTATGCAAATTAAAGTGATTTGAAGACTAAAGATTTAATAAAAGTTCCTATGATAAAAATCAGTAAATTTAAATTTTTTAAAAAAATTTCATATATATTATTTAGTAGTGAATAGGAAATCATTGTTCCATGGCAAACTGAATGACGAGTTCCCACCAAATTGTAATTGTGTGTAATAGCACTCTTATAGGTTAATGTAATTATCACAATAGAGATTAGAGTAAAATTATTACTATCACACTTTTCCTTTGTATGCCAACAATAAAACAGCTATTTTGACTTTATAGCATTGTTCTTGTGGTTATATATACTTCATGCAATCAGTGGAAACCCTAAAGGGAAAATGTAATTTCTAATTAAAAAACTATTATATATATATATATATATATATATATATATCATTCAAGAGAGGAGGTGGGTCAAAATGGCAGGAAAGAGGCAGCAAAAGTTTGTATCTCTGAAAACCCTTCCTTACTGATTACAAACTAAATGCTCCTAGGGGAATGAAAATCAAACCTAACAAGACAGAGGTAAGGAACCCTCCTGCTAGACTCAATTTAAAAGATAAGCCCCCAAAAGCCGGAATTTGAGAACACTCAAGTCTAAGGGGAAGGAAGAAGGAAAGTCCCAGGACCCCTCCCCCACCTAGAGAGCTAAGGCTCCAGCAGTAGCTGGAAACTCTGGGTGGGCAAGGGTGCTGGTCTAGAGGGAGTACCTTACAGGAAAAGAGTAAACAGGCAGTTAGAGAAGAAGAACAGAGCTCAGAGCAGGCAACCTAGTTGCAGCAGTGGAGACATTCCACATTGCCCCTCTCCCCCAGGTTTTGTCCTCAGGACACAACCAGGTCAGCAACTCAGCTGGGCTTAATCCCACCAAGGTATCCAGGGCACAGGGTAGCTCAAGCTCTAACACCCCTCCCCCACAGACTGTGCTGAGAGTTTTGCTGACAAAACTCCAAGGGTAAAGACTGACAGAAAAGCCAAAAATTACACACACAAAAAATGAGAAGAGCAAAATTGCAGGAAACTGCAGGGAGTAAAGAAGGGGGTAAATATGAGCAAAAAACAGAAAAAGAAAAAAAAGAAATTAAAATCAATAGCTTCTATACAGGCAATGAACAAAGAGCAAATGGAACAGAGAAGGATGAAGGAAAATCAAGCAAAAACACAGAAACTCTAGCAAATTGGATATAGGCTTTGGAAGAATTCAAAATACAATTCAAAACACAATTAAGGGAGGCTGAAGACAACTGGGAAAAGAACTTAAAAACTAAGATAAGTCATCTGGAAAGAGAAAACAGTGTCTTGAAAGCCAAAATTAATCAGCTTGAAAAGGAGGCAAAGAAAAAGAAAGATGAGGCAAAGAGGATGAAAGATGACCTCCAAAGAAAATAAGACCAGAAGGAGAAGGATGACCAAAAAGCCAGGGAAGAAATCCAGGCTTTAATATCCAGAATACAACAACTAGAAGCAAGCGACTTCACAAGGCAGCAGGATACTATAAAACAAAACAAAAAGAATGAAAAAATTGAGGAAAATATGAAGCATCTAATTCACAAAACGGAAGATTTAGAAAATAATTCCAGGAGAGACAACTTAAGAATCATTGGTCTACTGGAAGATCATGACAAAGGAAAAATCCTGGACACCATATTACAGGAAAGTATCCAAGAAAACTGACCCGATATTCTAGAACAAGAGGGGAAAGTGAAGATTGAATGAATCAACAGAACACCTCCTGTTCTTAACCCCTAACTAACAATGCCCAGAGGCATGGAATATGATTTTCTGGAAAGCAAGGGAAATAGATCTCCAACCAAGAATCAATTACCCAGCAAAACTGACTATATTCTTACATGGGGAAAGTATGGACATTTAACAAGACAGAAGAATTCCAAGCATTTGTAAAGAAAAGATCAGACCTGAACAGAAAATGTGATGTCCAAGCATAAAACTCAAGAGAATCATCAAATGCTAATTAAGAAAGGGAAAAAAGAAAAATAAAACAAAACAAAACAAACAAAAAAACTTCTTTTTAAGAGACCCAATGAGTAAAAATATGTATCCCTATAAAAAAGAGGTCATTGGTAACTTGTAAAAATTGTTATTATCAGGGGAAGCTGGGTGGCTCAGTGGATTGAGAGCCAGGCCTAGAGATGGGAGGTCCTAGGTTCAAATTTGGCCTCAGACCCTTCCCAGCTGTGTGACCCTGGGCAAGTCACTTGACCCCCATTGCCTAGCCCTTACCACTCTTCTGCCTTGGAGCCAAGGGTTTAAAAAATTGTTATTATCACCTGGGGTGCTAGAAGAATTACATATAGAGGGAACAGTGACAAACTGTATAGGATGAAATGCCAAAACATAAATATGTATATAGATATATGTATGCATAAATACATACATTTGTATACATACACACACACAACTAGAGCTAAAAAGAGGTTAATACTAAAAGAAATGGGAAAAGAAACAAAAGGAGGTAAGTTTCTATTTCACAAAGAAGCTTATGGAGGTAAGGGGGAGAACATCAATAACCTGAAAGAGTAAAGAGGTTGGAGATAGGAAATACTCAACTCTTAAACTGATTGAAATTGACTCAAAGGGTGAAGAACAATAAAATACATTGGGGCAGAAAAATTATTTGCACCCTTTAGGGAAGTAGAAGGGGAACAAAGGGATTGGTGGAGAGGGAAGCAGTAGAAGGGAAGAAGAGGATGGGAGTAGTATAAAAAGACTGTAAAGTAAATAAGAGGGGAATAAGAAGGGAGGGGGGCTAGAAATGGAAATAAAATAAGAGTGGTAATTAGTGGCACTGATTAAAAACAAAACATTGGTGTAAAAGGAAATAGTGAAAGAAGAAAAGGCAGGGATAGAAGTAGAAATCAAAATGCTGGGAAATATGAAGCTGGTAATCATAACTGAATGTGAATGGAATGAACTCACCCATAAAACCCAAGCAAATAGCAGAGTGGATTCGAATCCAAACCCCTACCATATGCTACCATATGCTACAAGAAACACAGATGAGGAAGGTAGATATTCATACGATGAACATAAGAGGATGGAGTCCTCTTTTTTTTAGTTAGTAGATATGTGGAGAAAAATAAATAGGGAGAAAAAGGAATACACCTTTTCAGCAGCACATGGTACATTCCCAAAAATTGACCATGTCTTAGGGCATGAAAACATTACAAACAAGTGCAAAAGAGCAGAAATAATGAATACAACCTTCTCAGATCACAATGCAATAAAAATAATAATTAGTAAGGGTACATAGAGAGGCAAACCAAAAATTAATTGGAAATTAAACAATACAATTCCCCAGAATTGATTAAAGAACAAATCATAGAAGCAATCAATAACTTCATTGAATGAAATTACAATGATGCGACATCCTTTCAAAATCTATGGGATGCAGCCAAAGCAGTAATCAGGTGGAAATTTATATCCTTGAGTTCATATATTAACAAATTAGAGAGGGAAGAGGTCAGTGAATTAGGCATGCAAATTAAAAACTAGAAAGTGAACAAATTAAAAATCCTCAGAAAAGACTAAATAAAAGATCCTAAAAATTAAAGGAGAAATTAATAAAACTGAAAGTCAAATGCCTATTGATTTAATAAATAAGGCTAGAAGCTGGTACTTTGGGGAAAATAACAAATGAAATAGACAAAGTACTGGTCAATCTAATTAAAAAAAAGCAAAGAAATAAACCAAATTGTCAGTATCCAAAAAGAAAAGGGAGACCTCACCTCTAATGAAGAGGAAATAAAGACAATCATTAAAAACTATTATGCCCAAGTATATGTCAATAAATATGGTAGGTGATATGGATGAATATTTTAAAAATATAAATTGCCTAGACTAACAGAGGAAGAAATATACAACCTAAACAACTCCATATCAGAAAAAGAAATTGAACCAGCCATCAAGAACTCCCAAAGAAAAAATCTCCAGGTCCAGATAGATTCACAAATTAATTCTATCAAACATTCAAAGAACAATTAATGCCAATATTATACAAATTATTTGACAGAATAAGCAAAGAAGGAGTTCTACCAAATTCCATTAATTACACAAATATGGTACTGATTCCAGAGCCAGGCAGGTCAAAAACAGAGAAAGAAAACTATAGATCAATCTCCTTAATGAATATAGATGCAATAATCTTAAATAGGATACTAGCAAAAAGACTCCAGCAACTGATCACAAGGTTTATTCACTGTGAACAAGTAGTATTCATACCAGGAATGCAAAGATGGTTCAATATTGGGAAAACTATCCACATAATTGACCATATTAACAAGCAAACTGGCAAAAATCACATGCTTATCTCAATAGATGCAGAAAAAGCCTGTGATAAAATACAATACCCTTTCCTATTGAAAACACTAGAAAGCATAGGAATAGAAGGGCCTTTCCTAAAAATGATAAACAGTATATATCTAAAATCATCAACAAACTTCATTTGCAATGGGGATAAACTTGAAGCCTTCTCAATAAGATCAGGAGTAAAACAAGGATGTCCATTATCACCTCTATTATTTAACATTGTACTAGAAACACTAGCTGTAGCAATTAGAAAAGAAAAAGAAATTGAAGGTATTAAAATACGCAATGAGGAGACCAAGCTATCACTCTTTGATGGTCTACTTAAAGAATCCTAGAGAATCAACCAAAAAGCTAATCAACAAATTTAGCCACAGGATTCAAACTTAACCCACATAAGCCATCAGCATTTCTATATGTTTCCAACACATCTCAGCAGCAAGAATTAGAAAGAGAAATTCCATTTAAAATCACTCTAGACAATATAAAATACTTAGGAATCTATCTGCCGAGACAAACACAGGAACTATATGAACACAACTATAAAACACTTTCCACACATTTAAAACTAGGTTTAAATAATTGGAAAAACACTGATTGCTCATGGGTAGGATGAGCTAACATAATAAAAATGGCAATCCTACCCAAATTAATTTACTTATTTAGTGCCATACCCATTTAACTACCAAAAAACATTTTTTTATTGAATTAGAAAAAAATCAAAGTAAGTTTATTTGGAAGAACAAAAGATCAAGGATAACCAGGGAAATCATGAAAAAAAAAATGCAAAGGAAGGAGGACTTGCAGTCCCAGATCTCAAACTATAGTATAAAGCAGTGGTCATCAAAACAATTTGGAACTGGCTAAGAGACAGAAAGGAGGATCAGTGGAATAGACTTGGGTTAAGTGACCTCAGCAATACAGTCTATGATAAGCCCAAAGATCCCAGTTTCGGGGACCAAAACCCCACTATTTGATAAAAACTGCTGGGAAATTGAGACAGTATGGGAGAGATTATGTTTGGATCAACATCTCACACCGTACCCCAAGATAAACTCAGATTGGGTGAATGACTTAAATATAAAGAAGGAAAGTATAAGTAAATTAGGTGAACACAGAATAATATACTTGTCAGATCTTTCCGAAAGGTAAGTCTTTAAAACCAAGGAAGAGCTAGAAAAAAAATCACAAAATATAAAATAAATAATTTTGACTACATCAAATTAAAAAGTTTCTGTACAAACTAAACCAATATAACCAAGATTAGAAGGGAAGCAACAAATTGGGAAAGAATCTTCATAAGAAAAACTTCTGACAAAGGTCTAATTAATCAAATCTATAAAGAGGTAAACCAAGTCTACAAAAAATTAAGCCATTGCCAAATTGATAAATGGGCAAGGGACATGAATAGGCCATTTTTAATTAAAGAAATCAAAACTATGAAATGTGTTCTAAATCTCTTATAATCAGAGAGATACAAATAAAAACAACTCTGAGGTACCACCTCACACCTAGCAGATTGGCTAAGGTGGCTACAAAGGAAAGTAATGAATACTGGAGGAGATGTGGCAAAGTCAGGATATTAATGCATTGCTGGTGGGGTTGTGAATCGATCCAACCATTCTGGAGGGCAATTTGGAATTATGCCCAAAGGGCACTAAAAGACTTTCTGCCTTTTGATCCAGCCATAGTACTGCTGGGTTTGTACCCCAAAGAAACAATAAGGAAAAAAAATTGTATAAGAATATTCATAGCTGCGTTATTTGTGCTGGCAAAAAAAAAAAATTGGAAAATGAGGGGATGCCCTTTAATTGAGGAATGGCTGAACAAATTATGGTATATGTTGGTGATGGAATACTATTATGCTAAAAGGAATAATAAACTGGAGGAATTCCAAGTGAACTGGAATGACCTCCAGGTATTGATGCAGAGTGAAAGGAGCAGAACCAGGAGAACATTGTACACAGAAACTGATACAATTTGGTACAATTGAATGTAATGGACTTCACCATTAGTGGCAATGTTGTGATCCTGAACAACTTGGAGGGATCTACAAGACTACTGTCCACTTTCAGAGGAAGAACTGAAGAAACAAAGAAGAAAAACAACTGCTTGAATACTGTAGTTGAGGGTATGTTGTTGGGAATGTAGACTAAATGAATATACTAATGCAAACACCAACAATGTGGAAATGGGTTTTGATCAAGGACACATGTAACACCCAGTGAAATTGAGGGTCACCTACCAGAAGGTTGGTGGTAGGGGAGGGAGGGAAAAAATATGATTCTTGTAACCAAGAAACAGTGTCATAAATTGACTAAATAAATTAATTTTAATTTTAAAAAAAGAAAAGAGAAAAATGAAATCATTCAAAAAAGTTACAAAGCTATTTATATTATTTTGTGCAGAAAGCTCATTGCTTCTTATACTACAAGAAAGTTAAAGGCATAAAGAAAAGTCTTCCATGTCAAATCAAGTTAACAAGGAATTAGCTTTTGCTATTCAGTGTACTGAATGGTATAGGTACAGAGAAAAGCCAAAAAAAGGAATGAGAAAGAGAGAAAGAGAGAAAGAAAGAGAGAAAGAGAGAAAGAAAGAGGGAAAGAGAGAAAGAGAGAGAGAGAAAGAGAGAGAGAAAGAGAGAAAGAGAGAAAGAGAGAAAGAGAGAAAGAGAGAAAGAGAGAAAGAGAGAAAGAGAGAAAGAGAGAAAGAGAGAAAGAGAGAAAGAGAGAAAGAGAGAAAGAGAGAAAGAGAGAAAGAGAGAAAGAAAGAAAGAAAGAAAGAAAGAAAGAAAGAAAGAAAGAAAGAAAGAAAGAAAGAAAGAAAGAAAGAAAGAAAGAAAGAAAGAAAGAAAGAAAGAAAGAAAGAAAGAAAGAAAGAAAGAAAGAAAGGAAGAAAGAAAGAGAAGAAGAAAGAAAGAAAGAAAGAAAGAAAGAAAGAAAGGAAGGAAAGAAAGAAGGAAGGAAGGAAGGAAGAAGAAGGAAGGAAGGAAGGAAGGAAGGAAGGAAGGAAGGAAGGAAGGAAGGAAGGAAGGAAGGAAGGAAGGAAGGAAGGAAGGAAGGAAGGAAGGAAGGAAGGAAGGAAGAAAGGAAGGAAGGAAGGAAGAAAGAAAGAAAGGAAGAAAGAAAGGAAGAAAGAAAGAAAGGAAGGGAGGGAGGGAGGAAGGAAGGAAGGAAGGAAGAAAGGAAGGAAGGAAGGAAGGAAGGAAGGAAGGAAGGAAGGAAGGAAGGAAGGAAGGAAGGAAGGAAGGAAGGAAGGAAGGAAGGAAGGAAGGAAGGAAGGAAGGAAGGAAGGAAGGAAGGAAGGAAGGAAGGAAGGAAGGAAGGAAGGAAGGAAGGAAGGAAGGAAGGAAGGAAGGAAGGAAGGAAGGAAGGAAGGAAGGAAGGAAGGAAGGAAGGAAGGAAGGAAGGAAGGAAGGAAGGAAGGAAGGAAGGAAGGAAGGAAGGAAGGAAGGAAGGAAGGAAGGAAGGAAGGAAGGGAGAGAAGGATGGAAGAAAGGAAGGGAGGGAAGGAGGGAGGGAAGGAGGGAGGGAAGAAGGAACGGAGGGAGTGAGGCTGGGATGGAAGGAGGGAGGAAGGGAGGAAGGAAGGAAAAAGAAAATTCTTTGATCCCAAGAAACTCATAGATTAATGAATATGAATCAATATTGTCATCGGCATACTTTTTGTAGTGGCAAAGATTAGAAAGTAAAACAAGTTTCCAAAAGCTAGGGAATGACTGAATGTATTGTCATACATAAATGTAATATATTAGGAGAGTACATTGTAAGAAATCATGAACTCGAGGAACTCTGAGAAAAATGACAAATACAATTGTGAATTGATATGGAGTGATTAAACCTAGTAAGGAAAACGGGTGTCTACAATAATGTAAACAAAAAGAATACCTTCAAATCTGAATATTATATACGTTTAATGACTGATCCTGGCCCGGGGAATGGATAAAGAAATGCATCTCCTACATTTCTTCAGGACTGTAGGTATGGAAGGTTATAAAACCATCAGAATAAATCTCTAAATTGGTTGGTTTTGTTTAACTATTTTCCTTTACTTATTTTACCTCAAATAGCATGATTTCTCCATTAATTTGTTATAAGTAGAGTTATTTATAATGTTTCCTCTCATTAATTTATGTGTATATGCATGTATGTATTTTTCTGAGAATGAATTTCCCTAGCTTACCTAGCTTTGAAACATTCTGGCTACTCAAGGGCGCTTCTCAATTATTAATCAACATGCTCCATTTAACCTGTTTTATTTTTTCTGGATTGATCCCATTCATCCATTCCTTGTTAGCCTGGTAACCCTCCACTAGGTAGGTTCACTAAGGTAGTGCTATATTTCATGGGGACACCCAACTGGATTCAGTCTTATTGTAGCTCATATATATCGGACTTGAAGGATCCACTAGCCTCAATCTTATACAGTAGTAAGGTTGAAAAATGTATGCTATTATACCAGGGCTGAATAAGTTTCCTTTAAAAAAAGAAGATAGCATACTTTAAAGAACCCAACTTGTAACTTTTTGGAAAAAAAAAAAAACAACATTAGGGACTTCTAGGGACAGAACTAAGATAGAGCAGTAGAAACAAAAAACTGGAACCACTGAGAATCTTCTCCAACAAACCTTAAAATAAAGCTTTAAAACAAATAGTGGAGTGAAAGAACCAACAAGGATGTTGGAATGAAGCAACATTCAAGTAGAGAACAATTTCAAAGGTAGGCACAGAGGATCTAGTTTACGGGGTTTGGTGGGAAACACATTCTGTAATAGGTCCCACTAAAGAATACTGGTTCAAGCCAACAGAAAGCACCCCCATCCCACATTGACTGTTCCAGGTCCAGAACCTGGGTCCAAGTCAACACCAAAATCCTGAGATGCTGCCTAAACCAATAAAACTGCAACCTAATGCTTACTCCTTAAAGTTTCAAGATCCAGGACAAGCTTGCATTGAGGTCACAAGCCCTACCTAGCAGAAAGCAATCCATAGTGTGCCTGGCTGGTACAGGCCCAGAAGGAGGCTCTGAACCTCTTCCAAAACCCAAACCTAATTCCCAAGACTGAGCATAAAGTTGTTGGCAAGTGTGATAGAGACATCACACAAGGTGTCTAGCTAGTATGAGACCATGGGGAGGCCTAGAGCACTTGCCCCTAGCCTGCAGTGAGTTCCTGAATCCCAGAGCAAGGCAGTCCATGTGCCCCTGGTCTGTTGGCACACCAAGTCCATGTAAACATAGCACAAGGCTTGAAGTTACAATTTAAGCCTGCAAAGAGGACCTGAACTCCAAGGCAAGGTAGTACCTTTGTAAGCCCAGAGTTAGCCCCTACCCAAGCTCAAATCCAAGGTGTAAGCACCAGAGTGAGATAATCCAATATATCCCTGACCTGATCAAGGCCAGAATGATACCAAAAGGCTTTCTCAAGCCAAAGACAAGACCCTAAGTCCCAGCCCAGGCTAGTTTAGAGTGCTTTGAGTTCTACAAACCTTGATCAGTTAAGGGAATGATTGAATCAATAGTGGGAGATGGCTACTTGTAGAGTTCCTAGACCACAGGTCATACCATTGTGGAGGAACTGAAACTTGCAGAAACCCCGAAATAGAACAAAGGGTAATAGCAAGGAAAAACTGAAGTTTGAGTGTTCTCCCTTTTAAGTTTGTTTGTTTGTTTTAAATAGAAGTTAACTTTTTTTTTAATTGCACATTAAGCTGTAAAGGAGATTTCACAGAAGAAAGGTATTACAGTCACACAGATACTTCCACCATTTAGCTGAGAATCTCTCAGCTAAATCGGTACAAAAGAAAGGGGGATAATAGTCAGAAAAGAAATGGAAAACAACACCTGGACAGCAATACTGCATTGTGACATGATTGCCCTCCAAACCACAGTTATAGGATTGTCCCTAAACATGCTAACTGATGACCAGAGGACAGTCAGGATGGTCCATCTATTGGGATTCAGCAGCAGGATGCAAAATCACATCTCTGCCTTAGGTTAAGAAAAAGCCTGGGGAATGAGCAAATATCCAAGAAAAAAAAAACCTTAACTATAGAAAATTGTTATGGAAATAAAGAACAAAGCACAGACACAGAAGTAGGCAGTGAAAGCAAAGTAAATACATGCAAAATTTCAAAGAAATATATGAATTCATCTCAGCGTTTGGAAAAGCTTAAATTTTTTTTCAAAAATCAATTAAAAGAGGCATGGGAAAATGGGAAAGAGAAATGACAGCAATGCAAGAAGAATATAATAGCTTTAAAAGTAGAATAGGCCAAATGGAAAAGAAGGTTCAAAACCCATGGAAGGAAACAAGTACTTAAAAATTAGAATTGGTATAATATAAGCTAATGACTTCATTAGAAATCAAGAAACAATAGAACAAAATCAAGAGAAGGGGGGGAAAAGAGGAAAACATGAAATAGCTCATTGGAAAAAACAATTGACCTGGAAAATAGGTCCAAGTGAGACCACGTAAGCAATATTGGATTTCCTGAAATCTATGATAAAAAAAAAGTCTAGACATCATAATGCAATAAATTATTAAAGAAAATTGCCTTGATAGTCTTAGGTAAGAATTAGGTAAGAAGGGAAAATAGAAATAGAAAGAATCCACAGATCACCTCTGGAAAGAAATCTCCAAATGACAACTCACAGGAATATTATAGATAAATTCAATAGCCCCTAAGTCAAGGATAAAATACTGCACCTGCCAAAAAGAAAAAATTCAAATACCATAGCACTACAGTTAGGATTACACATGAATTATCTGCCTCCACATTAGAGGATTGGAAGGCTTAGAATATGATACTCAAAAAATGTCAAAAGATCTAGGTTTATGACACCCACCCAGCAAAATGAATATATTATTTTAGGGGCAAAATCGTCATTTAATAAAATAGAAGATTTCCAAGAAATCCTGGTAAAAAAGACTAGACCTAAACAGAAAATCTGATGACCAAATTTAAAAATCAAGAGAAAAGAAAAATATAAATAAAAAAGGAAACTTAAGGGATTCAATAAGGCTAAATTGTTTGTATTTTTAAGTAGAGAAATATTTAAAATTCTTAAAAATTTTATCTGTACTAGAGCAGTTAGAAAGATTATACAAAGAGGGTGTATGAGTAAGCTGATTGTGATGATATGATATGCAAAAAAAATCAAGGGGTAAAACAGATGCTTGTACTAAGTGAAAAAAATAAGGGAGAGGTGGAATAGAGAAAATTATCTCACCTACAGAGGTGTGAAAAATATTACAATGGAGGGAGAATGGTAATACTTAATGCTTAAATTTTACTCTCATCGTAATTGGTTAAAGAGAAGGAATAGAGGCAGAGTCAAGATAGTGGCTTAGAAGCAGCACAAGTTCAGACCTCTGAAAACTCTTCCTTACTGATCACAAACTTATTGCTCCTAGGAGACTAAAAATCAACACTAACAACAAGACAGAGCAAAGGAACCCTCCTGCTGGACAAAATACAAATGGAATGCACCCCAAAAGCCAGAATATGAGAACACTAGGGTTTAAGGGGAAGGCAGAAGGAAGGTCCCAGGGTCTTCTGCCCCACCTCCCCACCTAGAGTGCTAAGCCTCCAGCTGTAGTGGGAACATATGGGTGGGCAAAGGCACTGTTCTGAAGGGTGTACCTTGTGGGCAGGGCTGTGCCAGGCTCAGAGTGTCGAACACAGGCAGCGGAAAAGGAGCTGGAGAGGGAGCTAAGAGCTGGCAGCCTGGACAGAGCTATGAAGACCCTCCATATTACTCCAGCCTTCCAGGAGGTTTTGGCCTCAGGGCATATCCAGCCCAACCCAGCTGAACTTAATCCCATTAAGTCTTCAGAGATCAGGAAAGCCCAAATTCCAACAATCCTCCCTCACAGACAGCTGGACTTTAATTTAATCCAATCAAAAGCCTTTAGGGGACAGAATAGCTCAAACTACAACACCCCTCCCCCACATATTATAGGGAGAGACCTTCTGTCAAAGCTCCAAAAAGGGAGACTGACAGAAACCCCCAAAAACAAAAAAATGAGAGAAGCAAGAGCACAAATACGGGTAGCAAAGAAGGGGTAAATATGAGCAAACAACAGAAAAAGAAGAAAGAAACTACAATAGACAGCTTCTGTACAGGCAACAAATAAAGAGTGAATGAAACAGAGAGGGAGGGATCAGCAAAGGATAAATCAGAAATCCCAGCGAACTGGATACAGGCTGTGGAAGAACTCAAAATGCAATTCAAAACACAATTAAGAGAGTCTGAAGACAATGAAGAAAAGAACTTAAAAACTAAGATGAGTAATCTGGAAACAGAAAATAGTGTCTTTAAATCCAAAATCAAACAGCTTGAAAATGAGGCAAAGGAGGTGAAAGATGAGATAAAAAAGGATGAAAGATGACCTCCAAAGAAAATCAGACCAGAAGGAAAATGATGACCAAAAAAACAGGGATTAAATCCAGTTTTTTAGAATCAGAATACAACAGCTAGAATTAAGTGACCTCACAAGGCAGCAGGACACTATAAAACAAAACAAAAAGAATGAAAAAATTGAGGAAAATATGAAACATCTCATTCACAAAAGAGAAGATTTAGAAAATGGTTCAAGGAGAGACAATTTGAGAATCATTGGTCTACCAGAAGACCATGACAAAAGAAAAATCCTGGACATCATACTACAGGAAATTATTCAAGAAAACTGCCCCAATATTCTAGAACAAGAGGGAAAAGTGGAAATTGAAAGAATCCACAGATCACCTCCTGTACTTAATCCCCAAATGCCATCACGAAGGAATGTTATAACCAAATTCAAGAACTATCAGAACAAAAAATATTTTTATCAGACCAAAAAAAAATATTAGAAGCTACCAAGAAAAAGTCATTCAGATACCATAGAACCACAGTGAGGATAACACAGAATCTGGCTGCAATTACATTGAAGGACCAAAAAGCATGGAATATGATATTCCAGAAAGCAAGGGAACTAGTTCTAGAACATAGAATCAACTACCCAGGAAAACTGACTATATTCTTACAGAGGAAAGTATGGTCATTCAGCAAAATAGAAGAATTCCAGGAATTTTTAAAGAAAAGACCAGACCTGAACAGAAAATTTGATGTCCAAGCACAGAAATCAAGGGAACCATCAAAAATAACTTAAAAAGAGGGAAAAAAGAAAAACAAAACAAACAAAAAACCCTTTTTTAAAGACTCAATAAGTTAAAATTATATGTATCCCTATAAGAAAAGAGGTCACTGGTAACTCTTAAAAACTGTTGCTATCACCTGGGCAGCTAGAAGAATTACATTTAGAGGGGACAGTGATAAAGTGTATAGGATGAAATGACAAGACATAAATATGTATAGAGATATATGTATGCATAAATACATATAAATGTGTATATATATACAACTAGAACTAAAAAAAGGTAATACTAAAAGAAATGGGAAAAGAAACAGAAGGGGGTAAATTCATGTAACAAAAAGAAGCTCATGGTGGGAGGGGGAAGAATATCAATACACTGGAAGAGTAAAAAGGTTGAATACAGGAAATACTCAACTCTTACATGCAATGAAATTGACCCAAAGAGGGAAGAACAGTCCAAACCATTGGGGCAGAGAATAGATTCACACCCTATAGGGAAGTAGAAGGGTAACAAATGGACTGGTGGGATGGGAAGCAGAATAAGGGATGGAGAGGGTGGGAGGTTAGTTTTAAAAAGACTGCAAAGAAAATAAGGGGGGGAATAAGAAGGGATGGGGGCTAGAAAAGGAAGTAAAATGAGGGAGCTAGCTAGGGGGACTGATTAAAAAACAAACATTGATGTAAAAGGAAATAGTGAAAGAAGGAAAGGCAGGACCAGGAGTAGAAATCAAAATGCTGGGAAATACAAAGCTGGTAATCATAACTCTGAATGTGAATGGAATGAACTCATTCATAAAACCCAAGCAAAAAGCAGAGTGGATTAGAATTCAAAACTCTACCATATGCTATCTAGAAGAAACACACATGAGGAAGGTAGATACGCATATGGTGAACGTAAGAGGATGGAGCAAAATCTATTGGGCATCAACTGATAAAAAGAAGGCAGGAGTCTCAATCATGATATCAGACAAAGCCAAAGTAAAAATAGATCTAGTTAGAACAGATAGGAAAGGTAACTACTTCTTGATAAAAGGCAGCATAGACAATGAGGAAATAATCTGTACTCAACATGTATGCACCAAATGGCATAGCATCCAAATTTCTAAAGGAGAAACTAGTGGAGCTCAAGGATGAAATAGAGAGAAAAACTATACTAGTGGGAGACCTGAACCTTCCTCTATCAGAACTAGATAAATCAAACCAAAAAATAAATAAGAAAGAGGTAAGAGAAGTGAAGAAAATCTTAGGAAAATTAGTTAGTATATATGTGGAGAAAAATAAACAGGGAGAAAAAGGAATACACCTTGTTTTCAGCAGCACATGGTACATTAACAAAGACTGACCATGTATTAGGGCATAAAAACATTGCAAACAAGTGCAAAATACCAGAAATAATAAACACAACCTTCTCAGATCACAATGCAATAAAAATAATAATTAGTAAGAGTACATCAAGAGGAAAATCAAAAATTAATTGGAAATTAAAATACAATTCTCCAAAACAGGTTAGTCAAAAAACAAATCATAGAAACAATTAAAAATTTCAACGAAGGAAATTACAATGATGAGACATCCTTTCAACACCTATGAGATGCAACCAAAGCAGCACTGAGTGGGAAATTTATATCCTTAGTTCATATATTAACAAATTAGGGAGAGCAGTGTTCAATGAATTAGGCATGCAAATTAAAAAAAAAAAAACTAGAAGTTGAAGTAATTAAAAATCCTCAGATGAAGTCTAAGTAAATTATTCTAAAAATCAAAGGAGAAATTAATAAAATCAAAAGTCAAAGAACTATTGGTTTAATAAATAACACTAGAAGCTTGTATTTAAAAAAAAAAAAACAAAATGGACCAATTACTGCTCAGTCTAATTAAAAAAAGGAAAGAAAAAACCAAATTGACAATATCCAAGATGTAAAGGGAAACCTTATCTACAATAAAGAGGAAATTAAGGCAATAATTAAAAACTATTATGCCCAATGCCCAATTATATGGCAACATGTATGGAAAGCTAGGTGATATGGATGATTACTTATAAAAATATATATTGCCTAGACTAACAGAGAAAGAAATCGATTACCTAAACAACCCAATATCTGAAAAAGAAATTGAGCAAGCCATCCAAGAACTCCTGAAGAAAAAATCCCCAGGTCCAGATGGATTCACACATGAATTCTATCAAACAATCAAAGAACAACTAACCCCAATATTAAACAAACTATTAGACATAAAAAGCAAAGAAGGAGTTCTATCAAGTTCATTTTATGACACACATATGGTACTGATCCCAAAGCCAGGCAGGTCAAAAACAGAGAAAGAAAACTATAGACCAATCTCTCTGATGAATATAAATGCAAAAATCTTAAATAGGATACTAGCAAAAAGACTCCAGCAAGTCATCACAAGGGTTATTCACTATAATGAGGTGGGATTTATACCAGGAATGCAAGAATGGTTCAATATCAGGAAAAAATTTCCACATAATTGACCATATTAACAAGTAAACAAACAGAAATCACAAGATTAACTCAATAGATGCAGAAAAAGCCTGTGATAAAATACAACACCCATTCCTATTGAAAACACTAGAAATTATAGGAATAGAAGAGCCTTTCCTAAAAATAATAAACAGTATATATCTAAAACCTTCAACAAGCATCATCTGCAATGAGGATAAACTAGAAGCTTTCCCAATAAGATCAGGAGTGAAAAAAGGATGCCCATTATCACCTCTATTATTTAACATTGTACTAGAAACACTAACAGTAGCAATTAAAGAAGAAAAAGAAATTCAAGGTATTAAAATTGGTAATGAGGAGACCAAGCTATCACTCTTTGCAGATGATATGATGGTCTACTTAAAGAATCCTAGAGAATCAACGAAATAGCTAGTCAAAATAATCAACATCTTTAGCAAAGTTGCAGGATACAAAATAAACCCACATAAGTCATCAGCATTTCTATATATTTCCAATCCATCTCAGCAGCAAGAATTAGAAAGAGAAATTCCATTTAAAATCACCCTAGACAATATAATACTTAGGAATCTATGTGCCGAGACAAACACAGGAACTATATGAACACAACTACAAAACACTTTCCACACAATTAAAATTAGATCTAAACAATTGGAGAAACATTGATTGCTCATGGGTAGAATGACCTAACATAATAAAAATGGCAATCCTACCCAAATTAATTTACTTATTTAGTGCCATACCCATTGAACTACCAAAAAACTTTTTTTACTGAATTAGAAAAAAACATAGCAAAGTTCATTTGGAAGAACATAAGATCAAGGATATCCAGGGAAATCATAAAAAAAAATGCAAAGGAAGGAGGACTTGTAGTCCCAGATCTCAAACTACACTATAAAACAGTAGTCATCAAAACAATTTGGTTCTGGCTAAGAGATAGAAAGGAGGATCAGTGGAATAGACTAGGGGTAAATGACCTCAGCAAGACAGTCTATGATAAGACCAAAGATTCCAATATGGGGGACCAAAACCCACATTTTGATAAAAAAAACTGTTGGGAAAATTGGAAGACAGTATGGGAGAGATTAGATTTGGATCAACATCTCATACCCTACTCCAAGATAAACTCAGAATGGGTGAATGACCTGAATATAAAGAAGAAAACTGTAAGCAAATTAGGCAAACACAGAATAGTATACTTGTCAGATCTTTGGGAAAGGAAAGACTTTACAACCAAGCAAGAGCTAGAAAAAAAAATCACAAAATGTAAAATCAATAATTTTGATTACATCAAGTTAAAATTTTTGTACAAACAAAACTAATGCATCCAAAATTAGAAGGGAAGCAATAAACTGGGAAACAAGCTTCATTACAGAAACCTCTGACAAAGGTGTAATTACTCAGATTTATAAAGAACTAAGCCAATTGTACAAAAAATCAAGCCATTCTGCAATTGATAAATGGGTAAGGGCCATTAATAGGTACTTTTCAGTTAAAGAAATCAAAACTATTAATAAGCACATGAAAAAGTGCTCTAAATCTCTAATAATCAGAGAAATGCAAATCAAAAAAACTCTGAGGTATCACCTCACACCTAGCAGATTGGCTAAGGTGGCTACAAAGGATAGTAATGAATGCTGGAGGGGGTGTGGTAAAGTTGGGTCATTAATACATTGCTGGTGGAGTTGTGAATTGATTCAACCATTCTGTAGGGCAATTTGGAATTATGCCCAAAGGGTGCTAAAAGACTGTCTGCCCTTTGATCCAGCCATAGTACTGCTGGGTTTTTAACCCAAAGAGATAATAAGGAAAAAGATATGTACAAAAATATTCATAGCTGTGCTCTTTGTGGTGGCAAAAACTTGGAAAATGAGGGAATGCCCTTCAATTGGGGAATGGCTGAACAAATTGTGGTATATGTTGGTGATAGAATTCTATTGTGCTCAAAGGAATAATAAAGTGGAGGAATTCCATGGGGACTGAAACAACCTCTAGGAATTGATGCAGAGTGAGAGGAGCCAAACCAGGAAAACATTGTACACAGAGACTGATACACTATGGTGCAAGTGAATGTAATGGACTTCTCCATTAGTGGCAATGCAGTGATCCTGAACAACTTGGAAGAATCTATG
This sequence comes from Monodelphis domestica, assembly GCF_027887165.1. Classification (NCBI taxonomy): domain Eukaryota; kingdom Metazoa; phylum Chordata; class Mammalia; order Didelphimorphia; family Didelphidae; genus Monodelphis; species Monodelphis domestica. Next base: position 291,005,133 of record NC_077232.1, on the reverse strand, counting down.
AGAAAAACCACTATGCACATTCAGAGGAAACACTGTGGGAGTAAACACACCAAAGAAATACAACTGCTTGAATACATGGGTTGAAAGGATATGGTTGGGGATATAGACTCTAAATGAACATCCTAGTGTAAGCAACAACATGGAAATAGGTTCTGATCAAGGACACAAGTATTACCATTGAAATTGTGAGTTAGCTGTGGGAAGGATGGGGTAGGGGAGGGAGGGGAATAAAGTGAGTATTGTAACCAATAAAATAAAATAAAATAAAAACAAAGACAAAAACAAATAAATAAAGAGAAGGAATAATGACCATACATTGGAGTATAGAATTCAGTCTTACCCTATAGAGAAATAGGAGGGGATGAAAACAAAAGGGTAATAACAGAAGGGAGTGGGAAATAGGGTTTCTGATTAAAAGCAAAACACTTGTGAGGAGGCACAGAGTGAAATAAGAGAAAGAGCAGGATCAAAAAGTGAAAAAAATGCAGGGGAATATACAGTTGGTAATCATACTTATAAATATGAATCGAATGAATTCAACCACTAAATAGAAGCAGATAGCAGAGTGGATTAGAAACCAGAATGCTACTATATGTTGTTTACAAGAAACAGACCTGAGGCTAGACAATTCACATAGAGTAATGATAAGGTGAAGGAACAGAATTTATTGTGCATCATCTGAAGTAAAAAAAAAAGCAGGGGTAGCAACCAGGACCTAAGACAAAACTAAAGTAAAAACGGGCCTAACTAAAGGAGACAAAGAGGGATATTACATCTTGATAAAAGGTAATACAGACAATGAAGTAATATCAATACTAAACATAAATGTACAAATGATATAACATCCAAATTTTTAAAGGAGAAACTAAGTGAGCTTTGGGAGGAAATAGGCAATAAAACTGTGTTAGTTTGGGACCTCAACTTCTCCTTTTCAGATTTAGATAAATTGAACCAAAAAATAAGGTAGAAAGAAGTGAAGTTAATTAGAAATAACAAATTTCTCCAAAAAATTTAAAGAGAATAGAAAGCAATATGCCTTATTTCTGATAGTACATGGCATCTACACAAAAATTAACCATGTATTAGGGCATAAAAACTTCACAACCAAATGCAGAAATGCAGAAATAACAAATGTATTCTTTTCATATCATAACACAATAAAATTTTTGGTCAAATAGGGTCCATGAAAAGAAATAAAAAATTAATTGAAAACTAAATAATTTAATGTTTTGAAAGGGTTAGGTCAAAGAACAAATTGTAGAAAAAATAATTACATTGAGGAGAATGACAATGTGGAAACAACTTCTCAAAATTTGTGGGTTACAGTCAAAGCAGTTCTTGGAGAAAAAAAATTATATCTCTAAATGCTTATATTAGTCAGAGAAGGAAAAGAATGAATTGGGCATACAATTGAAAAAAACAAACAAACAAGAAAATACCAAGTTAAACAATCACTATTTTAAAAAAATTGAAGATCTTAAAAATTAAAGGTGAAATTAATGAAAGTTAAAGGCAAAATTAATAAAAATTGAACATAAGAGGACCATAGAACTAATGAATAAGAGTAGGAGTCAGTTTTAGGGGAAAATGAATTAAGCATTTGCTAATTTTATTTTTTAAAAGGGTAAGAAGAAAAACAAATAACCAGTATCAAAAATGAAAATACCACCCATGAAAAAGAAATAAAAGGAATCATTAGCAGCTATTCCAACCAATTATGTGCCATTAAATCTAATAATCTAAGCAAAAATGAATGAATAGGGGGCAGCTGGGTGGCTCAGTGGATTGAGAAGTATGCCTAGAGATGGGAGGTCCTAGGCTCAAATCTGGCCTCAGATACTTCTTAGCTGTGTGACTTTGGGCAAGTCACTTGATCCCCATTGCTTAGCCCTTGCCACTCATCTGCCTTGGAACCATTACAAAGTATTGATTCCAAGACAGAAGATAAGGGTTTTTAAAAAATGAATGAATACTTCCAAAAATATAAATTGACCAGACCAACAAAAAAGAAAACATGATACTTAAATAATCCCATCTCAGAAAAAGAAATTTAACATATCATCAATGAACTCCCAATAAAATTCACCAGGGTCAGATGGATTCACAAGTGAATTCTATCAAACATTTAAAGAACTAGTAATCCCGATATGATATAAATTATTTAGAAGAATAGGCAGGGAGGGAATCCTACCAAATCCTTTTAATGACACAAATGTGGTACTATTACCTTAGCCAGGAAGAACAAAATGCATAAATAAAATTATGGACCAATTTAATGAATATAGATGCAACAATTTTAAATAAAATACTAGGAAGGAGACTATAGTGATATATCACAAAGATTATTAAGTATGACCAGGTGCAGGACTGATTTAATATTATGAAATCTGTATTTGACCATATCAATAACCAAACAGAAATCACATGATTATCTCAATAGATATAGAAAAGGTCTTTCTATTTAAATCACTAGAAAACATAGGAATAAATGGGCTTTTCCTTAAAATGATGAGTAGTATCTATCTAAAACCATCAGTAAGTACCAAATGCAATGAGGATAAGCTAGAAGCTTTTCTAATAATATTTGATTTGGTAAGGATGGGCATTATCACCATTATTTAATATTGTATTAGAAAGAAGAGAAGAAAAAGAAATTGAAGGAATTAGAATACGCAATGAGGAAACCGAACTATTACTATTTGCAGATGATATGATGGTATACTTAGAGAATCCTAGAATATCAACTAAGAAACTAGTTTAAATAATTAATAACTTTAATAACATTGAAGGATATAAAATAAATCCACATATATTATCGGCATTTCTGCATATTACCAACAAAGTACAGCAGCAAGAGATAGGAAGATAAATTCCATTTAAAATACTTTTAGACAATATAAAATACAAAGGAAATTACTTCCTGAGACTCTATTTCAAATCAGTTCACACCAGTGAAGTCCAATCCAAACAAATGGAAAAATATTAATCACTAATGTATAGACCAGTTAATATAATAAAAATGAAAACTCTAGTTAAATTAATTTACTTATTCTGTGCCATACCACTCAAACTACCAATTATCTTATATAACTAGAAAAAAAAAAACAAAATTCAAAGGGTATCAATATCAAGGGAGATAAAGAAAAATAATGTGAAGGAAGAAGACCTAGCAGCACCAGATCAATAATGAAAAAAAATTTGGTACTGATAAAGGAATAGAATGGTAGATCAATGAAGCAGATTAGGCACACAATATACAGGGGTGAATGACCTTAGCAACCTAGTGTTTGATAAACCCAAAGATCCAAGCTTTTGGATCCTAGAACAATAATAAGAATAAGAACAATCTCTTTAATAAAAACGGTTAGGGAAAATCAAAAATAGTATGGCAAAAGCTAGGTAAAGACAAATATCTCACACTCTATACAAAGATAAGGTCAAAATGGATCTATGATTTGGATAAGAGTGACACCATAACTAAATTAGAGGAACACAGAATAGTTTACCTGGCAGATCTTTGGAGAAGAGGAGATTTTATGACCAAATGAGATAGAGAATAATATAAAATGTAAAATAGATAATTTTGATCATATTAAATTAAAACACTGTATGAACAAAATGAATCAGACCAAGATTAGAAAGGAAACAACAAATTGGAAACAAATTTTTGATAACAAATGTCTTTCATAAAGGTCTAATTTCTCAAATTTATAAAGAACTAAGTCAAATTTATAAGAATACAAGCCAATCCCCATTTGACAAATGGTCAAAATATATGAACGAGCAATTTTCAGATGAAAAAATCAAAGACATTAATTATAAATTAAAAAGTGTTCTAAACCACTCTTGATTAGAGAAATGAAAAGTAAAACACTGAGGTATCACCTCGCACCTATCAGATTGGCCAATATGGCAGTAAAGAAAAGGGATAAATGTTGGAGGGGATATGGTAAAATTGGGACACTAATGCATTGTGGAGTAGTGAACTGACCCACTTGTACCCAAAGAGTATAAAATTATGCATACCTTTTTATTCAGTAATAACACTACTGGGTCTGTATCCCAAAGAAATCATAAAAAATTGGAAAGGAACTACTCATACATAAATATTTATAGCAGTTCTTTTTGTAGTGGTAAAGAATTTGAAATAAATGTTCATCAATCAGGGAATAGCTAAACAAATTTTGGTACATGTTGGTGATGGAATTCAATCATGCTATAAGAAATGATAAGCAAGATGATTCCAGAAAAAATTGGGAAGATCTGCAGGAGCTGATGCAAAATGAAATAAACAGAACTAGAAGAACATTGTACACAATAACAGCAATATTGTAGGTGAAAAACTTGGCTACTTTTAGCAATACAATGATCTGGGACAACTTTGAAGGATATATAACAAGGAATGTTAACCATCCCCAGAGAAAGAGCTGTTGGAGTGGTCTTTCACATCAGTGTATTTAGGGGTTTTTGTTATGTATGATTTTTATCATATAACAATGATAAATATGGACCTGTGTTTTGCATGATAATAAAATGTAAAAATAAAAAATCAAGCTGGATATAATTTTATAAGTATTTATAAAATTAAAAAGTAGATAAAGGTTTATAAAAGAAAAAAGATAAAAGAATATGACATTTTAAAAACACTTTGCAAATATTAGAATGCTATATAAATTAATAATGATAAATTGATTTGTTTTTAAAGTAAATTCATTTCTAAGGATCACTGAATGTTTTCAGAGTTTGGGAAATGGCAACAATATTCAAAACCCCATTTTACTACAAGCAAGAAAGAGTGAATCATTCACCACTATTAACCTAACTTCATCTTTGCCTTGGCATTGATAGTGGCCTCATTTTCATTTCAAAAGTGGTTGTAATTTTCCTCCTTTTTTCATGATTTTTTATTAACCACCACCAATAAAAATGAATATGTAGATACCTTAATGGATAATTTACCCATTAGTGACCCAAAACTGTTAATCTAAGATGAATGTCAAAGTACTCATCCAGGCATGGCAACTGGAGGATCCTATTATGGGTTAAAGGATCCATCTATGGGCTAAATATAATACATAAGTTAATATTACATCACCTTGAATAGTCCACCCTGGAGCAAAGCAATAAAGCATTGATCCAGGATGAAACTTGATGTCCTAGAATAAGCAGTGGTCCAGGAAAGAACAACCTATCCTTCCCTAACATACTAGAGAGTGCCTGACTGAATTTCCTAAGTATAGACTAAAGCATTGCTATTTCTGCTTTTATCTTAAGGATCTTTAGTTAACTTCAGAATGCTTTTGTAGTAGTCCCTTGTCCACCTGCTCTTCCATTTCTGTATCTAAACACTATATATATTGTACCATTACCTTATATTTGTCACAAGCCCCTATGCTCTAAGATTGCAATAGAAAGACTCTGTTACTGATGTCCAGTATCAGATGTACTGAACAATCAACCCTGCTCCAGTCTCTCTCTTCTCTAAGTTAGCCCTCATGCTAAGTTGTTTCCTCTTCGGGAAACCTGCTCTTCGTGCTCTGCTCCTGCACTAGCAGTAGCATAAACGCTTACATTTACATTATAAACAAATAAGCAAATGCATTAAAAGTCTGTGTACAAGACCATAAACTACACATTGTCTACAATTTATTTAAAAACATGTAAATTATACATCTCCTCTAATTTAATTTAAATATCCTCTGCTTGCACAATCAATTATCTCATCTAACATAACACAATACATTCAAATCATACTCTATTTCTTCCATTCATTTCATTTGTTGTTTCCAGTTACTTTGTCATAATAAACAAAGCTTCCATGAATATTTCCATACAAACATGGCTTTTTACACTATCAATAATGCTCTTAGGGTCTACCTCTAGTAATGGGATCTCTAGGTTAAGGAACATGAACAGCTTTATAACTCTTTTTTTTTTTTAAATATATTTTATTTGATCATTTCCAAGCATTATTCGTTAAAGACATAGATCATTTTCTTTTCCTCCCCCCCACCCCCCATAGCCGACGCGTAAGTCCACTGGGCATTAGATGTTTTCTTGATTTGAACCCATTGCTTTGTTGATAGTATTTGCATTAGAGTGTTCATTTAGAGTCTATCCTCTGTCATGTCCCCTCAACCTCTGTATTCAGGCAGTTGCTTTTTCTCGGTGTTTCCACTCCCATAGTTTATCCTTTGCTTATGAATGGTGTTTTTTTTCTCCTGGATCCCTGAAAGTTGTTCAGGGACATTACACCGCCACTAATGGAGAAGTCCATTACGTTCGATGATACCACAGTGTATTAGTCTCTGTGTTCAATGTTCTCCTGGTTCTGCTCCTCTCACTCTGCATCACTTCCTGGAGGTTGTTCCAGTCTCCATGGAACTTCTCCACTTTATTATTCCTTTGAGCACAATAGTATTCCATCACCAACATATACCACAGTTTGTTCAGCCATTCCCCAATTGATGGGCATCCCCTCGTTTTCCAGTTTTGGGCCACCACAAAGAGCACAGCTATGAATATTTTTGTACAAGTCTTTGTGTCCATTATCTCTTTGGGGTACAGACCCAGCAGTGCTATGGCTGGGTCAAAGGGTAGATATTCTTTTGTCGCCCTTTGGGCATAGTTCCAAATTGCCCTCCAGAATGGTTGGATCAGTTCACAGCTCCACCAGCAATGAATTAATGTCCCTACTTTGCCACATCCCCTCCAGCATTCATTACTTTCCTTTGCTATCATGTTAGCCAATCTGCTAGGTGTGAGGTGATACCTCAGAGTTGTTTTGATTTGCATCTCTCTGATTATAAGAGATGTAGAACACTTCTTCATGTGCTTGTTAATAGTTTTGATTTCTTTATCTGAGAACTGCCTATCCATTTCCCTTGCCCATTTATCAATTGGAGAATGGCTTGATTTTTTGTACAATTGATTTAGCTCATTATAAATATGAGTAATTAAACCTTTGTCAGAGGTTTCTATGAAGATTTTTTCCCAATTTGTTGTTTCCCTTCTGATTTTAGTTATATTGGTTTTGTTTGTACAAAAGCTTTTTAGTTTGATGTAGTCAAAATTATTTATTTTACATTTTGTGATTCTTTCTATATCTTTCTATATCTTGCTTGGTTTTAAAGCCTTTCCCCTCCCAAAGGTCTGACATGTATACTATTCTGTGTTTACCCAATTTACTTATGGTTTCCTTCTTTATGTTTAAGTCACTCACCCATTTTGAATTTGTGTTGTGTTGATCTATTCCTAGTCTCTCCCACACTGTCTTCCAATTTTCCCAGCAGTTTTTATCGAATAGTGGATTTTTGTCCCAAAAGCTGGGATCTTTGGGTTTATCGTATACTGTCTTGCTGAGGTCGTTTTCCCCCAGTCTATTCCACTGATCTTCCTTTCTGTTTCTTAGCCAGTACCAAATTGTTTTGATGACTGCTGCTTTGTAATATAGTTTGAGGTCTGGGACTGCAAGGCCCCCATCATATGTGTTTTTTTTCATTATTTCCCTGGATATCCTTGATCTTTTGTTCTTCCAAATGAACTTTGTTATGGTTTTTTCTAAATCAGTGAAGAAGTATTTTGGTAGTTCAATGGGTATGGCACTAAATAGATAAATAAGTTTGGGTAGGATGGTCATTTTTATTATATTGGCTCGTCCTATCCATGAGCAGTTAATGTTTTTCCAATTGTTCAAGTCTAGTTTTAGTTGTGTGGCGAGTGTTTTGTAGTTGTGTTCATATAGTTCCTGTGTTTGTCTTGGGAGATAGATTCCTAGGTATTTTATTTTGTCTAAGGTGATTTTGAATGGGATTTCTCTTTCTAGTTCTTGCTGCTGAGCTGTGTTGGAGATATATAGAAAAGCTGATGATTTATGTGGGTTTATTTTGTATCCTGCAACTTTGCTAAAGTTGTTGATTATTTCAATTAGCTTTTTGGTTGAATCTCTAGGATTCTTTAAGTAGACCATCATGTCATCCGCAAAGAGTGATAACTGGAATGGAAGGGTCGGACCACGAGGCCACACTCTCCCCCTGGCTCGATTTCCGGAAGTTGCCTTCAGAATCCCTGGCCGTGAGGCTGTTTCGTCGGCCTGCGGGGGGATGGGCTGCCGCTTCCCCAAGCTCCGAGAGCACAGACTTTCACTGAGACTTGGATAGCAGGATCCAGCCCGTGAGGCTGTCTTGCCCGCCCTGAGGGTTGCTGTTGTTTTGACCAGCTCTCTGCAGCGGAGGCCCCAGGCAGTAACTTTCACCGGGACCGACCAGCTCTTTGCAGCGGAGGCCCCAGGCAGTAACTTTCACCCGGACCGACTCTCTGCAGCGGAGGCCCCAGGCAGTAACTTTCACCCGGACTGGGACTTGGGTAGAAGACCCTGAGGGTTGTTGTTCCTCAGACCCTGCTCTCTGAGCCCGGCGCGGCTGCCGCTTCCGGGAGCCTTGGACTCTGCGCTCCTACCCCTGAGGTCCGAGGGATCTCGGGTTCTGGCTTTTAAGGGGAGCCGTACCTTTTGAACCGGGTCCAGGTCCAGGAGGAGGGTTCCCAGGGTCTGTGCTGTTGATCGTTTTGAATTTCGGCGCCTTAGGAGCTTCTAGTTTGAGATCGGTCGGAAAGGGTTTTCCGGAGATCTGAACTTCAGCTTTCTCTAAGCCGCCATCTTAACCGGAAGTCCAGCTTTATAACTCTTAATGTATAATTCCATCTTGTTTCTAAGAAAGAAAAAAATTCAATCATTTTTAGCAATGTAATATTAGGCCTGATTTTTTCATGTTGTTATCAGCATTTGATTTGATCACTTTAGCCCAATTGGTTCTGAGTTAACATATATTACCCAGACCATATTTTGCTAGATTAGTCCTTAGGAAGGAGATACAATTTGTTACCAAAACCATACTCTTCCCAAAACAAGTCTTTCCAGTGTGATTATTCCCAGTGGAACTTTTGTTCCAGTACCACAGCCTTTCAGGGATGAGGGATTACTTCCATAAAATGATCAGTGTTAGGGTAAGACTTCTGCAGAGTATTTATGTTCTCCAAGCCAGTACATGTATGCTCAGGTTTGGATCAACTATTAACCTCATGCTGGTGGGAAGTTGGAAAGGTTCTTCACATATCTATCTTACTTATCCTATCTAAGGGGTGTATGGGGTGCTCAGGGAGGGGTAATATCTCTGGTATGGAGGGCTTGTCGTGCCCTTCTAGGGCAGCTCTCCAGCCTCTGACCCTCACCTGACACCCAGCTCTCACTTGTGGCTCCCAGTAGCTGCTAGCATGTGGCAGCGGCCACACCCCGCGCAATGGCTTTGACATGCCGGCTAAACCTTGTGAGGGTCACCATCGGGTCGTCGACCCCTGGTGAACTAGGGCTTTGCTCACCCAGCATGTGAAGACTGCTTCGGCTGAACAGGCAGAAGAAACCAACAAGAAGGTTCAACAGCTGAGATGGCGATGCAGCAAGGCATTGTGGAGTGCTTAGGGCATTGAAATGACAAATATTGGAAATATAAAAATAAAGGAACTATATGGAGAGATGGAAAGGGAAGAAAAGAAAATAAGATAATATATACCATGATTACATTAAAAAATAACATTATAAAATCAATATCAAAATCAAAAGAGAAAAAATAGCCAAATAAAAGAAGTCCAAAGGGAACTCAAAAGCAGAGGATATTTAAATTAGCAGAGATGTGTAATTTACATGTTTTTAAATAAATTGTAGACAATGTGTAGTTTATGGTCCTGTACACAGACTTTTAATGCATTTGCTTATTTGTTTATAATGTAAATGTAAGCGTTTATGCTACTGCTAGTGCAGGAACAGAGCACTAAGAGCAGGTTTCCCAAAGTATTGATTTTGCTTCATTATCCATAGTAATCCCACTCCCAAGATAATATAGTTATCCTGTTCATCCCTTCTAATTATATCCATTTTAGTCCTAATCCTGTCAGAGATCATGACTGCTACCTGTATCTTCTCTGGATCAACTGAAGCATAGTATATCCTGCTTTAGCTCCTCGCCATCACTCTATATTTGTCTCTTCTTTTTAGTGTGCCTCTTGTAAATATGACATTGTCAGGTATTGTTTTTTATCCTTTCTACTATCCATTTTCTTCCCATGTATGCATTCATCCTGTTATACTCAATGTCAATGGCATTTCCATCTATTCTGTTCCTCCTTACTATTTGTTTCCATTTTTTTCTTTCTTTCTTAAGTATCCCCCTCTTTTCTTATTTCTTTTTCCTTCTTTCGCTTTCAGTCCATCCCTTATTGCATCTCCCTTTTCCCCCATTTCTCTGTACAATAAAATATATTTTTATCCTTCTAATTATGAATGTTGTTTTCTCTTTATCCCCTGTCTGATTAGAGTTGGGTTCTAGTACTACTAGACCTCCACACCTTGTCCCCTTCTCGATGACAATTCCTCCATTCATTCCTCCTCCATATGAGATAGCCATTCCACCCTACCTACTCCTGGTCTATTCGACTGCCATTTTGATTCATTCAATTCCATTCCCTCAACTTCAAGTCTTATATCTATACCTGCCCTTCAAAATTTACAGGCAATAATGTCATACCCTGGGGCCACTGATAACATTTTCCCATACCAGAATCAAATAATTTAACCTATTGAGTTGTTTATAATTAGTCTTCCACTACATATATATATATATATATATATATATATATATATATATATATATATATATATATATATATATATATATATATTCTTTGTTCATTTGTTCATTAACTGAATAGAAGCTATCAAATCGAATTTCTTTTTTTTCCTTTTTCTGTTGTTTACTCATATTTCCCCCTTCTCCCTCCCCTCCTTATTGACTATATTCTTGCCCCTCTATTTATTTGCTGGATCTGTGAGTTTGGGCTTTTCTGCCATGAAAGGACTTCTTCTCTCCTCCTCTGATTAACTGATTAAGGTTAGACTGATGGAGCTGACCTGTTATATTAATGTGCCCTGAGGCCAGATCTTCTCCATCTGCCAGCAGAGGTTGAAGGGGAAAGTGAAGGTGTAGAATCTAAAGAAAGTTACCAGAGGAGAAGTGAAGATGGCAGCCTAGAAGGAGCAGAAGTTCAGACCTCTGAATACCCTTCCTTATCTATCACAAACTGGATGCTCCTAGGGGACTGAAAATCAAATCTAACAACAAAACAGAATAAAGGAACCTTCCTGCTAGACTCAATTCAAAAGGTACACCCCCTGAAAAGCTGGAATCTGAGAACACTCGGGTTGAAGGGGAAGGTAGAAGGAAGCTCAAAGGACCCCTCCCACTGCCCACCTAGAATGCTGAGACTCCAGAGGCAGCAGGAACTTCTGGGCAAGCAAAGGTGCTGGTCTGGAGGGTGTACCTTGTGGGCAAGGCTGTGGAAAATTCAGAGCATCCAACACAGATGGTGAGGAAGGAGATAGAGAGGGATCATAGACCTGGCAGCCTAACCAGAGCTATGGAGATCCTCCATATTTGTTCCAGCCTTCCAGAAGGTTTTGGATTCAGAGCACACCCAAGCTGAACTTAATCCCATCAAAAGTCTCCAGAACTCAGGGAAGGCCAGGCTCCACACCCATCCTCATTGACTGTTGGACTTTAATCCAATCAAAAGCATCCAGAAGACAGGGAAGCTCAAATCTCCAACAACACTCCCCCAGAGACTTCACTGAGAGATCTTCTGTAAAAGCTCCAAAAGGGGAGAATGACATAAGCCCCCAAAACCAAAGAAAATGAGAGGAGAAATAGCACAGACAAATATTGTGAGCAAAGAAGGGATGAATATGAGCAAACAACAGAAAAAGAAGAAAGAAATTACAATAGATAGCTTCTATACAGTGAACAGAACAGAGGGGGAGGGATCAGCAATTGATAAATCAGAAATCCCAGCAAAATAAAGGCTGTGGACGAACTCAAAACGCAATTCAAAACACAATTAAAAAGTGCTGAAGACAACTTAAACAGCAAGATAACTCATCTGGAAACAGAAAACAGAAAATCAATCAGCTGGAAAATGAGGCAAAGGAGATGAAAAATGAGGTAAAGAGGATGAAAGATGACCTTCAAAGAAAATCTGACCGGAAGGAAAAGGATGACCAAAAAGCCAGGGATGAAATCCAGTCTTTAAGAACCAGAATACAACAACTGGAGTTAAGTGACCTCACAAGGTAGCAGGACACTATAAAACAAAACAAAAAGAATGAAAAAAATTGAGGAAAATATGAAACATCTCATTCACAAAACAGAGGATTTAGAAAATCGTTCAAGTAGAGAAAATTGAAGAATCATTGGTCTACCAGAAGACCATGACAAAAGAAAAAGCCTGAATATATTACAGGAAAATATTCAAGAAAACTGCTCCAATATCCTAGAACAAGAGGGAAAAGTGGAGATTGAAAGAATCCACAGATCACCTCCTGTACTTAATCCCCAACTGACAACACCCAGCAATGTTATAGCCAAATTTAAGAACTATCAGACCAAAGAAAAGATATTACAAGCTGCCATGAAGGTCACTCAGATCCCATGGAACCACAATGAGGATAACGCAGGATCTGGCTGCATCCACACTGAAGGACCTGAAGGACCAAAAGGCATGGAATATGATATACCGGAAAGCAAGGGAACTAGGTCTACAACCACGAATCAACTACCCAGCACAGCTGATTATATTCTTACAGGGGAAAGTACGGTCATTCAACAAAATAGAAGAATTCTAAGAATTTTTAAAGAAAAGACCAGACCTGAACAGAAAATTTAAATGTCTAAGCACAGAACTCAAGAGAATCATAAAAAGGTAATTAAAAAAGAGGGGGAAAGAAAAACAAAACAAAACAAAATTTAAGAGACTCAATAAGTTAAAATATGTATCCCTATAAGAAAAGAGGTCATTGGTAACTCTTAAAAACTGTTGCTATCACCTGGGCAGCTAGAAGAATTACACTTAGAGGGAACAGGGACAAACTGTATAGGATGAAATAATAAGACATAAATAGGTATATAGATATATGCATGCATAAATACATATACGTGTGTGTGTGTGTATATATATATATATATATACAATTACAGCTAAAAAAAGAGGTTAATAATACTAAAAGAAATGGGAAAAGAAACAAATGGGGGTAAATTTATATGTCACGAAGAAGCTCATGGTGGGAGGGTGGAGAACATCAATACACTGGAAGGGTACAGAGTTTGGAGATAGGAAATACTCAACTCTTATGTGCTTTGAAATTGACCAAAAGAGGGAAGAACAATCCAATCCATTGGGGGCAGAGAATAGATTTGCACCCTATAGGGGAGTAGAAGGGTAACAAATGGACTGGTGGGTAGGGAGGCAGAATAAGGAAGGGAGAGGGTGGGGGGGCAATTTGATAAAGACTACTGGGAAAATAAGGGGGGGAATAAGAAGGGAGGGGGGTAGAAAGGGAAGTAAAATAAGGGTGGGAACTAGGGGACTGATTAAAAACAAACATTGGTATAGAAGGAAATAGTGAAAGAAGAAAAGGCAGGACCAGGAGTAGAAATCAAAATGCTGGAAAAAACACAGCTAGTAATCATAACTCTGAATATGAATGCAATGAACTCACCCATAAAACACAAGCAAATAGCAGAGTGGATTAGAATTCAAAACCATACCATATGCTATTTACAAGAAACACACATGAGGAAGTTAGATAGGCATAAGTTGAAAGTAAAAGGATGGAGCCAAATCATTGGACATCAACTGATAAAAAGAAGGCAGGAGTCACAATCATGATATGTGACAAAGCCAAAGTAACAATAAATCTACTTAAAAGAGATAGGGAAGGTAACTACTTCCTGATAAAAGGCAGGATAGACAATGAGGAAATATCTGTACTCAACATGTATGCACCAAATGGCATAGCATCCAGATTTCTAAAGGAGAAACTAGAGGAGCTCAAGGATGAAATATATAGAAAAACTGTACTAGTGGGAGACCTGATCTTTCCTCTATCCAAATTAGATAAATCAAACCAAAAAATAAATAAGAAAGAGGTAAGAGAAGTGAATGAAATCTTAGACAAATTAGAGTTAGTATACATGTGGAGAAAAATAAATAAGGACAAAAAGGAATATACCTTCTTCTCAGCAGTACATGGTACATTCACAAAAATTGACCAGGTATTAGGGCATAAAAACATTGCAAACAAGTGCAAAAGAGAAGAAATAATAAATGCAACCTTCTCAGATCACAATGCAATGAAAATAATAATTAGTAAGAGTACATTAAGAGGAAAATAAAAAATTAATTGGAAATTAAACAATACAATCATTCAAAACTGGTTAAAGAACAAATCATAGAAACAATTAATAACTTCATTGAAGAATATGAGGATGAGATATCCTTTCAAATCCTATGGGATGCAGCCAAAGCAGTACTCAGGTGGAAATTTTTATTCTTGAGTTCATATATTAACAAATTAAGAAGGGCAGAGGTCAATGAATTGGACATTAAAAAACTAGAAAGCAAACAAATTAAAAATCCTCAAATGAAGACTAAATTAGAGATCCTAAAAATCAAAGGAGAAATTAATAGAATTGAAAGTCACAGAACTATTTGTTTAATAAATAAGACTAGATGCTGGTACTTTGATATAAACAAATAAAATAGACAAAGTACTAGTCAGTCTAATTAAAAAAAGGAAAGAAAAAAACCATATTGACAGTATCCAAGATGAAAAGGAAGACCTCACCTCTAATGAAGAGGAAATTAAGGCAACCATAAAAACTACTATGCCCAATTGTATGGCAACAAATTTGGCAATCTAGGTGAAATGGATGAATACTTAATAAATTGCTAGAGGAAGAAATAAATTACCTAAACAACCCCATATCAAAAAAAGAAATTGAACAAGCCATCAATGTACTCCCTAAGAAAAAAATCCCCAGGTCCAGATGGATTCACAAATGAATTCTATCAAACATTCAAAGAACAACTAATCCCAGTATTATACAAATTATTTGACAGAATAAGCCAAGAAGTAGTTCTACCAAATTCATTTTACGACACAAACACAGTACTGATTTCAAAGCCAGGCAGGACAAAAACGGAGAAAGAAAACTATAGACCAATCTCCCTAATGAATATAGATGCAAAAATCTTAAATAGGATACTAGCAAAAAGACTCCAGCAAGTGATCATAAGGGTTATTTACTATGACCAGGTAGGATTCATACCAGGAATGCAAGGATGGTTCAATATTAGGAAAACCATCCACATAATTGACCATATTAACAAGCAATCTGACAAAAATCACGTTTATCTCAATAGATGCAGAAAAAGCCTGTGATAAAATACAACACCCGTTCCTATTGAAAACACTAGAAAGTATAGAAATAGAAGGGCCTTTCCTAAAAATAATAAATAGTATATATCTGAAACCATCAGCAAACATCATCTGCAATGTGGATAAACTAGAAGCCTTCCCAATAAGATCAGGAGTGAAACAAGGATGCCCATTATCACCTCTATTATTTAACATTGTACTAGAAACACCAACAGTAGCAATTAAAGAAGAAAAAGAAATTTAAGGTATTAAAATTGATAATGAGGAGACTATAACTCTTTGCAGATGATATGATGATCTACTTAAAGAATCCTAGAGAATCAACGAAATAGCTAGTCAAAATAATCAACATCTTTAGCAAAGTTGCAGGATACAAAATAAACCCACATAAGTCATCAGCATTTCTATATGTTTCTAATCCATCTCAGCAGCAAGAATTATAAAGAGAAATTCCATTTAAAATCACCCTAGACAATAGAATACTTAGGAATCTATGTGCCAAGACAAACACAGGAACTATATGAACACAACTACAAAACACTTTCCACACAAAACTAGATCTAAACAATTGGAAAAACATTGATTGCTCAAGAGTGGGATGAGCTAACATAATAAAAATGGCAATCCTACACAAATTTACTTATTTAGTGCCATACCCATTGAACTACCAAAAAACTTATTTACAGAATTAGAAAAAAAAAGTTCATTTGGAAGAACAAAAGATCAAGGATATCCAGGGAAATCATGAAAAAAAAATGCAATGGAAGGACTCGCAGTCCCAGATCTCAAACTATACTATAAAACAGTGGTTATCAAAACAATTTGGTACTGGCTAAGAGACAGAAAGGAGGATCCGTGGAATAGACTTGGGGTAAATGACTTCAGCAGGACAGTCTATGATAAACCCAAAGATCCCAGTTTTTGGGACCAAAACCCACTTTTTGATAAAAACTGTTGGGAAAATTCGAAGACAGTATGGGAGAGATTAGATTTAGATCAACATCTCATACCCTACACCAAGATAAACTCAGATTGGGTGAATGGCCTGAATATAAAGAAGGAAACTATAAGTAAATTAGGCAAGCACAGAATAGTATACTTGTCAGATCTTTGGGAAAGGGAAGACTTTAATACCAGAAAAGAGCTAGAAAAAAATCACAAAATGTAAAATCAATAACTGATTACATGAAATTAAAAAGGTTTTGTACAAACAAAACTAATGCATCCAAAATTAGAAGGGAAGCAATAAATTGGGAAACATAGCTCATAATCCTCATTTTAGATTAGGGAAATCCCCATTCCTCTCACCTCAGTTTCCTTGTCCTGTTATCCCAATAAACCCCTTACCTGATAAAAGAAAGGAAGAAATTTTTCCTCATAAATATTATAGTCCACTCAGGGGGCAGGGGTGAAGCCACAAGCTTCAGAAGAAACTGGGAGGGAGAGGGTGGAAGAAGGGAGGGAGTGAAGGGAGGATGGGGTTAGGAAAAATATTCATCTTTTAGCCATCAGTGATCAATAGACAGCTCCAGAACACCCCTCTAACAGTATCTATCTCTCCAGCATTATTTTATTCTATCTCCATTGTAACTAGGTACCCTCAGGTGTCCCACTTAGTAGCAGTCCCTAGTCAAGCCAGAGAACCCAGTTGCCAACAAGAAGAAATAGTTTCCTCACATTACCATATTTATTACAGTATATTGAGTGAAGCCCCCAGCAGTGAATTTATAGAAGGACAAGAGCTATGCATGGAGGCAGGCATGGATGTGTTGCAATCTACATCATTGAAAGAAATAGTCCTTCGAAGATAAGTTCATGGACCAATTACCATGTTTAAGAATATATAATACTTTGCTGTTTATACCTTAATATCCTTACAGCATTCCTCCTGTGAAGAATGAAATGCAAGCATTATTACAAATGAGCAAATGAAGTTCAGAATGAAATATTATGTCCAAAATCACCCAGCTAATAAATGGCAGTTTTTATTTTAATTCAGGCTTTCTGACTCCATATTCTTTTCCGCTTTTACTGTGTATGTTATTGAATATATTAGTTGAAATAATATTATTATGTTATTATTACATTTTCTCATCTCTTCCTAATTGAGCTGAGAATGAAATATTACTGGGAGAAATCACTTGCCTCTTATTATTTCACATTTCTTATTCTGCAGACTTCTTCACAGATAAAAAAAAAAAAGAACTTTTGCTTTGCAACTGAATACAAGTATTGGGATATAAAATCACCTGCTGTTGGCTCATCAGAAACATCTCAGGACAACCCCAGGAAGAGACAGAGTTATGGGGATTACATATACCTCATCTTATTCCCAGTTAATCTTGAATAATAAGACACCTTTAATGTTAGACTGATCTATGAAAATAGAAACCAAGGATGTTTTGCTATTCCTAATACAGAGATTGGGGTGTATGGGATGCTCAGGGAGGAGTAATATCTCTGGTATGGAGGGCTTGTCATGCCCTTCTAGGGCAGCTCTCCAGCCTCTGACCCTCACCTGACACCCAGCTCTCACTTGTGGCTCCTAGTAGCTGCTAGCATGTGGCAGCGGCCACACCCCGGGCAACGGCTTCCACAGGCTGGCTAAATCTTGTGAGGGTAGCCATCAGATCATTGACCTCTGGTGAACTAGGGCTTTGCTCACCCAGCATGTGAAGACTGCTTCGGCCAAACAGATGGAAGAAACCAATAAGAAGGTTCAATGGCTGAGATGGCGACGCAGCAAAGCACTGTGAAGTGCTTAGGGCGTGTTGGAGCACAAAAGACAACACAGCCATCCAATGTTGCTGAGGAAGTCTCCAGTTTTAACAATTTTTCGTACCAATGAGCCCAGGCTTCCAACACCGAGAGAATGGGACTGTCTCTGTGCATCGACTTTTCCACTTAAATCTTCACGCACAAGTGTCTTTGTGCACAAAAATGCACAAAGTCAATCTTCATCCTTGGTTACCGAGAGACTACTACATAATACAGAGATTATATTGATCAGTTCCCGAAATACACCAAATAAGACAAGTTCTTAAAAAATATATCTAACAATCTCTTTGATTTAAAAACATGAAAGTGGATTTTGCAATTGACACTATGCAGTAGAGTAATTGATAGAAAAAATTGAAGAAAGACATTGGTTAGATATTATACTACACAAAAGACAAATTCATACATTGTTTCATGGAATAGGGAGAAAGATCTCTCCTCCTGAACTTAGGCAAATTATAAAGTAAAATGATTGAATATTCAAATTCAAAGAAACCAAACCCTTCATTTTATAGATAAGGTAAAGTACACAACTGTTTGGTACTAGAACTGAAATTAGAATTTAAAATTCTTAATTCCCATACTATTGTACATTTTTAAACATTTAATAGGTGAAATTTTCTTTAGTACTGTCACCTAGCTATCTAGGGGAAACTAGGTAGCACAGTGGATAAAACACTGGGCCTAAAGTCAGGAATACCTGAGTTCAAATCCAGGTTTAGTCACTTATTTTCTATTATCCTGGATAAGTCATTTAACCCATCTGCTTCCATTTCTTCAATTGTAAAACAGATTCACCTAATTTATTTATAATTTCACTCTTCATATTTAAGTCATTTACCCATTTTGAATTTATCTTGGAATAGGGTATAAGAGGTTGATCTAAGCCTAAATTTTTCCAGACTATTTTCCAATTTTCTCTGCAGTTTTTGTCAAATACTGAGTTTTTGTTCCAAAAGCTGGGATCTTTGGGTTTATGGAACACTAGCTTGCTGAGGTATTTTACCCCAAGTCTATTTCATTGATCTACCCTTCTATCTCTTAGCCAGTATCATATTGTTGTGATGATCATTGCTTTACAGTACAGTTTAAGATCTGATACTGCTAGGCCACCTTCCTTCACATTTTTTGCATTAATTCCCTTGATTTCCTTGATCTTTTGTTCTTCCGGATGAACTTTGTTATTATTTTTTCTAATTTTTTTTTATAAAGAAGCTTTTTGGCAGTTTGATTAGGTATGGTATTGAATAAGTAAATTAGTTTAGGTAGGATTGTCATTTTTATTATATTAGCTCATCCTATCCATGAGCAATTCATATTTTCCCAGTGGTTTAGATCTAGTTTTATTAGTGTGAAAAGTGTTTTGTAGTTGTGTTCATATAATTACTACTGTGTTTGTTTTGACATATAAATTCTCAAATATTTTATATTATCTAGAATGAATGTAAATGGAATTTCTTGAGGGGGGTATCCATTGATTGGGAAATGGCTGAACAAATTGTAGTATCTGTTGGTGATGGAATACTAATGTGCTGAAAGGAATAATGAACTAGAGGAATTCCATGTGAACTGGAATAACCTCCAGGGATGGATACAGAGTGAAAGGAGCAGAACCTGGAGAACATTATATACAGAGACTGATGATACACTGTGGTACAATCAAATGTAATGGATTTTTCTACTAGCAGCAATGCAATGATCCAGGAGAATTCTGAGGAACTCATGAGAAAGAACTCTATCCACATCCAGAGAAAGAACTGTGGAAACAGAAATGTATTACAAAAAAATGTGATCAACCATATAATATGATAGGGATATGATTGGGGTTTTGATATTAAAGAATAACACGGAGATAGGTTTTGAACAGTGATACATGTATAAACCATTGGAACTGCTTATCGGAATTAGGAGGTGGGAGGCAAGAGTGGAAGTTGTAAACCTTAAAATTTCACAGACTTATGAATGTTAAAAATTTTACTCCATATTGAGGAATCCTCCAATTCCCTACTTGAAACAATTCCCTACCAGATAGTGAGAACTCTACTTGAATGTAAAAACTCCTTGCTATGGGAGTATCCCTACTCCACCCCTACTTAAGACTGCTTTAGGGGAGAAAACTCCTTGCTATGGGAGGACCTCGATTCCACCCATACTTAAGACTGCTTTAGGGCAGAAAACTCCTTGCTAAACAATGAAAGTACTTGAAAACCATACTTATAAAGGAAAGGAGTTCTTTGAGCCATGCCTGTTTTTGGAATTGATACAGTGGGATGCTAGGTGCCTATAAAGGTGGGGAAACTTGTAAACTACTTAGACCTAAAAGGTGAAAACTTACTCAGAGGTTTTCTCTTAATGAAATTAGTCAACACAGTAGCATTTTTTTTCTGACTTACTAAAGAGATTAATCTACTCAGCTGTGAATTCAAAATGGGCTGTCTTTTGGGAAACATCTACAGTGATTGGTAGATGGAAGAACTTAGGGGAGGTGACATAGGAGATTTTGCCCTTAAAAATAAGAGCTCAGAGAAGAGAGGAAGTCATTCTGACATATTCAGATTGAGGAAGGACTGATTCTGAAACATTCGGATGGAGGAAGGAGCTGGTGAAAGCAGCTGAGATGATGCTGGCCTGGTGTCACTAGAATCCTTGCTTAGGCAGACCTTGTGGTGAGTGTTAAAGACTGACTGACTGATCTCTCTCTCTTAAGACTCAGGCCTAGGCCATATTGGCTTAAGGCCCTTCATACTTATTTCCTTTTTTCTCTCTTTCTCTCTTTTCTTTAATTCCACATTTGTATTAATTAAAATCTCTATAAAACCCAGTTGACTTCGGTTTTTGAATAATTGGGAATATTTCCCTGGTGACCACCTTATATTTGATTTAAAAACCAAGATACTGTAGTGAAACATATTTTCTGCAGTCAAATTTACTCACCCTCTCTTATATCTATCACAATTTATATCTTCCACCATTTTAACTCACTACAGTTTATGGGCTTCACTATTTTAAATCTCACAGAATAGGGGTGTGGGGGTGGATCGTGAATTATGAAACCATGGGAAAATATTCTAAATAAAAAAGGAAAAAAATAAATAAATGGAGTTTCTCTTTCTAACCCCTACTGTTGAGTTTTGCTGGAAATATATAGAAATGCTGATGATTTATGTGAGTTTATTTTGTATCCTACTTCTTTGCTAAAGTTATCA
Source organism: Monodelphis domestica (assembly GCF_027887165.1). Taxonomy (NCBI): domain Eukaryota; kingdom Metazoa; phylum Chordata; class Mammalia; order Didelphimorphia; family Didelphidae; genus Monodelphis; species Monodelphis domestica. The sequence goes on along the minus strand of NC_077232.1, from coordinate 290,983,827 downwards.
TTTCCACTAGTTTTTTAGTTGATTTTCTAGGATTCTCTAAATATACCATCATGTTATCTGCAAAGAGTGATAGTTTAGTTTCCTCATTGCCTATTTTAATCCCTCCAATTTATTTTTCTTCTCTAATTGCTATCACTAGCATTTCTAGTAAAATATTAAATAATAGTGGTATTGATGGGCATCCTTGCTTCCCTACTTATCCTCATTGCAGATGATACTTGCTGTGAAGATAGAATTAACTCTCCCCTTGTCTATTTTAAGAATTTTGCATCTATTGAGATAATCATGTGATTTCTGTTAGTTTGGTTATTAATATGGCCAGGTATATGGATGATTTTCCTAAGGTTAAACAAGCCTTGCATTTCTGATATAAATCTCACCTGGTCAGAATGAATAACCCTTGTGATAATTTGCTGAAGTCTCTTTGCTAGTATTTTATTTAAGATTTTTGCATCTATGTTCATTAAGTAGATTGGTGTATAGTTTTCTCCCCCCCCCAGTGGGGGATGGGGATGGGACCTCCAGGTAAGAAAAGCAGGAGAGGAACAGTTGAGGATTTAGCTTCTGCCCTTTAAACTGAGAAGAGGAAGGAGCAATTTCCACTGATCATATCTAGCTACCAACCCCTCATTTCAATGAGAAAAGATCCAGACTATCCATCTGTCTCATAGTGGTTGGATAGAGACTTTTTCCTTTCAGGGAAGGCCTATCCTTTATGCAACTCCTTCAAAGCTATATCTCTTGCCAAGAAATACAATCATCTTGAATTTACAAAGATACTAAGATTGTCTGGGGCTTAGTCCCTAAACTTGATCTTCAAACGCCTGAAGAAACTATAGGAGGAAGATAGTTCAGGGACTTCCTGCCCTCTCTTTCCTAACCTATTATATCAAACCCTTTATCTAATAAATAGATATTTTAACTACTTGAGAAACCAGATATTTTCAATGTACTAAAGGAGATCATAAATATTATCAATGAAAGAAGAAAATAGGAGAAGAGATTGAAGGGAATTATCTCTTATCCTTTAGCTCTAGTCAGATCCAATTCCATTTCTCTAGACAGTTCTGCCTGGGAGGAAAGTGGTATTCCCTTTTATCTGTTCCCTCCCTTTCAGCCACCTGTAAAACTTTAGTCCCTGATCCTATGCTATTACACAGTGTTATATTTATTTTGTTATTTATATATATTTAAGACTTCATTAAACCCTTCCCACTCTCCTATAAACCTTTCCCACACTTATAAACACTGAGACAATCAGCGCCCAGGATGCAGAACAAACTGCTGTGGTTGGTTGCCTTTCATTCTATCAGCCAATACAGAAACTCCCACTTTGCTCTCAGTCTTGTACAATCTCATGTTGCAAATTTGCACAAAAGTATGATATTCATCCACAAAATCCATGGGCATAGCTAAATCACCATAATACAGAATTAGATTTTTAAAACCCCAGAATATAGTGAAGTTGTGATAAGGAATTGTGATATAGCAAGCAATGACTAGTCAGTTAGGCACATAAAACAAGCTAAATGCTTATTAAGTACCTACCATGTGCCAGACACAATACTGAGTACCTGGCAAATAGTATGGGATATATTAATTATGTTACGTGCTATATAATTATATGTTATATTATCTCATAAGATATTTCATATCATATTGTATCATTTTTCATTATATTATGTCATATTATATTGTTATTGTGTTATATCATATTATATTATATTGTATTGTGGTAAATTATTTCATTATATCATAATGTATTATATGAGAGAATAGGACAAAATGAAACAACTAAAAAGTCTAAAAATGACTTGACAGATATAACAGAAGGAGAATCAGAATGGAGCAATGTCATGAAAGTCAAGGGAAGAAAGAATATTCAGAGGGAATTAGTAGCTCAAGGGCATTAGGCCCTATAAAAATATCAATAAGAATGATGAGAACTGAGAAAAGTCAATTGCAGGAAACTAAAGAAATAAAGGTTAGTGAGGAAAAGGACAAATAAATGACTTTGGAACCCTGCATTCCTCAAAGAATGAGGTGAGTTGACTATAACTGTCCCCTACATCTGAATTTCTTTACTGGTAAAATCAATGTATGCCCATTCTTAACACTGGCACTAACGTTGTGGGAGGATGTGCCCCATGTTAAAGGAGTTTTATGGGTAGGTGTGATTTGGGCTGAATTATGAAGGACTTTAAAAGCTAGAATATTTTTACATTTGCTCCTGGAGGTGATGGGATTTATTGAATGAGGGTATGGAGGGAGGGATTGACATGGTGAGACCTATGCTATAAGGTCTCTTCCACTTTCTTAAGTGAGTGGAAGATGGATTAGAATAGGGAGAGGCAAGACAGAATCACTAAGAAGAAGCCAATATAATGGCTCAGGCTTAAGGTGATGATGATAATGTAATAATGTAATAATCCATGATACGATTATAGATATTTTGCACTTGTATTGTGGCAGGGTTGGAGGAGAGAGAGGATTATACATGAGAGCTTCACAGAGGTATGATTTAGCAATAGGTTAGATTTGAGGAATAAGAATGAAGAATTGAAAGATGACAGTGAGACTGGGAGACTGAGTCCTTCTTATTCCATGAACAAGACATCTCTTAGCAATGGATATTTTTTCTGCCTGTCCTACAAACCCAGAATGCTCTTCCTCCTCAGCTTTGTCTCTTGTCTTTTTTTTAAATCCCATCTAAAATCCTATATTCTAAAGGAAGCCTTTCCCAATCTGTCTTAATTTCAGTACCTTCTTTCTCTTAATTGTTAATTATCTCACATGTAACTTGTTGGTACATATTTGTTTACTTGTGTTCATTAGATAGAGAGCTTCTGGAGGGCAAGAACCATATTTCCCCTATTGCAGTAACACTAAACTTAGTTCAGTTACCTAACACAAATGTTTATTGATTAGGAGGCTGTTGATGCCATATCATGGAATCTTAATGTTACTATGGTGGTTCCATAGTAATATTAAAATTAGAAAAAAGAGTGGCTTTGAGAAAAAAGATAATGAGTTCAGCATTGGACACATTGAGATTAAAGTAAGACACCCATATCAATATTTGCATATATATGTACAAATATCCCTTCCACATTTCAGGGGTTAGGGTCACGGTACTCCATGATTGGAAAATCCATGTAAAAATTTTTGGTCCTTCTTTCATTCCCCAAAAGAAGTCTGAATTTTTTCTTTTATGGAGTAGTTATATTATAATAAATGTTGTATATTTATAATATTAAAAGATACAATTTGTTCATATTATATAATACTTATATATATATTTTATGCATTTTTGAGTTTCTAAATTATATGTGTCATCTTCTGGCCTTCTGTGGCTTCCACAAAGCTCCCCCAAAATTCTCATTTAACTTCTTATGCCAACACTCAATATATCCAGGAGAAAGGCAGGAGGTAGAAGGGATATCTTTATTTATATACAATAGGCTGGTGAAGATGTGAGATGAGGTCATGAGAGAACAGATTAATTAGATTTTAGAATCATCTACATAGAGAAATTAATTTAGTCTGTGGGAGCCAATGAGATCAACAAGAGAAAATATGGAGAAGAGAAGTGGGCTCAGGACAGAACTAGAGATAGCCAAGGGGTTGCTAAACATGATAAAAATTCAGCAAAGGAGGTCGAGAAAGAGCAGCAACCAGAGAGGTAGGAGAAGACCTGGGAGAGAAGAGTATCATGAAAACCTGGAGAAAAGAGGAAATCTAGAAAAAGTATGTCACCAACAGGTCAAGAAGAAGGAAGTCTAAGAAAAATGTTTTAGATGTATTAAGGGATCATTGTACACATGGGACACACATTGGTGGGCTGGTAATAGGTAAACAGATTGGTAAAGGTATGTTAAAGCTTTAAAACTGATCTAAGATTTTTGAAACCCTGTATGTGTGTGAATACATAGACAGACATACATTCTATTTATTTATGTAGTTTCCCCTTTAGAATGTGAGGGATCTGAAAGCAAGTATTGTTTCTTTCCTTCAATATGTTTTCCAAATACAGAGCACAATAGGTGCTTAATAAATGATTACTGACTGTTTGGTACCCACAAGTTGTAAGAAAGTGCTTTCCTTTAACTCTTGGGTGAGAGAAGAGTGAAGTTGATAGAGTCAAGAGAGGGAGACAGACAGGCAGACAGACGGACAGATTGTGTGTGTGTGTGTGTGTGTGTGTGTGTGTGTGTGTGTGTGTGTGTGTGTGTATGGGGGTAGGGGGTGGGGGTGGAGCTAGAGACAGGGTGGTGGATATTTTCCTGGAAAGGAATATGTCCTTTGCCCAACATGATGCTAATATATTGCCCACCGCTTCTTTGTCTCTGACACGCAGGTTTCTCTGAACCTCCCCACGGAATGACGTTTCTCTGATCTCTAACTTTCCTTTTCTTTCTAGTGCCGGGGAGCTTGTGGCTGTAGGACGAGGAGGAGGAGAAGGAGGAAGAGGAGGGAGCTAGGAGTTGAGGGTAGTGGCTCCACTGCCTGCCTGGCTCGGAAAACAAGCTGGAGTGGAGTCTTTCTGGAGCCCCGGGAGTCTCCAATTCTCCCGCACAGCCAGTGCCTGAGCTGGATGCATTGCCAGCACCTGGGTTTAAGAGGCTTCCTTGCTCCGCCCGGGAAGTGACCAGGTAAGGCAGCTAAGCTCCAGGAGAGAAAGCCAGCCAGAAGAGATCCTGGACTCCCGAGCCATGGGTACTTCTCAGCTCCCTTGGCTGATACCGCTTAGCATTCAAGTTGAACCTTTCATTGCACACACTGAATGCTTTGAAGTTCCTCTTTTCTCCCCCTTCTCTTTTTCCTTCTCTTATGGACAGGAGAATCACAATAACTATTAAATATACAAAGGCAATATTTCTGGCTGCCGTTGGGAAAACGAGAAGCCAAATTATCTTTGATCGAATTCTGTTACATTTCTAAGGTTGTAAGATTGGGGGGGGGGGGGGGAGGGGTTGTCTGGTCCTTAGCCTGAAGAGCTGTGTCAAATCTTAGTTCAGCTACTCATGACCCTGGGTGAGTCATTTAGCCGAATTATCAGTTTCTTCTCTTCAATTAAATTATCAGTTTCTTCTCTTCAAAAATAAGAGGATTGGGATACATAGCCTCTAAGGCCCCTTCCAATTAAAAATCTAGTACACTAGCTTTCTACAAATGTTAGTAGTTACTATCATTAGCATTCACTGAGCAAATACAAGGGCATTTGATCAGAGATTTTTCATTATCATCATAAGAGCTGAATAATTTAAGAAATCATAAGCAGTGTCTGTACAAAATGAGCATTTAATATTTTTTTCATTCATTCAAATTCAATTTATACCAATTAGTGTATATTAGAGATAGTAGGGTAGCTGAAAACAGACTGAAATACAAGAATTTTCATTGAATAATGTTTGAATTTATTTAATAATATTGAATATTCACAGTGGTTTGTGCCTAGAAGACTTACAATATTTTTGGTTTTTAAGATGAATTAATTCATCATTTATCCATTGAGAAATTACAAAGAAATCATTTTAAAATATGTCTTAATCATTCACAGACTCTTCTTTTAACTAACATACTGACATAGCCTTGGAAGTTATTCTAAATATGGATGGTTGGTTGGTGTGTATTTTGGCAAAAAAGACCATTTTAAAAAATAAGAGGATATTATCTACATAAAAAATAAAGAGAAGAAATGGACCTTAGTGACTTAGTATTGAGCAAGGAGAGGAAAGAATTAACTGCCATTTTCCTTTTGGTGTTATAGAATTATAGTTTGAATTAATGGTTTGAGTTATTTCCTTTCTTTACTGATTAAAAGTTTAGGCTTTCAGGTGGTCAACTAGGATTAAATCTAAGGATAGAAAGATGTTTGTATCTGTTGATGGTTGTCTGTGATGGTTGTCAGATTTCCCTTATTACTACTCACATCCCTCACAACTACTAGAAATGTACTAAGTAACCTAATGAAATAAAAAAAAATAAGTAAGAGGGTAATGAAAATCAGATGGAAAATGAAAGAGATCCTTACATGCCCTTAAGTGAAATGTGCAGGCAAAGAAAATCTCCTGGTATAGAAAGAAGAATGCAAAGCTTCTTGAAAGTTGATATTACTTCACTCTCTTTCTATTATCAGAGCCTAGCAAGTGCCTCATTCATAGAAGGCACTTAATAAATGTTTAATTGATTGATTCTAAAATCATGAATATGGCACAGAAGAGATCAGGATTAAAGTCCAGATAGATATAATTCTAAAAAATCCTGATAGAATCCCAGGAAAAAATAATCACAAGAACTCTAAAAGTGGTAGAAAAGATAAATGTAAAAATTTAAGAAAGGGCTGAAGAGTGAAATTATAGCTCAAAAGGAAATTTGACAGTATAGAAAGGAAGATAAAAACCTTACCAATGTTGTAGATACTCTGAAAGACATCACAGGATCATAGATTTAGAAGGAGAGAGAACCTTTGAAGTCATCTAATCTGAGATCCTCAGTTTTATAATTGAGGAAATGGAATATCAAGGAAGTTATGGGACTTGATCAAGGTATAGAGGTGGTAAGTAACAAAAGGTGAATTTGAAATCAGGTGTTCTCTGAATACAAAACCATTACTCTTCACTATACCACATTACATCTTAATAAAGGAGATAATTTTAAAAATAATACAATAACAGTAAGGTCAAAATGCAGTAAAAATTGGAAGAAAACAGGAATAATCTACAAAAAAATATGGAAACAGGATTTAGAAAAAACTGCAAATAATGTGAAATACAATAAAACAAGATAAAAATCATGAACATGATTTTTTAAGGGAAAAAATTCCCCCAAATATTGGAACCAGAGGGTAATAGTAAATGCTTTTCAACTGGAAATAAAGTATAGAGTAATGAAACCCACAGAATACCACCAAAAAAAGAAAAAAACATTTTCATATACAATATCATTGCCAAGCCCCAGAACTACTAGATCAAAGAGCAAATGTTGTATATAATCAATAAACCAAAATCATCAATTATAAAATGTTTATTAAGTATCTAACATAAGCCAGGATTGGGACATGCTTTGGGGATACAAATAAAAGAAGTGAAACAGTGCCTACTTTCAAAGACTGAAGATTGAAACAAGTACATACATAAATATATCTGGAATACATATATACACATGTACATGGTAAAATACAAATAAATTCAACATCATAAAATACAGAATTGTTATGGAGGTAGGGCACTAGCCAAATGGGGAATCAGGAAAAGCTTCATGTGGAAGTTGGTACCTGAGCCATATCTTAAAGGGATTCTCTGAGATAGAGATAAAGAGGTAGTACATTTCAGGCATATGTCATGGAAATGGGAGATGGAATATTGTTTGTGAAAAACAGATGAAAGACCAGTTGCACTAGACATCAAAGTTGTGGGAAAGGGAATAATATATAAGTCTTGAAAATAGAACATGGCCAAGTTATCAGAAATTCAAAATCCAAACAGTTTATATTTTATACTAGGTAAGATAGGAAATAACTGAATTTGCTAAGTAGGAGAGTGACAATGTCTGACCTGTACTTAAGGAATGTAACTTTGGTGACTGTTATGTTGGATGAAATGGAGTGGGAAGATATTTGAGGCAGGGATACAAAGAATAGGAATAGTTTAGGCAAAAGGTGATATAACACCTAAATTAAAGTGATTATATAGTGCTTGACATTCAATAAATGCTAGTTGATGTGCTAGTTCACTGTACAAATGCAATTGTTTTTGCTATTATTGTTCTTCAGTCTTCTCATGCCCATTGGTTTTTCTTAGCCCAGATATTGTAGTGGACTACCATTTCCTCCTCACTGCACAGGGAAAGAAGGGGTAAAATTTCTACCTCTATTTCAGAGGTAGAAATGGAGAGATCTGGCACCCAATTGGATATATGACTTGAGGGATAATGAGACACTTACGATAATGGATAATGTCCAGGTGATGAGACTTGGGAAACTCAGAGAATGCTCTTACCTTCAAAATAATAGAGAAATTTGGAAGAGATATGACTATGGAGGAAAAGATATGAGTTCGTGTTGTGTTGAGATGTCTCCAGGCTATCAGTTTGGAATAGAGGACCAAATGTTTAGGATAGCCAAGAACAAAAACCACGTGAGGAAGGACTTCTAATTTGTTGAGAATTCCTGGGATGAATGGAAAGAAGTTTGGCAGAAAAATAGGTTTAGGCCAGAATCTTACAATTTGTTGACATGCAAGTTATAAAAATTACACACACACACACACACATCCATAAACCATTTCCGAATAAATGAGTGGATAAAGAATTTAAAGTCTTCAGCTGTAATTAATAAATTAACTGTGAAGTTTTAGTTCACATCCAATAAATTATGGAAATAATGTTAAAGGAGCTGTGGGATGTCAAATAAAAGGACTTTTAATGGAAGTATGAATTAGTTCAAAAATGTTAAAAAACAATTGGGATTATTTAGGAAAAGTCAATAATTACTTGTACCTTTTGACCCAGAGATCATATTTTTAGGCATATGTCCCAAATTTATTTATTTTTAATTAATTTTTGATTACATGTTAATTTAATTTTTGATAATCATTTTCTGACATTTTGTGATGAATGTTCTTTCCCTACCTCCCATCCATCCATCCCCCTTCCCCAAGAAGGTAGTTAATATATTATAATATCCCAAGTTTGTTAAAAGTCAGCTATATAAAGTTCATATATATATATATATATATATATATATATATATATATTTAAGCATATAATAAATATGGCATAAAAACTTGGAACAAAGTGTGCATTCAATGATTAGAGAATCACTGATAAAATTGAGGCATAGAAATATAATGCAATATTATTGCATCATAAAAATGATCAATAAGAGAAAGTTGGACATGAGAAGTAATATAGGAAGGCTCATTTGACCTAATGCAGAGTGAAATAAAAAGAAACAGTAAAACAATATACACATTCACTATGTTAACATAAACAAAAAGATAACTAAAATGAAATAAAATATGCTATAATTGTAATGGCCAATCTTGACCTCAGAGAAGTGATGAGAAATTTTTTCCCTTGGAAAAGTGAAGGACTATGGGTTCAGAGGGTAACACGTACTATTCAATACCTTTGTATTAACTGATTTTATCTACTTTTAAAAATTAAGTGGAAAAATTCATTGGATAAGTGAGATGGTGGGGGCAAGGTTTATATAGAACAAATGTGATATTTTAAAATATGAATATCAATAAAATACTGAGTTTTTAAAAGAAAAAATTGTTGCAAGTAGTCAGAATGAAAGAGATTGATTATGGACCAAGGAATTACAGTCAAAATACTCTAGGACTGTTTAACATATCTTATAATTGGGATTCCTCTGGCAAAAATGATCCTAACATACAATTGAAGTTTATATAGGAAAGTGGGGATCAATTTTGTGAATATCACCATTCTCTGGAACAGTAAAAAAAAAGTTTGTTTTGTTCTTTTTTTTTAACAGTAGTAGATAATGAATCATGTAACTATGGGAAAATATTCTAAAGAAAAAAAGAAAAAAAATAGTAGTAGAACAAAATAAGTAGAATCTTGGATTAGGATAATGTGTGGGAAAGTTTGTGTCAAAGTGAGAGAGATACTGGGAAGAGGATACCCTCCATCAGTTTTGTTGTTCTATCATTGTTCCATTCTGTCCCATTCTTTGTGATTCCTTTCATATGTTTCTTTATTTTTGACAAAGATACTGGAGTGGTATGACATTTCTTTTTGCTATTTATTTTACAAATGAAAAATAGAGGCAGCTAGAGATAAATGATTTTACCCAAGGTAACATAGCTAGGTAAGTGTCTGAGGCCAGACTTAAGTTCAGTATGATTAGTCTTCCTGACTTCTGGCCTGGCACTCTATCTATTGTGTCATCTAGGCAAGAAAAGACCCCACAACTACTGTAAGCAAAAGTTTTGAAGGGGGGACAAGGAAGACATCATAATTTTGATCAGTATTGGTAAGGGAGAGAGAAAGGATAGGGACCTGGTTCCTCCAAATTAAAAAAAATACATACATATATATATATATATATATATATATATATATATATATATATATATAGTAGCTAGTATTGAAGAAAAGGTATTATAGCACACAACAAAGTATCAGGTACATTGTAGGGGCCTGATAAATTCTTACTGATTGATTGAGAACAATTTATCTGACTTTTTGATCTTCCTTTTCCATTTAGTCCATTCTACTTTTCATGGAACTCTCATTGAATTTTTTTGCCTCTTTTCCCAGTAAATCAATTCTGTTTTTAGAAACAGAAATTTCTTTTCTTCATTGGATTTTTATCCCTCTTGTTCCACTTGACCAATTGTACTTTTTACAGTACTTCCATTTCCTTTCCCCATTTTTCTTCCACCTGTCTTATTTGATTTTTTAATTCCATTTTTGTGTTCTTCCAGCATCTGAGACCAATTCCAATTTTTCTTTGAAGATTTGCATGTGATTGCTTAGATCTCATCATCCCCTAAAGAATCTTTGCCTTACTCTTTGTCTCTATAGAAATTGTCTATGGTCAGGTGTATCTTTTGCTATTTGCTCATTTTCCTAGACTATTTTTGCCTGTGGACTGGGAGATCTGGAAGTTGCTGATTCTGTCTTCTCTTCTGGTGACTTTCAGTACTTAGCACTCTGAGCTATTTTGCTCTGGAGCTAGAGACTTCACCACAGGTTTAAAAGGACGAAGTGCTATTGACTTCAGGGCCTCAATGCAGGCCAGTGCCAGGACTTGAGACTTCAAGGGCTGGGTGTGGCATGCTCGCTTGTTGGTTTAGGCAGGGTCAGGGGATTCAAAAATTGTGCTATTCCTCCCTTAGCCAGAACCTAGAGCAGTATGTGAGGGTTGGTCAGCCCCTACTCCTCTGTATGAATTTGCACTTCTTGTTCCTTCTTATCCCATGAAAATCAACTTTCTCTGCCTATCTTTCAAGTGGTTTTCTACAAGAAAGCCCCCTCACTCTGTCTTGTTGGTTTTGTGACTTCTGTCATTTGGGGTGCTATTTTAAGGTTGGTTTGGGAGGATTCTCAAAGTGGTTTCAGCTTTCACTGCTGCTAAGCTACCATCTTGACTCTTCCCATTAATGAGAACAATTTGATAGGAGGAAAAACAAATTTTACTACCACAAGCATGAATATATACAGGATCAAATTGTTTATAAAATTTTCTTTATGCAAGAGAAATATTTAAAACATATATTCATAAGGGGAGGAACCAATATGGCACATAAAGTACAGATGTTCATCTGACCTCTGCCAAATTATCCTCCAAAAACTATAATATAATGCTTTAGAACAAATTAGGGGGCAACATAACACTCAAAAAGATGAGGTGAAGAAATTTTCTAGGACAAAACAACTTATAGAAGATCGATGCCACAAATCTAATGCATTGGAGTGGAGGTGGAGCACAGTGCACCAGGGCAGGCTCCACAGCAGCAGTAGGCTTTGGGTACAACTGAAGCAGCAGCAAAGGTTTCTGGAGTTCTCAGCCACAAACTGTAAAGGGAGGGGGAGCAGACAACTGTTCAAAAGATTACACAGGTCCCTTTGCTAACTCTAGGTACAAGACTCTTGTCATATAGCCCATACCTGTGTATGTAACCAGGTCAAAATTGTGATAGAGACATGGAGAGAGAGAGAACTTGTAAGCCAAGATGCAAGAACCAGGGCTGGGGACCTGCCTGTCAATCAGAAGAAGGTTCCAAATGGAATGTTGCCAGGAGTTGGCAGTTGAGCTGACTGGGGGAGGGGACTTGACTTGGAGTCACTCTCTCTGAAGATTGAACCTGCCTGAAGGACTCTTGTAGGGCTGACTTGGTTTGGGGGAGCTCTCTGATCAAGAGAGAAACCCCTGAGATTTGACTGATCAAGAGTTGGAGGAAAGCCAGGCTGAAGGAGAGATTTTGAACTTTGTTTTTCTCTGGGGTTGAAGCTGAGAAAGGAGACAAGCCATCCTGAAGGAGAGATTTTGGACTTTGTTTTCTCTCCTGATGAGTTGTTTCAGACTGAAGGATACTTGGGGGGGGGGGGGAGGGTTCAGAAATTAAGCTGAGAGACCTTGCTGATTTTATGAAGAAGAAAGAAGATTTTGAACAGCTGTTGTCTTCCATCTCCCTAAATGTCTTAGAGTCACAGCTTGTGACTGAACTACTTTCTCAAACCCTCAAATTCTTCCTCATTTTAGATTAGGGACAACCTCATCCCTCTCACCTCAATTTTCCATCCTATTATCCCAAAAAACCTTTTTTTCAAGTCAAGACTTGAAAAATGAAAGGAAGGGAATATCTTTATAGTTTACTCAAGTCGGGGGAAGGAAGAAGCTAAAGCCTTCAAGAAGAATTGGGAGGTGAGGGAGGCAAAGGGAGGATAGGGTTGGATAAGAGAGGGAGTGAAGGGGAGAGATTAGAAGGATATACTGATGCATCAGCCATCAGTAGGGACCAGTAGGCAAACCCCAGAGCATTCCTCAGAGAAGTTCCCCTGTGTACCAGCATCCCTGTACTAGTATCCTTCAACTTTTCTTATTCCTACCTCCATTACAAGTAAGCAGTTTCAGGTTCCTGTAGCAGCTCTCACAAGCCAGTCTCTCATCTCTCCACCATTGCAAATAAGCAGGTTTGTCTCCATACTTAGTAGCAGCTTCCTCTAGTCAAAGCCAGAGCATTCCCCAGAGTAGTTCCCTTGTGTAGCAGTTCCCTTCTGTACCAGCCTCTCTGTGTATCAGCATCCCTCAGCATTTCTCATTCCTACCTCCATTACAAATAAGTGGTTTTAGGTTCCTGTAGCAGCTCTCTAGTCACAAGCCAGAAGACAGCAGTCATTGCAAGAAGAAACAGTTTCTCCTCAGTTTACTTTCTTCTGTTTCAAAGTCTAGAGATGCCTTCTCATTGTGAGGATGAGCACTAGCAGATACCAGAACTTGTGACCACAGGGAATTCCAAGGTGTAAAAGAGTGATTGAGTTTACTCATAGACCAGAGCACAGGCCAGGAGAATATTAAGCATACCTCTCATTATATCATACCAACCTTGAAGAACTGAAATCAGATAAATCCCTAGAGTCAGCTCTGAAAGCTACTACCAGAACCAGAAGCTTGGAACAATACTCTCTTCACCAATCACAGACCCTAACTTTAACAGTTTTTTTTTTAATTAAAAGAAAATAAAAAATCTAGAAAATGAGAACAAATACTAGAAAAAGAAATTCAACAAAGAATGTTATTTTGGTGCCAGAGAAGAACAAAACACAAACTCAAAAGAAATAAACAAATCCAATACTATTGCATCCAAAGGCAAGAAAAATAGGAATTGCTCTCAAACCCAAAAAGAATTAATGGTGGAGCTTAAAAAATATTTTAAAAATAAAATCAGAGAGGTAGATGAAAAATTGATTAAAGAAATGAGAGTGATTCAGGAAAATGATGAAAAAAGTCAATAGCTTAGTAAAGAAGGCATAAAAATACTAAAGAAATTAATACATTAAAATAGAATAGGTCAATTAATAAAAGTGGAACAAAAATACAATGAAGAGAACTTAAAAAAGTAGAACTGGCCAAATGGAAGAGGATAACAAAAATGCACTGAAGGGAAAAACAAAAATTCAGTGAGGAAAAGAACTTTTTACAAAATAAGATGGGCTAGGTAGAAAAGGTAGTACAAAAGCTCACTCAAAGAAATCATGCTTTAAAAAATAGAACTGGGCAAGTGAAAGCCATGAGACATCAAGAAACAATTAAACCAAGTCAACAAAATGAAAACACAAGAAATTATGAAATAGCTCACTGGAAATACAAATGACCTGGAAGAAAAATCCAGGAGACATTATTTAAGAATTATTAGACTAATTGAAAATTATAACAATAAAAAAGCTTAGATATTAGGAAGCTATCAAGTAAAACTGCACTTATATTCTAGAACTAGAAGATAAAATAGAAATGGAAAGAATCCACCAACCACATCCTGAAAGAGATCCTAAAAGAATAACTTCCAGAAATATTTTAGCCAAATTCCAGAACTCACAGGTTAAGAAGAAAATATTGCAAGCTGACAAAAATAAACTTTTCAAATATCATGGAGTTGTAGTCAGGATAATACAAGATTAAGCAGCTTCTATATTATAGTATGGAATATGATATTACAGAGGGCAAAGGAGCTAGAACTTCAACCAAGGATCATTTACTTAGCAAAACTGAACTAAAATAGTACATATCCTTTGAACCAAGAATACCATTACTAGGTTTGTATTTCTTTTTATTTGAGTTTATTTCCACGAAAGGATTAATATGGAGAAATGTTTTATATGTTTGCACATGTCACATCTATATGATTGCTTATTATCTCAAAATGGGTTGGGGAGCCCTTAAGGACAGGAGAGGGAGAGAATGCAAGACAATATTTTTGAAAAATGTTGGAAACTTGTTACATGTAATTGGGGAAATTTTTAATTTAATTTAAAAAATAAAACATATTCTTAGAGACTCAATGAGAGGTTAGAATATTACGACTAAGCTAAAGTTAGAAAAGCAGATATAATGCTATAATATATAACAAATAAAAACAGGCATATCAGGAAAGATGAGTAGGCATACTGTGAAGATGGGATTAACTCTCCCCTGGCTATTTTTAGATGTTAGTCACCAGGAATATATACACCCCCACTTAATCATTAAGTTGGGGGGGTGACCCATGTGTGCTAGTGAGTGACAAATCAAAAATTACTGACTGCCCCCTGGGCAGTCCAAAGCAAAGATAAAGCTGTAGTTGGTCCACATAAAGGGGAAGTAAGGCACAGGAAGTGATACAAAGAACTATCTTTAAAAATGGTGGTAACTTCCTATAACCAGATTTTTCTCCTTTGAACTTGGCCTTGGAGGAGCTCTGGCTTGGGACCTCAGACTGCTGGTAAGACTACTCTTGGATCTTTCCTTAGGACTGCTCTGTGGGTGAGTGAAAAAATTGACTCCTTTTCCTGGCTTTTCTGGAGGTACTAGTCTCCAGAGAGGCCCCTCCTCTTGGAGGAGGCCTCATGGCTAGAACCCTTGTTTAATTTACCTCTGGGCCCCCTTTGCTGGGGCTTCTGAAATCCTGACTGGTTTAGACAGGGCTGGAGTAAATATCTACTCTCATTTCCTTACTTTCATTCTTTCTCCTTTTGTAAATAAACTACCCTAAAAAGTCATCCTGACTTGAGTAATATATTTTCAGGGACCACAATTTTATATATTTAGTCCAACCATTTAATTTTAAGCCTTACAAAACTATATGTGTAAGAGCATTACAAATAATAAAATAACTTCACATGTAGTGAATAGGGAAAGTTAACAATTATAAGACAATCCCAGAGCGTAAGACAATAATAATTGGGTATGTCAATGTGCTTCTTTTAGACTTAGGAAAAAGATAAGAAAGATAGTAAGGAATGGATCTAAATGTTATAAACCAGGTCTATAAAAACCACTTTATTGATTACTGAATGCTATTCTTAAGGGAAGTATTTTTATTGGATCACAGGGCTACTTAAAAACTGATCATATTCAAAGAAAAACAAATCTAAACATCAATCATGAGTAAGAACAAGTATATGAAGATAAAAGGAAATATGAAATGTATGGTTGAGGTATAATAATTAGATTTTTCAGTTATTAACATGGGTACTTTTCTCAAGGGTACAGATCATATAGCCAGAACTAGAACATCGCAGACAAGGATGCACCCAAGGAAGGAAAATAAAGTTGGATAGCTATTTCCTCTCACTTTGTGACTTCTACCACCAAAATAGCCTCACTCCTTCACCTACTTCAATTGTTAACCCCTGTCCAGGGTCTGGTAGTATTCTAAGATTTCTCCAAAAACTGGCTTCCATGTCACCTCACCTGGGAACTCATGTCACATAGGAACTCTTGGGATCAGCACAGACTGAGTGGGGATCAGATATGGAGGGGATGAGTAAGCAATTAGGTATAAAAACTCTGCGTGCCACCATTCCTCTCCAACTTCAGATCAAACTTTTACTCATCAGTAAAAGTGGGGGTGGGGCGAGTGTGTGTGTGTGATATATGTTTGCACTATCTCCATCACAGAGTATTTGGAAAGAGTTTTGTAAATTAAGAAAAATATCCTTTATAGGGGCATTTAGGTGACTCAGTGGATTGAAAAGCAAGCCAAGAGACAGGAGGCCCTGGGTTCAAATGTGACCTCAGATCCTTTCCAGCTAGATGACACTAAGCAAATCACTTAACCTCAGTTGCTTAGCCCTTACTGCTCTTATTCCTTGGAACTGATTCTTAGTATCCATTCCAAGACAGAAAGTAAGAATGGTGTGTTTTTAACCCTATATAAGTGTGAGCTTAGTATGTCATGCCTTTAACTGGCAAAATCCCAGCAGATTTCATAGGAGCAACATATGTAGTAAAGATGAACTACATGGGTTAGCAGAAAAGGAGAGTTTAGTTTTTTAAATGACATTAAATGTCCATGTATCTTATAGATTGACCTCAGAGATAATCTGCTTTAACTTATTCTTTTGCTAGATAAGACAGTTGACACTCAGTGATAAATGAATTTCTTTAATAATGCCTGACTAAAATGTAAAATGAATGACTTTGATTATATCAAATTAAAAAAGGTTTTGTACAAATAAAACCAATGCAACCAAAATTAGAAGGAAAACAACAAACCGGGAGAACGTTTTTATAACAAAACTCTAATAAAGCTTTAATTTTCCAAGTAACTCAATCAAATTTACCAAAAAAAAAAAAATCAAGCCATTCCCCAATCAACAAATGTTCAAGGGACATGAATAGGCAGTTTTCACAGGATGTAATCAAAACCATCAATAAGCACATGAAAAAGTGTTCTAAATCCCTCCAGACTAGAGAAATACAAATTAAAACAACTCTGAGGTACCACCTACACCTAGAATATTGGCCAATATGGCAGCAAAAGAAAGTGATAAATATTGGAGGGGATGTGGCAAAATTTGGACCCTAATACATTGCTGGTGGAGTTGTGAATTGGTCCAACCATTCTGAAAGGCATTTTGGAACTATGCACAAAGGCTTTTAAAGAATGCCTACATGCTGCTGGTTATTGCTATCTTAGCTTTTGTCTCCAAGGGCTTTGCCTTGGGGATAATTTCCCTTCTCTGTCAGAGGCCTGAGCAAAACAACTTCTATAGAGTTCTGACCCCCAATTCCAGAGCCTGGGATTTCCAGGGGTAAGTCTGAGGTGTTTTTGTTTTGTTTTGTTTTGAGTAAAAGTGTTTTATTCTGATGCTATCTTTTACCACAGCTGCAGCTGCTGCTGCTACTGCCTACTGTTATGTGAGGCCAATGCTCTAGAGTTCTAAATTTCACCCCGGGAGCCAAGGAATTCCAGGGGTAGGTCTGTGATGAAGCAGTGTTTTGCCACTGCTACTACCGGCACCACTGCAATGCTGCCTCAACTGCCACTGAGTGAGCCCAGGGCTATTAAGCTTCAAATCTCACTGCCAGGGCCTGTATCCTCTAGGAGTGGTTGTGTGGTGCTTTTCCTTTAGTGTAGCCAGACCCCTAGAATTCAGAGATTGCCCCAGTCCTGGCTCTCCCTCTGGAGTGGTAGATGGTGAGGAGGGGTGATCATCCTGTGCTTTCCCTTGTACAATTTTGCTCCCTTATAATGTGGAAATCCCCTCTCACTGCTTACCTTTCACACTGTGTCTAGTGAAAGAGTCCCTTTGCTCATCCTGCTTTGACTTCTGTCCTTTTGAGATGCTTTTTAATGATTGGGTTGGAAGGAAATTCAGAGCAGCTTTAGGATTTTCCTGCTACTTCACTACCATCTTGGCTCCATCCCCCATTCATGATCTTTTGATTCTCCTTTTCCATTTGGTCTATTCTACTATTATTCATGGTATTCTTTTCATCACTGGACTTCTTTGCCTGTTCTTCCAGCAGGTCAATTCTGGTTTCAATCTACTTATTACTTCATATAATTTCTGTGTCTCTCTTTCCATTTGACCAAATTTCCCTTTAAAACTGTTATTTTCTTTTTGAATTATTTTCATTTCTTTTCCCTACTTTTCGTCTCATTTTTCTTCTGTCTTACTTTGTTCTTGAACTCTTTTTTGAGTTCCTCTAGAGCTTGCAGTTTCCTTTTTGGGGGAGAGTTTGCATGTGTTTGCTTGTCTTTCACCCTCTCGTTTTGCTTCAGTTTTTTGCTCTTTTCCTCAGTAAAAAATTTTAAGAGTTAAGGATTTTCTTTGATGCTATTTTCTCATTTCCCCACTGGAGGTCTGGGAATCCTGCAGATTGATGGACATTTTTATTTTAGCTTTTGACTTGCCGGGTTTTGTCTTGAGGCTATATTCACTGCCACTCTTGCCACTGCCATTGCCCTTGATGCTGCTGTAGACCCCCAAGTGATTTCAATGGTATTGAGTTCTAAATCTCATTGCCAGAGTCTGGAGCCTCCAGGGATAGATCTGTGGTGCTTTTTTTTCCCTTAGTGTAGCCCATGTCCTAGAATCCCAAGTTCCCCCAGATCCTGGCTTTGAATCTGGCATGGTAAATTGGGTGGCTGGGTGGGAGTTTGGCTTGTACTTTTCCTTGTGCAGTTTTGCCCCCTTATATAATGGAAATCCACTCTTTCTGCCTGCCTTTCATCTTGTGCTTAGTGAGAGAGTCCTCTTGCTCTTCCTGCTTTGACTTCTGTCCTTTTGAGATGCTTTTTAGAGATCAGTTTGGAAGGATCTTCAGAGCATTTTCAGAATTTCCCTGTTATTATGCCACCATTTTGGCTCCACCTATACTAACTAATTCAACTTCCTTTGGAGTTCTCATATTTCATGGAAAACTATTCAGGTGACTTCTTTTTAATGGAGTTGATTCATAATGGAAGCAAGAATGCTGCAAAGTTGTTTTTACTATTAGCACAGAATCAAGTAAGAATCAAATAAGTAGTTAGCATTTAATCGTGAGGATGCAGTTCATAAAACAAGCAATAAACAACTACTCAAAGATTGTAAACTTGCCACTTTTGCTAGAACCTAGAAGTCCCTGAGACATAAGATTGAGTTGGACCCAGGAACTCTAGGACATAGACAGATTGAATATTCTCTTGACCAGGCAAAGGACTATAATATGATGGTTCCCAAAGGATGTTTCATATTTTCTATAGGTCAACAGGAATAAATATAAGAACTCTATAGTCTGGATCTCAATCCACTGAAAATAGAAAGCACCAGTGGGTTGAGAGATCCAGAATATCTATCTACATATCGAAAAACATATGCACACACATGTTTATGTAACTGTATATACATATGTTTACATTTACAAATATGTATTATGTACAATGAACATTCAGGCATGTTCAGTGTATTTACTTATATATTTAAAGGGTAAAACAGAATTAAATACATATCATTGAGTACAACTGCCCATGTCTTCCCATTCTCTCCTGAGGACACTCTCACAATCACAGCATGGCTAATGATTTGCATAGAGTTGAGGTTCTATCAGGTTTGAGGAGAGACATCCCTTCTTGTACTGTGATGTTTCTATGGGCATTAGTAAGCCTAGCCCCTCAAGACTGGGCTCCTTGTCTTATCATCCTTGGGTGAGAGGATTAGGGAGGTGTGGTGTTAACCTGTCATCCCTAATTAACTAATGCAAAACTCTGCCATAGCTCTGGACTAGTGCTATCCATTATCCTACAATATATGTTCCTTGGTGGGGACCTCTACCATTGTCTGTCATTGCATTTATTTCCCCTTCAATAATGCCACACTTTACTGCTACTTTAATGAGGCACCTGTCCTGTCTTCCTGTGGGGTGGCAGAATTAGAGGGGCACTGCATCTATCATCTCATCTATTAAATTATAAATAAGAGCAAAGCCTGTACATAGTCTTATAAATGAAAGTGATGAATGCTTTCATATTGTGCAATAAGCTTTTCTCAGTGCTTGAAAAGATTTCGAAATAAAGAATATCATCCCACCATTACCAAGGAGAAATTGTAGTTGTCAGAAAAGTGATTAGTCCTTACCATCCATCATGACAGAACATTGTATAGAACTAGTGATTCTCTGCCTTCTCTTTTGTGTCGTTTCAGAAAATGCTCATTAAAAGTTTTCCTTTAAGTTTAAAGTTCATAAATCTTTTTAATTTTTTTTTATTATTTCTCCCTTTTAAAATTGTATTCATCACTAAAGTACTGGGATATAAAAACAGAAAATCATTTAGTTGTTCAGTCATTTTCAGTCATGTCTGCTTCATGGCCCCATTTTGGGTTTTCTTGACAAAGATATTAGAGTGGTTTGCCATTTCCTTTTCCAGTTCATTTTAAAGATGAGGAGACAGAGACAAATGGGGTTAAGTAACTTGCTCAGGGTCAAATAGTATATGTCTATGACCAGATTTGAACTCAGGAAGATGAATCTTCCTGACTTCAAGCCCATTACTCTTTCCACTGGGCCACCTATGAACCTCATAAAATTGCTCCTATGTTAATGAATGATAGGAAAGAGTGATGGCCTAGTTAGAAGAATTTTCAGTAAGGATTATAATAAGGATGTATGGTGACTGCCCATTCTGATAACAAGCTCTCTGCAATTGATCCCAAACTCTGTAACCCTTGGCCAACTTGGCATCTGAAACTTAGCTCTAATAGTCCTTAGGCTATAGATATAGAGTGAGTACATCATTGAGTTGCGATAGTAAAGTCTTTTGCTGATCATTCATTGTAGTGTGGAAGTGACCGACCCATCTCAGACACTTGAACAATTAAATTTGCTTCCAAATTCCTATGGCTTTGGCAAATCTCAACTCATTCACATGTGCTTCTTTTTATATATCATCTCATAAACCCTCCACAGACTATTCCCAGTGTACTGGTGGCCTTTCTCTAGAATGGGAATTCTTAAACTGGGCTTTATGAACTTAAACAATTTTTAATAGATAATTGAATTTCAACATATTTGGGTTCCTTTGTAATCCTATGTACTTTATTATCTTCATTTAAATGTGCCTTAAATATAGTAAGATCTTAGTATGGCCAGTTGAATTGAATTATAAAATTTTTGTCATATTCATTGGACACATTTCGGGAGGAGAACCTTTTAGGTAGCATTTTTCTCTGCCAAATCAAATGATATGTAATATATGCATGTATACATATATATAGATAGATATGTGTATATGTGCATGCATATGTACCTATTTATAAGCCACATATATGTAACAGATTATATTAAGAAAATAAAGGGATTTTACAAATGAATTCTATCAAACATGTCAAGGATGCATGATAAATTATTTTCCAAAAAAGAGAAAGAAGTCGTCTAAGAAAAATAATTCTGTGAGACAAATATTACCCTGATGCATAAACTAGAGAGAAACATAAAATGGAAAGAGAAAATTATCAACAATATGCCTAGGGAAAACTGATGAAACAATTAAAATATTAACAAAATCGTTATAGTTATATATTCTTTTTTCCACTATGACCAAGCTTGTTTTATATTAAGTATACATTAATGATTTGACATCATAAAATGTAAATATAATGAATTATATTAATATGAAAAATAATTTTTAAAATAAAATTTCATCAACAGATACAAAAAATAAAAACGGATCAAAATGCAGGACTCCGTTTATGTTAAAAGCACAGGAATAAAAAGATATTTCCTTAATATAATCAAATCTCTCTAAAACCAAAAACTAGCATTATTTATGATGGAATAGCACTGGTAGTTTTCCAGAAAAGATCTTGCCTAATCACACAGTTTTCCCTATAATTTGACAGTATTAGATGAGCTAGCTACAGTACAGAGAGAGAAAATGAATTTGAGGGAATAAATATAAACCAAGAGTAAACAAGATTGTATCTATTTATAAATTGCAATGTTTCTTAGAGAATAAACAAGAAAATGAATCTAGAAAATGTATAAATTCAGGAGTAATGAGGATGCAGATTATATCTATGGAAAAAAATACCTTTCTTTAAATTGTTTTTAAAAGCCTCAAAAGGAAGAGATATTGGAAAACATGCAAATATTTAATATTTGGAAATTAACCCATCAAGGCATATTTATATTTACATACATGCCTGTATGTACATCAAGAAATTATAGGGTTTTTTTAATGTGTCGGAATTCAACCAATTAATAAAAGTTTCTACCCATTTCTTAGTTAGCAGATTAATCTGAAAGAGTCCTGTGAGACTCAAAGAAGTTTAATGATTTGTCCAAATGTCTCTCACACTATCAAAGGCAGTTTTTAATGCAGATTCAATGCTTCAAACCAGAGTGCTACAACTCAAATTACTCTATGGACCTTGACATATACCAAGTATTGGACAGATTATAAGATTTGGGGTTAATTAAAGGAGATTCGTGCCTAAGGAATACTGTCTCAGGGTCTGAGGCCTACTTTGGAATTTGGAGCCAGAACTCTTGATGGAATTCTCAGGTAATGATAACGGTTGGAGTCAGGATCTCTGTATGAGCTGACCTGGGCTCTGGAGGCCGTAGGTTTCTGGCTCTCTGGGATTTTCCTCTGAAACCTTGGGGATACCAGATTGACAGTTTGGAAGAGAGAAAGTGAGTTTGGCAGTGAGTACAGGAGAAGACTAACAGACAGAAGAAAGAAGACCTTTTGGTTTTAACTCTGTGTGCTTGCACAGTGAAGGTCAGGCTTTTGGGCCTATCTAGGCCAGGAAGCCTCTCTGGCCTGACTAGGCCAAAACCTGATTAGGCTGGCATTGGAGTGGGGAACTATAAATAAACCTGGAGACACTATTTTAAGAATTATAAATATTGTATTTAGGATATTAGAAATAGGTTTAGATAGTTAGAAACTGGTTTAAGGCAGTGATAAGGAGAGAGAGCAGGCCTGGTTTTCCCAGATGGAAGCTGGCTCCGTGAGGAGCCTTGAGTTGGATGTGGTTTGAATTAGTACCCCATTAGTATTAGAGCTCTTTCCTGCTAAGCTTTTTACCTTTCCTTTAAGCCTTTTAAAATTTATTAAATATAAGATTTTGTTTCCTAAATCTGTCTCTGAGCAGTTTACTCTGTACAGACCAAAGTAGTTCCATTGAATATACTTCAACTGGCAGCCAGCTGGTTCTTACCAACAAACAACAACAGAGACTTAAAGATACTGTTATCAAAATATACTTAACAGTCTGGCAAGCCAAAAAGGAATAAAAGAACCTACGTTGATACAATTAAGACTTTTTGAAGACTGGAGGTTTCACAATTTTAAAACAAGACTTTTTTACTATGCAATACCAGAGCAGGGGTTCCTAGAGGGCACTGTTTGGTAACACAGGCAGTCAGTGAGATCCTTTAAGCTGAGCAGCTGCTTTTTCTAGCAAAGTACAAAGGCTTTTTAGAGCAAAATGGGGCTCAATTATTTAAATCTGGGAGCTAGTCCAGCATTCCTCCTGAATACTGTCCCACTCTACATCCAGCGACTATATTTTCCTCAGTGGGTGATGGCAGTGATATCTATCATTGTACTTGAGGTGGTATCTCATATACTATTGATAATAACTATAATAATATTGAAGATTTTAATGAAGAAAATTCTTCTAGTGATTTTAAAACAATGGAAAGGATTAATGATTAGACAAATAGCATTTAATGAATTGAAGTTGAAGGTCACCTATCTAGAAAACAGGCTACATAGAATTGAAGCAAGGAAAGATAGCATGGATAAGAAACAGGGGGCAACAAAGCTTGAGAGAGAAACTGAGGCCCTCAAAGATAATCCAGAAAAATCATTTCCCCTGAGAGAAGTACCAGTGTATACACTAGAGTATGAAATAGTTATGGTTACACGATATATGATTGCACAAGGGATTCAGCCAAGCCAATATGGATTCTTTCAAGAAAGGGACACCAAGTTTTGAGGATGAGCCTATCACTGTTGTAAAAAAGTTTAAGAAAATAGTAAAACAATATGACCCAAAGTACATGGATTTTGACAACCTCTTAAATGAACTTTTGACAAAACAGGAAAATCAAAAGATTATTACAGAGACAAACGAGAACCCCAAAATTGCTGACTGGCCAGAACAAGATTCCAACTGGGAGGTGAATTCTTTTGCTGGTTACAGAGAATTGGTCAGGGCATGGGAAGCAGTAATCTAAATTATGAAGGACTGTTCCCAGAGACCAGGGACATGGTCCAAATTTGAGAGAATCAGGTAGGAAGTGGGAGAGACACCGTCCACTTTCCTGGACAAAGTTACTGATTTGGCAGAGAGATGGATAGGTTTGGATATTTGCAGAGACAGGGATGTAAGTCATATCAGGAGGCAGTTTGTAAAAAAATGCATGCTCCATGGTTGGGGATTATTTTAGGAGCTACTGTCCACATTGGGATGAAATGCAGCTGAATGAACTGAGAGGGGTGGCAAATTATGTTTATCTGAATGATAAATATAAACAAGAGGATGAAAAGAATAAAATAATACAGGAATTAAAAAGAGAGGCTAAAGAACTAAAACAGAAATTGAGCAAAACAGACCTGCAAGATAAAACAGTGGCAGTGGTTAGAGAATTTAGACCACCCAGATAAGTCTATACTTCCCCAAGGGAGTTCAACAATCAAGCTCTTCCTTGTTACTTGTGTGGGAGGCCAGGTCACACGATGCATGATTGTTGCTCATGGGGACAGGTATTTAGACAAAACTTTAGAAATTATCATGGAAATTTTAGGGGAAACTGAGGCAGAGGTTTCAATGGATACAAAGATAACAGCTATAGAGTATATGGATTTAATAACGGTTATAATAATGGTTATCAATATGGAAGACTAAATTACCCCACACAATTCAACGATAGGTACTTTCAAGGGTTAGCCCAAGCCCACATGGAGACAATGCAGTCATATATCAAATCAGGAGCGAGACCTAAATACTCCCAGGTAGCTTGTGGTAACCCCCAGAAGGTGGATTTGCAGAAGGGCCCACATGGAGCAAGTGCTGCATTATGAAAGTTTACAGAGGGGAGTGGAATATATGGAGAATGGGTATATGGAAGCAGACAGCTTAGTGACTTTGCAAAATGAAACAAAGGAAGCAAATGATAATGTGGGTGAAGGACAGGAATGAGAACTTAGTTTCCCTGATGCTATAGTGTTAACACCTGTAATCCCAGTCCACTCTCCACAAAATAATGTAGAACCCCATGTCACCCTAAAAGTGGGGGGTCCTCTTTACGACTGCATGTTAGACACAGAAGCCTGTGAAATCTGTGTTGCAAAAATCTCCTGATGAGTGTTCCGGAGTGCTACTACTCAAATTGCTTTATAGACCTTGACAAATACTAAGTATATAACCAAAGAGAAACGTAGTATATAAAGAATCTGTGATTTCTTCAGTATGGGGTCATCCTTGTGTGGCAACTATCTCCACCAAAAGAGGCTGTGATAACTCTATTACAGAGTAGGTAAGTTCATAGCGAAATGGTACATAAATGGTACTTTCTCGTTGCCAAAGAGCTAATATGAATCAGAGGTAAGATTTTATCTCAGTCTTCCTAACTCCAAGCCCAGCACTCTCTCCCCTACACAAGCCTGCTTCTACACCAAAGACATACTTTATAGAGTGATACAAAATTAATATCACCATGTTTGGAGGAATAAAAGGTCAAGGATATAAAAATATAATAAAAGAGAGCATGGTACGACCCAATTTCAAATCACATGTCAAAATAGTTGTCATCAAAACTTTCTGGAAGGAGACAAAAAAGAAGCATAAATTGGTGAAATGAACCAGAAAAGTAAGGCCAAAGAGTGAACTTAGAAAGAACTCTATATCCCACAAAAATAAAAATGCAAAGGGCTGTGGAAAATACTGACAAGAATTTCTACAAGTGGAAACTTATTGGGCAAAAAAAAAAAATGAATTAGGTCAATCTTTTAAAATTCCAATGTATTAGTGATATAATACATATTTTAAATCCACATCAGAAAAATTATAGAACAATTAAAAGTTATATCTTTCCCAACTGAAGTTAAGAGAAATTGGAATTAGATAAAATAAAAAAAGATGGGGAAAGGGATCTCAAAAATGTATAATCTTTTGTATAAATTAAAAATAATTTTACACAAATAAAATAAATGCAGGTAGAATCAGAAGAAAAGATATAGAAATGTGAGAATTATTAGAAATTTTAAAGTATTAAACATTTCTGATGAACATCTGACATCCAAATTTAACAGAATTCACATGAATTTATTAAGATTCATTCCTCAATAGGTAAGTAATAAAGTTTTTAAAAGTTTTAAAATAACAAATGCATTTATCAATAACCACTTGAAAATATTTTTAAAATCACTAATATTTGGAGAAACATAAATTAGAAGAACCCATGTAGGGGAAAAATAATAACATATGATAAGGAGACTCTTTGTTGAAGGACTATAGGAATATGGGGTAAATGACTACCATTAATGTTAAAATCTAGTTATTATGGAAACTATTTAAAATCATGCAAGAATAGTTTGAAACATAATAAACCTCAACCTCAGCAATTTAGTGGCACTTTGAGTAGATAACTTAATGGGTCTAGAGTCAGAAAGACTTAAGTTCAAATTCAGCCTCAGACATTTCCTAGCTTTGTAAGCAGTTTGGCATGTCTGTGGGCAAGTCACTTAACCTCTTTTTCCTTTCATCTTCTCAACTGTAAATAGGACAATAACAGCACCTATCTCTCAGGGTTCTTGTGAAAATCAAATGAGATTATAATTGTAAAGTATTTAGCACAGTTCCTGACCCATAGTGGGTAATTAATAAATGTTTGTTTCTTTACTTCCAAAGCTCAAAAAAGTCTTTCTGATTCCGACCACACTCAGCATCTCTGAGGAAGGGATTCAGCCATGGATTTTATATACATACCTCTAACAGGATTATTAGTAAGAAAACATTTTGCAAACCTTAAAAGCACAATTGAAACATGAGCTGTTATTGTTATTGTCATGAATTTGATTCATCTCTGGTAGTATCTTATTTCTCCTGTAACCTTTAAGCACCTTGATAGTAGCTACTCTAATTTAAACAAATATTGCTGCCTAGAAAAATGCCCATATTCTCACTCGTCCCCTTCCTTAAAACACTCTCACTATATCTGACTCGCTAGGTGTTAACTTATATCTCTCTTCCTTTTATGGATAAACTACATAAAAGAAATCTCTGCATGCATCTTCCCAAATGCCAGAATTAGCGCATATTGTTAAGCTTCCTTTCTCCTAGTTCCTCTCACTCCTTTCTGTGGGGCCTTGAATTAGAAATTTCTCCTGCACAACAGTAAGACAATCTTTTTATACCTTCCTAATCTATGTGATATCCCACTCAACATGGCAGCTATTCAAAACCTTTTCATTCCTTCTAAGCTTCTCACAGTACCTCCTACTTCCATTCTAACTGAAGACCTTGCCTCATACTTCAATCAAAATGCTGAGAGGTCCTATTTCTTCTCACATCATCTTACAGCACATTTTGTCCTTTATCCCGTCTCTGGAAAATGTAGCTCCCTTCTTTGCCAAGGTAAACTCTACACGTACCCATCATATTAGGTTCTCTCAAAGTATTGCCCCCCTCTCTTCTCTACTCTTTCACTATTCATTAGTCTTTTGCTATCTACTAGCCATTTCCTTGCTGTCTACTCAAATATTCATGTTCCCACCCCCCATCCCCATCTCTGCCCATCCTCAGACAATAATATTCTCACTTGATCTGACCAACCCCATTAGCTATTATCCTATTTTTCCACTTTGTGGTTAAACTCCATAAAAAAGCCATCTCAGTGGTCTTATTTCCTCTTCCTGAATTTTAACTCCCATAAATCTGGCTTCTATACCTCATTTGCCAGAAACTTCTTTCTCCAAAGTAACCACTAAATACTAAATCTAATGGAATTGTTGCTCAATTCTCAGCATTGTCACTATGTCAGCTATGTCACTCCCAACCCAATAAACTCTAGTGCCTCCCTATTACCACCAGTATCTAATATACTTTACATATGTAAAGCTCTGAGGATGCCATGTTACACTCACATTGATAGGTCATATCACCAGAGTGAAACTCAAGGATCTAGACATAACCTTGAGAATTAAAGGAGTATTTTGCTAGTGGGTTGCTCAAGAGCCCATTGGTGTGTTTCCCCCAAGGTTATCTGTTGAGAATCAAGTTAGTCAACCAGTCTTGAGGAGCTTTTAGAAACAGGTACTACATTAAGGGTATAATACTTACTCCAACACAAGATTCTAGAGTAAGAAAAGTTGTTACTTTGTTTGTTACGTACTTTGCTCTCAAAAATGCTTGTGAGAGAATTTCCTTCAAGTACACACAAAGTCTCAAGCTTAAGGCACACAAATGGTAAAGGGTAACACACCAAGTCCCTGATTACTGGGTTCTTTTTCTCTCCTTCATGGCATCTTTAACTTCCCATTAAGACTAGTGCAGATTTCTGTTGGACTCTTTAGAGCTGTGAACCTTTATCCAGTCTGTCATTGGTTCCTAAAGCAATCATCAGCTCATCTGGCTATGACACAGCTTGGTCCCCAGTGAGAAAATGAGAAATTCAAATGTTCCAGACCCTTTGAAGCCCAAAAGGTCCTTCTCCATCTAAAGGGAGGAGCTGAAAAGGAGACGTAAGCTAAGACTAGAGACACAGACTCTTTTCTCTTCAATCAGTTTCTTCTCAAGAAATTCAGCTAGAATGCTACTCTTGCTATCTCTAGTTGAAACTTGGATTCTGGTTGAAACTAGCTTGAAAGAGGGGCAAAGACAAGACAGTGGAGCCAGCAATCTACCTGAACTCTCCCAACATTCCTCTCCAAGCAACTTTAAAATAAGTCCTCAAATCAAATGTTGGCATGGCAGAGCCAACAAAAAGTCAAAGGGAGACATTTTTTCCTGCCCAGGAAAAATTAGAAATTCAGCAGGAGAGGTCTGTCATCTGGGATTATAGCACCAAAACACTGGGAGCTCTCAGTCCAGAGATGGTAAGGGGATCAGGAAACTTGTCAGGAAGAGACCCTTTGTTGGCATTGGATGCAGCTGGCATTGATTGGCAACATAATAGCCTATAGCAATTCTGGTTCACAGTTCCAGGACAGAGGCCAGGAGAGCAGTGACCACACACCCACCCCTCTCTGGATCACACCACTTTAGAAGAATCAAAAACTTGTAGACCCCCAGAACTAGCTCTGAAAACAGCAAGGCAAACACATACACACACACACACACACACACACACACACATACACACATACACCACCACCACCACCACCACCACTAGCAACACACCAAAACCTTTAATCTTGGGACAGTGTCTCCCTATCCACAAGTGAGCAACTGAAAGAGAGAGACATAGACATGGACACAGAGAGAGACAGAAAGAGAGACAGAGAGATCTTGTATGCTTAGTCTTTTGCATGCTACCTATCCCCTTAAGACAGAGATCATGTTTTTGCCATTTTTCCTATTTCTAGATCATGCCTATAACATCTTTGAGCATTTGAACTTATTAACTTGTCTTCTCCCATTCAGACTCTCTCCGGTCAGAAACTTTTTTCCTCCAATCCCCTTAGATCTCAAGTTTGGTTCTCCCTTCTTTTAAATAGACTTCTAATATATTAAGTAGCACACACAGAAAATGAGCTATGGTGGACTCACAGATGATATTTGAAAAAGGAAAATTGGTTGCCTGGGGCCATTTTAATTCCTTTCTCCAATAAGTTTCAATGCATATGCCACTAAACATAACTGGGTAATCCTAAAAACCAAGCTGTTCTTTAAAGAAGCATTTTCCCTCATAGACTAGTGTTCCCACCAAGAAATATGGAAAGAGAAAGTTTTACTTGTTTTTTGTATTTGCTCAAAATCTTGCCCTAAAGCCATTTTCCTTTAGTCAATTTATCTGGAGTCTCTCCTTAAAAGGTACCTGCAAAGATTTTCATCCTTTTACTTGTGGGCGGAGGATGACAAATGAGGAAAACTTAGTTCTCACCCTGGAATGAAATCCAAATGACCTTTCCCATATCTACATCTCAAAATACTGTAGGTTACATATACATTTCCCAGGTTCCATATCCTTTATGTCCTCTGCAGTCTTTGGGCTCTTTTCAGTGAAATATTCTGGTGATTCCAATATGGATAGTTATAATGCTGACTCTAAAACATCTGATAGTAGGTAGGGGTTTAGTTTACTGGCCTACATGCATCAAGTCAAATGCCTCCTTTATTGAGTTGATATACATGCCTGATTGCAAGAAAACAAAGAGAATAGAACAAATGTTGGTAGCATTTAAGAGCTGGTATTGGCTCATGTCCAAGGTACTTTAG
Organism: Monodelphis domestica; assembly: GCF_027887165.1. Lineage (NCBI taxonomy): Eukaryota > Metazoa > Chordata > Mammalia > Didelphimorphia > Didelphidae > Monodelphis > Monodelphis domestica. The sequence goes on along the minus strand of NC_077232.1, from coordinate 290,953,434 downwards.
AATGACTAAATGCAAAGCATTTAAACATTATCCTAGGTAATAGCACCTCTTGCTCCACCCAATGGTAAAAGGAAGAATGGAGACTAGCTCTAATAAGCTTTCTAAACCTTGAAAGGCAGAGACATAGTTGAATATAAACCTTGCAAAACATCCTCATGATTTTTCTGTGTTCTTGTGGGTATTTGACACACATTGGGACTGAGGTTGGGAAGCAGCTGATCCAGGAATAGTGAATATTTTTTAAATGCTCTAGCTTTCAAATCTGCCTAACAGGAAGAATTGGGGACTGGGGAATGACTTTTGTACTTTAGTCTTAAATAGGTACATCAGGGAATCCTCATTTACTTGGGGATAATGTAGCTGGTCCATATTAACACCATTTCAGTGATGATACAGGTACATCTCATTTGATTGTATTTCACAAAAATTGATTTGTTTTAAAAATGAAGGTTTGTGGCAACCTTGAACCCTGCATTTGAGCAAGTCTGTCTGCATTATTTTCCCAACAGCTTGTGCTCACAGTGTCACATCTCTGTGTCACATTCTGGTATGGTCTCATACATTTCAAATGTTTTCATTACTATTATGTTTTGTTTATTTGTAATTAATTATATTTGATCTTACTATTGTAATTTTGGGGAGAGGGCCATGAAAAATGCTCATGTAAGATGGTGAACTTAATCATTAAATGATGTGTGTTTTCTGGCTGCTCCATCATCTGGCCATTACCGGTCCTTCTCCTTCTCTTTTGTCCTCCCTATTCTCTGAGACACAACATTGAAATGAGGCCAATTAATAACTCAACAATGACCTCTAATTATCCAAATAAAGAGGATGAAAGCAAAGTTCATTTTTTTAAACAAATTGCTGAAGTCCCTCTAAGCTTAAGCAACAGCCATCAAGCCAAGACCTTCCACCAACAAAAAGTTTACTACTTGCCCAAGGCTCAGATTATGGTTTGCACTTTTTAGCAATAAAGTACTTTTAAATCAAGATGCATGTATATGCATACATAAGGTTTTTAGACATAATGCTATTGTACATTCAATATACTGCAGTATAGTGTAAATATAACTTTTAAATGTAATGAGAAATAAAAATATTTCTGTGATATTTGCTTTATTGTGGTTATCTGAAACTGAACTGTAATAGCTCTGAGGTATACAAGGGGTGAAGTACTTTGAGAGCACTTAATGGTTGAGAAAGTTCAATTTGAAATTTCCCTCAAGTTTTTTAAATTATCATCATAGACAATGCAGCAGGCTAATAAGGCCATGGTTTAGACTAACTTGGCACCTTGGGAGTTAATAGGTTTATTAGACCTTGAATTTTTCCTGGATTGCCTTCCTAAGTTGCAAACAGTGACCTTCATATTTAATCTTTGCTTTTGGCAATGTCCATACCTCAGTTTTGTCTCCTTATTTAGTGTTCTCTGGTAGTCATGACAACTTTCAGATATGACTTGGGATATGCAGGTTTTAAGATATTTAAAGATGGATTTTAAGATAAGAAGTTAAGAAAATACTTAATATGCCTCTAAAAAGTGGAAATGAGTTGAGTAGTTGAGGATATTAATTATATAGGTTAAGAATACTTATTCGAGCCTTCTGGAAAAGATGGATGCCTGAATGGGAGGTAGACTGCACAGCTTTTAACATACCTGCCCCAGCAAAAAACCAAAGCTCTCACCAAACTGAAAAGTGGTTAAGAAATCTAATGAGAAACAGCATGCCGTCACACCTTCTACAGAGACTGCCCAAAAATCCAGCTAGAAGCTGATTAATAGGTTAATAGAACAGGTAAAAATGAGCATCCTCATAAGCAGTTAAGTTAAAATAACTTGATCAAAGACAAACCAGAGATATGTGTACCCTGAAAGGGTCCATGTCCCAAAGCAGTAAGAGAAGAGTATTTTCCCTGGGAAAACTCCAGGGTGGTCAGAAAGGTCTACTTTGGGGTGTGGTGGGGAAAGCCCCAAGGGACATAAGCAACTAGGCAGAGCTTAGATAGGGACACTGCAGGCTCAAGAACACTAAGATCTGTATTATTCTGTCCTACAACATCAGAGTTGAATCTAAAGATACAACACTGTGTTGTATCCAGTGGGACCTAACCTGAGGAAGTAGAGGTTAGCACAGGAAATAGAGGGTACCCTGGGAAAGATTAAGCAGGGCTGATCTATCCACCTCTTTCATAAAGTCCTAAATTTGAAACTAAAACTGGAGAGATGAGCAAACCAAAGATAATTCTAATTAATATAAAAAGTTATTAGAGATCTACTAAGACCCATAAGAGAGTAATTTTATAACAAGTACAAATGTGAACTCAAAGTGAGGAAAATGGATTTTCCACAATATGCATAGAAGAAATGAAGCAATAATTGTTTTAAGATGAGACAAAACTCTAGATTTTAAAAAATTTTAAGGAGAATAAATACCTACATCCTGATCCTGATTGTAGCTCCATAGTATTTGAACTGTTTCTTTCTGGCTATTTGGGGTATTTTCTTTTGACTTGGGGGCTTTTGAATTTAGCTATCACATTCCTGGAAGTTGTCATTTGAGGATTTCTTTCTGGAGGTGATCTGTGAATTCTTTCAATTTCAATTTTATTTTCTTGCTTGAGGTAGTTTTCTTTGATAATTTTTTGTATTATGATATCCAAGCTTTTTTTTTTTTTTAATCATGGCTTTCAGGTAGTCTAATAATTCTCAAATTGTCTCCCTGGACCTATTTTTTATGCTGATTCATTTAACCCTTGAAATGTTGATAGCTTAAAGACTTTCCTCAGGGCTGGGTATAAGCTTTTGGTCTTACTATGAGTTTGGTCAGATCATGTACTACTCAAATTCTAGCCTCAGGCTTAGATGTAAGTTTTTGTGGTCTCAGTGTATACTTGATCTAATTGGGCATACATTTGACTTCTCTGTCCCCGAGCTCTATCCTGAACCCTCCACAAAAAGATCCAGATCTACTTCCTGTCTACCAGCCACCCCAATCTGGGATCTATAGCCTCATGCCAAGCCCAGCCTGGGGGCTCCTGGCTTTGCTCTGAGCCCACACAGACTAGACCACTTCCCCACAGATTGCCTTGGACTTGGATTCTGGACTTCTCCACAGGTTTAGAATTTCAAGGGGCAAGGGTTTATTGGGCCTCTATTTGCCCCGGCAGGGTCTCAGGGCTTGGATTAGGTTCCAAACCTGGGACAGCAGATGTGGGGTGGGGCTGTGTGGCTTACTCTTGGCTTGCTCTTTACTCCTTGCTAAAGTCTCCTGCTGATTTGCTCCCCTTTCATCCCTGTAACCCAGATGTTCTCTGCCTATCTTTTGGTTTAACTCTGTCTCCTTGTCGTTTCTTTCTTTTTTCACTTTATGGTGTTATTTTAATATTGGGTTGAGAGGACTCTCCTGGAAACTCTGAGCTTCTCTGCCTTTCTCTAATATCTTGGCTCTTCCCCAGAACTCACCCCCTAAAATAATTCTTAAGGATCTAATTGTACATAATTTTCAAAGGCAACCATGTAGACAATGTTTACTTAAGCTCTAAAAATAAATCTGTCAATCACAGAGTTTTGCTAATAAACATTATTAAATTTACTAATTTTATCTTAATACATGAGCTATAATTCACAACAACAATATAGCTTTTCATCATTTTCATCATTGTTTTGGAATGTTATCTTCCTCATTGGTGAATTTTATAGTTTAGAAAATTAATATTATGTGGAATATAATAGAAAATAATTTCCAAGAAAAATATTGGAAAAAATACTTAAAGTACCATTTTAATCATGTAAAATAGAAATCTTTATAAAATATTATATACATATATTTGCCATTTTATAAAGTGAATTTAAATATGTTTAAAACTTTTTTATTACTAAATGAATTATAACATGATAGAAAATACAAGGTAAATAATTTAGTGTTATAATATTGAGGAGCATAGAGCTGATTTTCAATAAATTACATCTATATCAGAAATTTATATAGCATAAAATTTCCACGTTGTATCTACTTCTTATAATCCTTCTTTATCCATGAACAATCACCTATCTTTCTGATCACTTCACTCTGCATTGGTTCATATAAGTCTATCCAGATCTTTCTTAAATCTTTTGTACCATTTCTTTTCAAATTTATGGCATTATATTCATATGCCAGATATTATTCCACAATTAATGAATATATCTGTTTAGTTCCCAACTTCTGGTCACTACAAAATGAGCAGGTATAAATAGTTTGGTATGTAAAAGACAGTTTCCTTTTCGCCCTTTTATTTAGCTGTCATTTGGATATAGACCTACCTCACAATGCATTTATTTAGACATATATACAACCAGTTGAGTGGGGTCTATGTCTACCAGCTATATCTCTGCTAGTCTTATACCTATATAACTAATTTTAAATATACCTGCTTTATAACAACCTATATAGTAGTTATGTTATTTGAATCACTGCTGTATTATAATGGCAACAAAAATATATGTGTGCATATGCTTATTCATGACTTTCAGAGCCTTTTGTTTGTATTGTTTCACTTGTTTTCTGAAAAGATGAGGTTGAAGTTGGATTAATAATTGACACATTGAAATGAATCAGTAAATGGAACCCCAATAAATCATGCAAAGAGTTTCACAATTCATCTGCCTAACATGAGGTAAGAGCAAAGGAACAGTCTAAAAGAGTAGAACTAGGAATATTTTTACATGATGTTATTTTTTTAATGTCTGTTGAAGTCATGTGTGGTTTGTTTTTTTTAATGTGCTCAGCCTTGCACTGTATTCATAAGTGGTAAATTTAAAAGATGACTTGAAAGGCTTGCTTTTGAAAGTTCCAGTTTGCCAAATTTTGACAAATAGCCTTGTAACAGTCAACAATAAATACAATATTCAACTTTCTACATTTGCAAGAAGCGTATCATTTCCCCAAAGTATTCTAATGTATTTTACGATTGAATGACTTTAGAGTTTCCAATTTTTTGCATTATTGAATTCTTAGCTTTTTCTATCTCATGTCAAAGAAAAGAAGGAATGACAAATGAGTTCCAAGGACTGTAGAGATAAGTTTTATATTTACTTCTAGTAGAGTTAAGTGGGAGCTCTAGAATTGAGCAAAAGTCTGAGATAAAGAAAAAATGTACCCTAAGCTATGGGAAAAGTGATGATATTTGGAATGAATGTGTTTAAGACACATGCTCTTGATATTCCATAAATGTTACTTTTTTATAATTTAATCATATTTAGATGTAATATAATTGCTTGCTATTTAAAGAAACTATGTAATAATTCCTTTATAATGTTAATAACCATTTTTAATATAGCACCTCCTCTGGTACCACTCTCTCAAACCCCTTCTCCCACTGGCAAGTTGGGTCCTCAGAGGATTCTAGCAGTAGCCCTGAGGAATTGAGAAGTCTATTATTATCACTCATAAGCCCCCATCTAATTTCTTCCTCATTGATTATCACCTTGCTAGACTTGATTCACTTTTAGAAATGGATATTTACTAAAATAGTTAATTACAAATGGTAAAAAATATTACTCCAGAAATCCGTCGCACTGTGTCTATGCACACACAAGAGCTCTGAGAAGAGTATTCACTAGTTAAGTGAATAAGATGGACAAAGAGTTAATAGCAACTAATTTTTAGAACTTCTTTTCTTCCTTTATAGGGACCTCATGAAGTTCCCCTTAGTTGGGTGTAACCCTCTGTTGGGTAATCCTTGCAGAGAACTGAAACTACTTTTTCTTTGGGTATATAGTTGGTTCTCAGATCCCAATACAAATAATACCACTGTTGTTGGAGGCACTGCTAATGAAACTGTTGGAAAGTCCAAATCTCTTGACCTTTTGAAGTTCACAAAGCCATCCTCTGGTTATGGATGGAGATTGCCCTAGCAATTCCCTCCCAGGGTTCCTATACCACTAGTGAACCTACTTGTTTTATTAAAGCTCCCTAGAGCATATCGATTCTCTTCAACTAGGTGGCCATCAAATAGATTACTGGCCCCAGAACTGGGAAAAACTAAATTCAAATACTGTCTCAAATTAGTTGTGCCACTCAGGTCAAATCTGTTAACTGCTGTCTGTCTCAATTTCTTCCTCTGCAAAATGGGGGTAATAATAGCATCTACATCCCAGGGTGTTGTAAGGATCAAATGAGATAATATCACAAAGGACCTGCAAATCTTAAAGTGGTATATAATGAAAGGTTTATTATTCACTTAACTATGTCATATTTTCTGTATCATATCTTCTATTTTCATTCAGTTTTTTATTTAGATTATACTTTTGACGATTGATTGATTCAAGAGAGGTATCTAGGAATTGTTCACATCGAGCTTATATCTTTGATTGAATGATTTTAAAATTCAGCCTGAATTTTGAATTCTGATGCTTACATGGTAAAGTTACATCTCTATGTATAATTATATTTATAAATAACTATATAGGTATAGTCATAGAGCATCTTGTTAGTTACTTTAACTGGAGTCAAGATGTGTGGAAAGCCTCCCCCTATACTAAATTACCTCTCATACATCCGGATTTTATTTTAATTTCTCTTTTTAAGTTTGAGGTGCATCTTTATTATTTCACTCTTGGGCTATTGCAGTAGCTGCCATCCTGCAGTAACTTGAAACCAAAGCCTGGAGGACTTAACTCTATCATGCCCAGAACTACTCAGGTCCTACTTTATTTAATGTTGATTCTCTCAGTAGCACACCTATTTCGTCTCCCTTGACTCTCTTCAGTTTTTAGGCCTAGAATTATAATCAAATAAACTCTTATCACCATTCCTTGAAAGGAATGTCAGTCTACTCCCCTGTGACTCCATTCACTAATTCTATATACCTCCCTGGCTACTGCTCCATGTGTATATTATCTCTTCTTACAAGAATATAAGCTACATAAGGAACTGTTTTGGACTTTATATTTGTACTTAGCATAGTGTTTGGCACTTAGCAAGTAATCATTACATGCTTTCATAGTCATACATTCTTAATGACTTTTCTTATACTTAAGGTTGCTTGCAAAATATAGATATCCTGCTTATTTGTCTGTTCCCATGTCCCAGAGATATAATAAAAAAGAGAGATTTTTTCCCCAATTATATTCACTGCTACAATTTGGCACATTTGTCTATGCATCAGCTGTTTTCTCCTTTCCTCCTTTTCCCTTTGCTTCTCTTTTGTCTAAATTTTGGTTGAGGTTAGCATAATGATGTGTTTGCTTACTTCTGTCCAAAGCTGTATTCTATGGGGCATCCTGTGAGATGATCCAAGATGAACAATCAACATTCATTTATTAAGTACCTGCAACATGATAGTCTCTACTAAGCCTCAGAGACATACAAGAGAATTCCTTCCCTCAAGGAGTTTATATTTTATGGGGAAACACACACATACATAAAATAACAACAAATAGAAGTCCAAACGGCCACTAGTGTTCCACCATTTATTTTGCAGAATATCAAACATTGGCACCAAATCACCTTTCCCTCACCTTCCTCACAGTTGTGCTTCTTTCACCTGAGATGTCCCTGATTGATAAGAGGGACATCATCTAATAATTCCTGAATCTGCCTTCTAATTGTGCTATTTCTCTATCTCTTATTGTTCAAGGTTCAGCATGAATAAGGAATTGGACTCCAATTTTTCTGAACCTAGTCCTCAGACCTGGAGCGTCAGTGGCATGAAAGAAGAGCCCTACGTGGACATGAACATGACCTATGTAGATTACTACCTCCACCAACCTCAAGTGGCAGCTGTTTTCATCATCTCCTACTTTTTCATCTTTGTCCTATGCATAGTGGGGAATTCGGTAGTCTGCTTCATTGTGGCATGGAACAAACACATGCACACAGTCACTAACTTCTTCATCTTGAACCTGGCCATCAGCGATTTGCTGATAGGAATTTTTTGTATGCCCATAACTCTCTTGGATAATATCATAGTAGGTATGTTGATTCCTACGTAATGCAAAATGGAAGAAAATATTGAAAAATCTACTCTTTTGTACTTTCCTCCTACAACTAAGATGTAAAGTGGCAGGAAACAGGCAATACCAATTTTTTTTACATGTTTTCCTTTTTTCTGTCTAGAAAACATATTTTGCCTCAGATTTAAGATTGTAAAAATAGTGGTATCCAACATTTTTCAACTAGAGGTTCTAGAATTTTTATTTATGTCATAATAGCCAATATAAATATAAATAATATTAATATAAACTATGATACTTTAATGTTTACAAAGTTCCTTATGCATATTATCTCTTTTGATCTCTACAGCAATCCCTTGAAGTAGGTACCCTATTACTATATTACTAGTTAGTCAGTTTTAAGTTCTTACCATATGCCAGATACTCTCCTAAACTTTGAGGATACAAACATGAAAAAGATGGACAGTTCCTGCTTTAGAGGAAGTCACCCAAAAAAAGAAATACAAAATTGGGAATGAAGATGTGTGTGTGTGTGTGTGTGTGTGTGTGTGCGTGCGTGTGTGTGTGTGTGTGTGTGTGTGTGTGTGTGTGTGTGTGTGTGTGTGAGGGAGGGAGGGCATGGTGGAAACCCAGTCCAATACACTGTTGGGAAATGAAAAATTGGCTGGCCTGTGAACCTTCTTTTTAAATGGAGATTCTAGGAGGAAGTCTGTTCCATTCTCCAGCCCTCATGAATGAACGAATTTCAGAGTTGGAATGGACCTCAATGTTCATCTAGTCTTTGTGACCTCTAGTGAGAGGGAAATCCAATTCTTTCTAAGGCAACCCATTTCCCTTTTAGATAGTTCAAATTGTTGAGTCATGCCCAAATTTATTTCTTTTCAACTTCCATTAAGTGCTACCAATTTGGTCCTCTGAAGCCAAATAGAGCTGTCTCACCTCTCTCCTGCATGACAAGGAAGCCTCCAAATGCTTGTTGGGAGCTATTATATCAGCCCTGAGTCTTCTTTTTTCCAGGTTTACATTTCCAGTTTCTTTTACAAATTCTCTAATGGCATGAGCTCAAAGACCCTTTGTCATATTGTTGTCCTATTCCAATAATTTTTTCTGACATATCCATGTCTATGAGTTCATTATATTAGTGCTTATCAGTCAAACTATTCAGAGCGATATCAATTCAATATGGTATGTATTGGGCTAAATGATGAACACTGTTGTTTTCTTGGTTTTTCATTTAAGAAACCAAGAACTTCTCTTTTAGTGCTTTTGTGCTAAATGAAGGATTATTATTTTATGAAACTACTTCTGAGGATTATTGATAGAGAGCAAAGTGAGAAAAAATTTATAAGGTTCAACCTTTTTCTTGAGGGGAAACCAAGTATTTTCCCCAAGTTCAGAGCTTCATAAAGTGTATAGATGATGGTTCTGCAGTAGAATATTCATTGTATACAGGGTTCCATGTAAGATAGAGTGCTGAGCATGTAGCCAGGAGGAATTAAGTTCAAATACTACCCAGATACTTAATAGCTTTACTGAATACATATCTATTTAATAACTATATTTATATGTACTTATTTTCCTTACTTGCAAGTTGGAATTATTTTATTTTTTTTATAATTGTATTCCTAGTGCAGTGTTAGACACATTGAGGTAGGCACTTAGTAAACATTTGTCAGTGAATTTATAGCTCTATGATCAGGGCTAAATCATTTAATCTCAGTTTTGCCACGTGCAAATTAAGGATGCATCTATCTCACAGGGTTTTTGTAAGACACAAGTTAGATATTTTGTGTAAAATTATTTGTAAACTTTAAAGTCTCATGTAAATGTAGCTCCAAATATTATAGTGACAGGATGGAGCCCAATCAGTTGACTGCATTGCCAATTAAGTAGTCTACTCTTTGATTTTCATTCTGGAAGTAGTTCGAAGCAGTAGCTCTTAATTATTGTGTTATGGACCTCTTTGGTGGTCTAATAAAGTCTATGGATGCCTTTTCAGGATAATTTTAATGTATAAAATTAAATATACAAAATTTGAATGAAAATAAATGATTTAAATATAATTATTGAGGTCTTTTTTTTTTTTAGTTAATGGGCTCCGGGTGTGTGCTGGAACCAATTGTAACTAACTGACTCATATGACTCTATTGCTAATTTTTTAGTGATAGCATTTAGACTTTGGAAGTCAGCAAATGCTAGGTATTATGGTAGAGAGAGTCCTGAGACTGAAGTCAGGAAGACCTACATTCAAATCTGGCCTCAGATACTTACTAGCTATGTGACCCTCAGCCAATGACTTAAACTTGTTTGTTTCACTTTCCTCATCTGTTATAACTTGTGAAAGATATGGCAAACTCCTCCAGTATCTTTGCCAAGAAAACCCCTGATGGAGTCATAAAGAGTCAGAGGCAGCTGTAAACAACATAAATCAGTACATGACTTATTCTTCTGTTGATTTTCTAGACTTTTAAAAAAGTGATGGAGAAAACATTAAAAATATAGATTAAGTATAAAAGCGTATTGGGCATACTTTCTTTTTTGAGAGAGCTAGTTGTTAAGTGTTTACCAGCACATCACTGCATTGACGGATGAAGAACCCCTGCTCTAAGGTGAACATTCTTGATACAAATATATCTCAAAAAAGCTATTGTTTTCACCTGGAGACAATCTCTGCCCCAAATAGTGAAATGCAGAAAATCAAGGCTCTGTTTGTGACTCTAGACTATTTTTCCATGTAGGGAAATTAAAACAGTGTGCTAGATAGATCATGGGGTATTGTAAACCTTGGTTGTCATGGTAGAGTCAACTTTTGCCACACTTAATGTTCTCTCTTTGGATCTTTGCCATCACAGAAAGTATCTTCTCTAATGTTACTCTCATCCTCCTTGTCAGGATGGCCCTTTGGAAGCACAGTTTGCAAGATCAGTGGAATGGTCCAGGGCATATCAGTGGCCTCTTCGGTCTTCACTTTGGTAGCCATAGCAGGGGATAGGTAAGCTCTTGTCAGAATCTGAAACCATGTCATACAGTCATTCCACATTCATTGATCTGTCAGAGAAAACTGTACATGATGACTAATGGCACCCATTTTCACCCTTATATTTCCTTATCATTTTACCGTTTCTTATACCTCTTCCCACCTCAGAGTAAGGCACATGCCTCCAAAAGATCCAGTAATGAAAAAACTATGATACTATCTAATTTTATTAAGGTCACTCAGAGAAAGAAGATACAAAATACTTTGATAATCAAAGGGGTTTCATTCAAGAGTAAAAAATAGTTCAGTTATATAGAAATTAATTCTATCTAAATGATCTTTTTAGGAAGACAAATGGGAAGGAATTAAACTGATAACTGAATGAATTGGGAAAGTTTCCCCCTTGTGGAGAATTTTAGTACAATTCTATATGTAGGGCGTATTCCTATAATGCCATTTAAAAAATGAACAAATACTTATTAAGCACCTACTATGTTCTGAGCACTGTGCTAAACACTTTACAAAATTTTTTCCTTACAAAACCTGGAGAGGCAGGTGTTTTTATTATTCCCATTTTATAGATGAGGAAACTGAGGTAGAAGTTAAATGACTTGCCCAGGTTCACATAACCAATTAGTGTCTGAAGCTGGGTTTGAATTCAGGTATTTCTCACTTCAGACCCAGATCTCTCTAGTGCAACAGCCAGCTGACATTTAATATTTTCTTCACGCACCACTTAGTGTCCATAGCATTCACTTTTAAGGTGGAGAAACTATGGAACTAGAAACAAATCTATCATCACATTTCATGGACATGAGATTTGAATTTGGATTTAGAGTTCTATGACTCTTGCTATAATCACAGCCTTCAGGTAATAGAAAACTTCCTTGAGTGGGACTATAAAGAGGACACAATGCTTTTTAATTTTTTTTAATTTAGAGAGAGAGAGAGAGAGAGAGAGAGAGAGAGAGAGAGAGAGAGAGATTGTGTTAATACAAGGAACTCCCTGGGGGGGGGGGGCGGAATTACTTCTATCAGTGCAGGAATTTCCCAGAACAGAGGTACCAAACTTTGAAGACTTTAGTCTGCAAAACTCCTTGGCTTGCAGAACCAGATTAAAATGTAATTGGGAAATGTTTAACAAAATAAATAAAAATAGAATACGACATGTATAGTGTTGATTTGTGATTTTCTAAGTCAATATGCTACCTGAAGGGATTTGTTTCTATTCAAGTTTGGGCATCATTGGCTTAGAGAACTGATTGATGAAGTGACTTGCTTGGTGTTTCACAAACAATATCTAACAGGGGTGGAACTTGAACTCAGGTCTTCCTGGCTTTGGGTTTAGTTCTCTGACATCAATTATTTACAGCATACATTTTAAAATAAACAAATGTTTAGTTTCATTTATACAAAAGTAAATATGTTATTTATATAAATAAAAATCATTTTAAATAAAAATAAATATAATTCAAGAGCATATGGTATAAAGGACACATTGAGAAGCATAAAAGCATGAACAATTCCCATATATGTGGGTTGTCAAAATAGCCAATTGAATACAAAGACGTTTGTGTATATATATGTGTGTGTATTGTATATATATATAAATGTATATATTAAATATAAACTTAAACTACGAATACATACTTTATAATTATCATTTTAGGTTTCTTTGTATGTGGTACACACACCTCAATGTCCACTGGGTTTGTTTAAATAATGAATAAATAATGAACTCTATCCTGAATAGTGATCTGGGGCTAGGAATAAAGGGAGGACTTTTATCCCAAATACTCCCAAATATTTCTTTGATCAAACCATTAATGGAAAACCTTTCTAACTTCTCTGCCAGTGTTCCCTGTCCCTCTACCCCTCCCAGTGAGATGTTGGACTCTATATCCATCCCGCTTTAGCAAGGAACCCAGAATCCCTACTCTATTCCAATCCTTGGACCTCTTTCCAAGAGACCTAATACTAAATCACTAAATCATCCACAGTCCCCCTGCCAGTCATACATGACTACTCAAACCATTTGGATGAGCAGAATCACCACCTCCCTATAAGATGGAAGACAACCTGGTCTTGACTGTGTGTCTGAAGATATGTGTTCATCAGGCATGACCATCTGCCCTGCCACTGGGTATTGGCTTAACACTGGTTTCCAATAATTCCCAGTGTTTTGAAAGCGACTCTCCTGAGATTCTCTTACCCCAAAGTCTCTCTGGAGGCAAGCTAGAAATCAGGTCTCATTAAAAGAGCTGACTTTCCCTACATATCCAAGAGAGTCTTTTTATTTCTCCTTTCTGGAGTCTCCTGAAGAGGTCTGAAACCACTAGAGTCTCTCTAAAAGAAGGAATGAAGAACACTTTTTTTTTCTCCAAATTTCTAGCTCTAATTCTCTGCCTCAGGCAGGCAATATCCTATCAGCTTTGCCTCCACCAACTAGGAGAGGTCTCAAAAAGTGCTCTAGACTAGTCTGTATATCCACTTTGCAAAAATGGATGGATTTTTATGGATACACAAATACACATATAATATAGATCTTATGTATGAGATATTTCTTATTGAATTAATCATAGATTCTTTTGATCAGTTCTCTTTAAAACCCACTTTAGCTTACTTTAAGGTCTTTTCATCTTAAGATTCTCTTCTCCCTATTATCACTGCCAAATTGATCTTGAATCACTTTTTTTAAACAAATAAATATGTTTTATGTTGTCCAGTTTTGTCTTCCAAACACAATTATTCCACTCAATTTAGCTTATGACTGCTCAAAAAGTAACTGCTCTTTGATCTTGGCTTTTTGTTGCAGGTTTCGATGCATTGTGTACCCATTTAAGCAAAAGCTGACCATGCAGGCAGCATTAGGAATTGTTGTGATCATTTGGGTCTTGGCCATCACCATCATGTCTCCTTCTGCAGTCATGCTACATGTACAGGAGGAAAAATATTACCGAGTGAGGCTTAGCTCCACAAATGAAACCAGCCCTCTCTATTGGTGCCGTGAGAACTGGTCAAGCCAGGAAATGAGGAAAATCTATACCACTGTGTTATTTGCCAACATCTACCTAGTCCCTCTGTTCATCATTGTGCTCATGTATGGCAGAATTGGGATTTCACTCTCTAGGACTGCAAAGCCTTTAAGGGTCAAGCAGACACTGGAGAAGAGACATATGGTGTCTAAGAAGAAGCAGAGGATCATCAAGATGCTTCTGATTGTAGCTTTGCTTTTTATGTTATCCTGGCTACCTCTTTGGACTTTGATGATGCTCTCTGACTACAGCAACCTCTCTGATTACCAGATGCAGATCATTAATATCTATGTCTACCCTTTTGCACACTGGCTGGCCTTCTGCAACAGCAGTGTAAACCCCATCATCTATGGCTTCTTCAATAAGAAATTCCAGGGTGGTTTCCAGGATGCTTTTCGGTTCCAGATCTGCCATAGGAGGGTGGAAGAAGTTTACCCACAAGGGACTAAGAGTAAGGTTGTCATAGCCATGTCTACCCAACTGGCACAAGAGCCTTCATTTCAGAATCCCCAAGAGGAACCTTAAATACCCCAGCCAAGACCAAACAGGAACTGACCCTCAAAGACCTAGAAGATGCTTCTGAGAACAAGGGCATTACAAAAGAGCTGACGTACAGATATTCCAGAAACTACTGCTACATGACTAGACAGAGCTCCTCTTTCAAGGATCTTGATTTCACTTCAATGGGCAGAGTCTAATTATTTTAAGAATTATACTTTTTGAAAGCACTCTCTCATATATATATATATATGTATTAGATATATAGAAGATATATGACAAAAAGATAATAGATGGGAGATAAGAGATAGAGGATATATGAGAAAAACATACAAGATAGATGATTAGATAGATAGATAGGTAGATAGATTGTAAAAAAGAAAGAAAGAAAGAAAGAAAGAAAGAAAGAAAGAAAGAAAGAAAGAAAGAAAGAAAGAAAGAAAGAAAGAAAGAAAGAAAGAAAGAAAGAAAGAAAGAAAGAAAGAAGGAAGGAAGGAAGGAAAGAAAGAAAGAAAGAAAGAAAGAAAGAAAGAAAGAAAGAAAGAAAGAAAGAAAGAAAGAAAGAAAGAAAGAAAGAAAGAAAGAAAGAAAGAAAGAAAGAAAGAAAGAAAGAAAGAAAGAAAGAAAGAAAGAAAGAAAGAAAGAAAGAAAGAAAGAAAGAAAGATTGAGGATCTATTCTTACATCACTTAACTTGCAACCAGTAAGTGGCAAAGTAGAAATCCTCACATATTATAACTTCTTGGCCAACACAAAGGTGGGAATTTCTCTTCTAAGGCCTCATAGCTCCTCATAGAGCAAGCATGGGGATGGGTCTGAAGAAGCCAACCAATGGAGTATGTGCTGAATCTCCATTCATCTTATTATCCTGCTAAACTCAGATTTGTCTAAAAGTTGCCTTCTTTGGAATGGAGGAATTTCTTTGTGGTAGGGGAAAAATCAAATCCATATAGACTAGGCTAGTTTTTGCCTAATGGGCAATAAAACCATCCTCAAGACCTAATTGGCCCAAGAGACTAAGATTCAAGCCACTGATGTAGCTTCAAATGTTCAAGTAACCTTCAGGCTTGATATACCCTTCTGACTAGGCATCCTGCTATGGTGAATGTGGAGGTTGTGCTAGATCTGAGCCCATAAGAAACCACTAAATAGCCTTTCCATGTCATTGTTAAATACAATCTCCTTTCATTAAAAGTTAGATGGTCTAGAAGCATTTAATTTCATTCCTACCCTGTTGTGATTCAGGCCTAACTCAGGAGGTGCCCCCACCAGAAAGGAAGTTCCTTAAGAGCAGGGACTGTTTTGTTTTTGTTTTTGAAACATAAGGACCTAGCATGGTGCCTTGCACACAATAGGCATTTAATAAATACTTGTTTTATTTTTAAATTAATTTTTAAAATAAATTCATATTACTCTTCACCTCAAGACTGTGGAGAATTAGAGGCCTTTCTTTTCCCTCCCCAAGCTGCTACTACTCAGGTCCAACCAGGAGAGGAACTGAGGGGATGTCCATCAATTGGGGAATGGCTTGACAAGTTATGGTTTATGAATGTGATAGAATATACACCTCTATCTACTTTTTCCACCTCTATTTTAGGTAACTTTAGAGTTGTTTTCTACTCAAACCCTCAGCCCTAAGTCTCCCAACAGTTGATCAGGCATCCAATCACAATGCTTGTACAAGTAGGGAATTACTAATAATGATTCTTCCTGTAAGATGGTGGACCATTGGAGCTTACCATTAGTCCTGAAGCTATGTCCAGCAAACCCTTAAACGTTTCCGAATGGCCTGGAATTGTATGCTAAGGAGTCCTGGTCCTTGACATTCATCCTGCTGCTATACACTAAGGACCACTGGGACTTTCCATTTTTTTCTGTGGTTGATCAACCTTCCTATATGTAATGTTTCCCCTACTTTGAATGTGAGGTCCTGGAGAGCAGGGATTGCCTTATTTTCTACTTGTATTCTTAGTACTTGTCATATAGACATATGTCTTAATAAATGTTTTTCCAGTCCTTTTTTAGGTATCTTGCTTCACTTAGAATAGTAAACTTATTCTTTAGAAATGTTTTCTGGAATCATTTTCTCCTTAATGAAGTTTGTACCACAGCTGAATTATATTCGTATAATAATAGTTTTAGTTACAAATCAAGTTTAGTGCTTTCTACTCTTCTCAGAAGCTTGGCACTGTCCAGGAAATCTCCATTCTCTGGACTAGATTAGTGGATCATATTGCCTAGGAACTCAACATTTTCCCTCTTCCACATAGCAGGTTGGAATTCATGATCATTGTAAATGAACACCAATTTTAGGGAAAATATATATCCCTTATGCCATTGCTTATTTGGGATGTCATGGGTCTTACAGATGCCAGGTCCAGAGCTATAGTTACTATGCTAAATTAGTAGCTGGTCTAACATAAAAATCAAATGGATAGGGGAGGAAAGGGAGACAATTTAGGTCATATTTCTTGGGAAATTTTATCTGGAAATGTATTAGGGAAAATAAATATTTTTTTAAAAAGCAAATGGACATAACTTACCAAAATAAATAGTGTTATCATTAGGAAAATGCTTAAGAAATATAATTCTCTTGACTGGGTATAGGATAGAGGAAAAAATAAAGAAGAGAGGACAGGAGAAGAGAGGAGAAAAGGAGAGGGAAAAAAAGACGGTTACAGTGAAGAATAAGGGTTATATCTCAGAATTGTTATATAGGAAAATTGATATTTTCGGGGAAGAGAATATCACTTTTACAGAACATCAATACAAATATTTATGACTTAGAAGAGGAAAAAGCAAAAAAAATTGTACAGGAAGAATTAATAAAACTTGATAGTAGACTGGAACAAAGAGAAGTAAGATAAAATATATAACCTGAGGGGATGAGTCTGGCAAATGACATTCTCTTAATATTATTAAGGTTAGGAAGAGTTGATAATTTGGGCAAAAATAATCATGGAACTTGTTTTAGGACTTGATTTGAGGACTATTTAGCTAGTGAGACATTCATCTGGAGGAATCCTGTAGGCAAAGAACCTAATAGAATTTAGAGGGTAAAAAATCAAAGGCACAGAGACAAGAGACAGTATTATGTATGGGAAGAATGGGAAGAAGAAGAATGGGATTGTCAAGTTGAGTGAGGTTGAGATGTTCAATAGATGTAGGAAAATAGTTTGGGGCTAGTTAGGTTGCAAAGCTAAAAAGAAATGTTTATATTTATAACATAAAAGCAAAAGGGGACTATTTGAGTTGATTGAGTAATGAGGCAACATAATCAGATCTGACCTTATTGCATTGGTAGCAGGGTATGATATGAACTGGACTGGGTAGAGTCTTAAGGAAGACCAATTATAAGACTACTGAAGATGATGAGTATGTGAATAAGAGAAGTTATTTTTAAAAAAGAGAGATAGATATAGCAGCTGAATTCAAAAGTAGGGTAGAGAAATATGAGGCATAGACAAAGCCACCAATAGCTAAATCTGGGTGACTCGAAAGATAGCAGTATAACAGTAGGAATGTTCAAGGTGGGGGGCTTATTTGAGAGGAAAAGATGGTGACTTTTTGTTTTGCCCATGTTGAGTCTGAGATGTCATGGGGACGATGAGTTAAAAATGTTCAATAGGCAAGGTCCAGGGTTTAAACTGGTCTGTGACACTGTCTAGCTATGAACCCTACGCAAGTTCCTTAATTCCAGTTGCTTTGACCTTACTGCTCTTCTACCTTGGAAGCAATATTCATTCTGAGACAGGAGGTAAGAGTTTTTAAAAACGTTCAGTAGGCTATTGTTTACACAGGACTGAAATTCAAGAGGGAGACAGGGTTGGAGCAATTGATGATAGATAGATAGATAGATAGATAGATAGATAGATAGATAGATAGATAGATAGATAGATAGATAGTAGATAGTAGATAAATGTATAAATGTGCATCATTTGCATAGAGATGCTAATTAAATTCGTGAAAGTTGATGATGTTACCAAGAAAAATTAATATAGAATAAAAGATGACCTAAGACAGAACCTTGAGGAAGGTTGAATGAGTGGATTTCAAAAGAGGAAAGGATGTTAAGTGATGATGACAAAAGGAGCATTCCACATTCCACATCCCACATTCACCCCTTGCTCAGAACCAGTGGGGGAGGGTAAGGAAAGGTATAACTATATATGTTCTGATTTGTATATGTTGTCTCTCCCATGATAATGTATATTCCTTAAGGAAAGGAGATCTTTTTGCTCTAGTTTTCTATCTTCCATGCTTAGTGCAATGCCTGACAATAATAATAAGAGAGCATGATAGCATGCTATCCCAGATAACATGGAGAATCCATAGAATCATAGATTTTGGATGTGGAAAGGACCTCAAAGGTCAAAAAATTCAATACTTTCATTTTATAGATGATTTATTGGAGGTTCAGAGGAAATAAATGACTTACCTAAGATCACATGTGCAGTAAGCCATAGACAAGATTTGAATTCAGATCCCCTGACTCCAAAGTATAAAATTGCTTCTAGGTTCTTTCCAGAAATCAACCATTTGTAATAGTTAGCAATAGTTGTGTCATTCCAAGGTCCCTTCCATCTCCAGAATTGTGATTCTAGGATCACCATGGGAGTACTTCCTTTATATTACTCTAAGAGACATGGTCCAGCAAATAATGCAAGCTCAGATCAATCACCAGGTTGTACCCTAATCTTGAACCTCTTTATCTCTCTTACTAGCACATGCATGAGTAGAACTTTGGAGGTTTAAGTCTTGTGGCCCCTTTCATCCTTCTGTAGACATTACTTGCCTGGGTCCCCTTTTTATAGCCTTCCTTTTAGGGTTCTGGTCCTGGTTTGGTCTAGTTTCATCTGAGGCTACTGATATATGCCTGACCATTACATAATCTACAATTTACATTCCAAAGCTGTCTGATTTTATGGTGATTCTAAAATGTCTCTACTTAGCTACATTCTATTAGGGGAGACAACAGGTACATATATCAGCTTATACTGGACAGATAGAAAGTAAATTGCAAAGTATAGTAGAGAAGAAGGGCATGAGGAAGGGACCAAGACCAGCTTAATGTAGGAGGCAGTGCTTGAAGCAATGGTGGGGAGAAAGGAAGAAGCATTTATTAAGCACCTTCCATGCTCATTAGGCACCGTGCTAAATGCATCTCATTAGATCCTCGCCACAACGCTGGGAGCCAGGTTTTATTATTATTCCCATTTTACAGGTGAGGAAAGTGAATCAAACAGTCAAATGACTTGCTCAGAGTAAAATCATAAGTATTTGAGGCCATATTTGAACTCAGGCATTCCTGACTCCTGGACCAGGGCTCTTTCCATCAGTTCACCTAATCGTTTTTGAATGAAATCTTGACACAAGGAAAGTGGGCAAATTTGGAGTGATGGGTGTGTTCTAAGAATTGGGGGCAGCCAAAGTAAATACTTGAAGATAGGAGAGAAGGTCCAGACTAAGGAACAGAGAGAATATTTGGCAGAATGCATTTTCCGAGCCAATTTTGAGTCATCTGACTCACTCCCATGAACTTTTTACTGCTATGAAAAAGAAACTAACAATGTTGGCTTTAATATTCCCAAGCACATGGCTATTAATGAAATCTCAGCTCTTCCCACCTGGTCTTCTGCATCTCATATCCTCAGGGTGTTGTCTCATCTCCTAAAAATTTATGAAAAACCTCAAAAGTAAAGATGCAGGACAATTTTGGCCTCTGCTTACTACCTTCACCCATCATTCCCTGGCTAGACCTGTACTTAAATGCTTTCATGGGTTCTTTGGGGGCTCCCTATTTGGTAGCTAAAGGAAGTGCAGGGTTCTAAGGAAACTCATCGTGGGGTATAGTGTCAGTTGTCCTCGAAGATGAGTTGACCTTGTGACTTAGGTTGGCTCACTCCTCATAGAGTGTGGTATTCCTGCCAACCCATTGGACTCCCTGGAGTCCTTCAAGCCACTGGCTCTCTTTTGCTATAAGGTTCTCTTTTAAACTCAAGTGCGACAGCGCCCTCTAGGGAAATGGTTCTTAAAGCAACTTGGCTTTATGGTAGGATGGTTTGAAAGGTAAAAATTATGGAAATGCAAGATATAGGAGGATACCGAATGAAGAGTCCTACATCCTAGTTTAACTCCCATTGACTAGTTATATGATCTTGAGTAAGACATTTAACCTGACACGCAGTTTCCTCATCTGTAAAAAAAATCAATACATGTATAAGTCCTTTGTAAGTACAAAGTGCTTATAAGAGCCATTATAATCTTGTTTATTTCAGTCTCTTTAAGCACGGATGACTTAGTAGGCACTTTGCAGGAAGAAACGTCAAAATTATCTGAATTCATCTGTGGAATAAGAAAATGAAAATCTAACTAGGTATATAATATTTGTAAATTTTGTTACATGCAATTTATTTTGTATTTTCCCTTGATCAATTGGACGGAGGAATAAATACTTGTTAATTTTAAAAAATAATTAAAATTTAAAGAAAAATATCTAAATCCAGAAAGAAATGGATTTTGTTAACATTTTTATTGCTACATGCTCCCCAATACAACAAATAGCATCAGTAGTGTACACTTCTATGAACAAGAAATTTGAGCTCGGTACAAAAGAAAGTCCAAAGATTTGGAATGGAAATAATATATACATCTTTATTGGAGGTGCATGTATGCCCACATAGATCTGTATATGCCCCTGTGTATATAGACAAATTCTGACACCTCAGCAACATAGAGAGAGTTGTGTTTCTGGACCAGCATGAGGAAAAAATAAACATCTTATTGGTCTCTTTGAGGCTCAGGGACGGTCTTGTAAAAAACATCTACAGCTCACTAAATTACTTTGACCTTCAAATGGCTTGCATAAAGCAGCAGCAGTTTGTGAGAGGTACTGAGTTAACGTTGAGTAGGCTAGCTTACAAAGTCCTTGTGACAGAGCGCCATGAGCCTACATCCTGGTCTTTCTGGTAGTAACCAAATTACATTCGAGTTTACATTAGGTACGCTCGCACAGATGGCTTATAGATCTGTACGCAAACAATGGACCTGGAAAATCATAATCCTTAAACTTTCCATTCTCTCTCTTCCTTTCCAAGATGAATTCATATTCAATTTGAATTTATTTGAATCTATGTCATAGCAATGCTATAATTTCACGGTTTCACTTAACTATATTTTCAACTTAGGTTGTCATAGGATGAAGTATTTTTAGTCGTTTTTATTTTTTGAAGAAGGTGAGTTTCATCAAAATTGGATCAATTGACTTTAAAAATGTGAAGTGTTTGTAGTCACCATCAGAATTTTTTTCTCAAATTGACTTCAAGGATTCAACTACAGTAGTTTAGTTAGCTTAAATTTCTGTTCTAGGTATACAGTATAATATATGTCTCTAATTAGATATCTCTATTTTTACCACAATGTTACTGCTATTAGTGTAAATATTTATTACATAAAAATACTATCAGGAAAACCTCAACTTTTAATAAATATCTTCAGTTCTGAATTCTATTTACATGTACTTTACATCTGCTTGCTAGTGTAGTTGACTTTCTGGTAGGAAAAGTGAAAATGGACACGAATTATTCATGGTATTCGATTTGCACTTAGATGAATGGTGGTGGGTGCCGTTGCCACTATTCTGAACATATCTCATCATTTAACTGAATCTTCCTTAAATATCTTCTCTCCTCCAACCCCTTCTTTTGCCATGTCTTCTTGGCAGTGTGCATGAATGCCTCTTTTGGATTGGTGATGGTTCTCTTGACTTTCAGGGATCAAACAACTTTTCCTAAAAATCTTTTCCCCTGTGAACAGCACAGTTTATAAAATATCCAGATGACTACTCTTCACACTTGAGAAAATATTCTTTTTTCATTTGGAGGGGGGAGCATGAAAAATGAGAAGACACATGGTTACCCAAACTTACGTAGTGCTTGTTGAGACCAAAGTAGTTAAGTTCTATATACTTGTTTCACACACAGAAACATTCATGTTTAATAGCTTTTTCTCTTGCCATGGAGACTTGTCCATGGACTTTCCATGCTAATTTGGATTGGGATTTCTCTATCTCTTGTTTAATTTTCTTTAAAGCATCACACTGTTGACCCAACCAAACCCTTTGCATTTCCAATTCTCTCCAATTCATATTAAACTGGAGGTCCTCTATATGTTAGGCTATTTTAAAAATCAACTCTTGGAATGTCAGTAAGGTAGTCAGTACGCAATGGCTGGCACCTAGAATATCTTGAAATGTAATAGAGTAAACAATTGTTTGAGAACATATCTCTTAAAATAATACTGATTTTGCAATATACAGTATTTACACAACAGCTGCAAATTTGCTCATATAATATCTGTTATATAGATAAATAGGAATACAAGTCTATGGATTCTCTTGTTCCATTTCCAAAATATTTTGTGGACATGTAAACATTTCATACCTCTGGTTTATTTTTTACATGTGATTTTTTAAAAAATAAAAAATCAGCTGATGTGCAAAATTGGTTCCAGCCACCCTTTTTCTGTATTAGGGAAAGGCTGATACACTCAGCAACTCATTTTCACTTCTGCTAATAATCTTTGGTGCTTTCTTCCAATAAATTCAAGCTAATCAGACAATGGAGAATGAAAGGAGGAGGAAAGCAGTTAAAAAGTGAACCAGCACTTTTTGCTCTTCCATTTACACATAAAATGAATGAGTTGATGACCTGCGGAGAGTTCTTTCAACAAAAGCAGTATGCACCATGGGGTGTCCAGATTTTCCTATGGTTTCTACCCTTTCAAAATTAGTTTTCTCATCTTTCCACGGTAGATGGTCTTAAAGGATATCTCTGGTCATCTGCCTTCTCATTCTTCCTTGAGGTTTTTACTGCAGATAAAGCACCTGAGGAAGCATTTATTGCCACAGCAGGAAATGCCACCTGAGAAGTAGAAGGTGGGGGTGGTACTTGGTCTAGTCTCAAGGTCTTGCTTTCTGTTTGGTGAGCTCTCCTCTGGGATATGTTAGCACCATAAGGTTTATTGTCTGTGTATATGCGTGAGTTCTCTTCAGAGGAGGGCATCCTACTCAAGGATTTCTTCTTGCCCATGGGCCCCACACGATAAGGTATCAGAGGTGTTGGCATTACTAAGGATCTAGGGAAGTCACTGGGGTGATAAATAGCACCATCATTAGTTTCAGCAGCATCTGTAAGGTACGGTGGGGGAAGCGTACTACTGCGCTTGCCACAAGACTCACAGCAGAGTTTGTTGTAACCTGGAATAGAACAATACCGTGCCAAGACCTCCATTTGACAAAAGATTGATTTATCTCCCAAGCACGGCTCATCTGTACACAAAACAGAAAAGAACATGGAGTTTTAGTAAACTTTCAAAAAGATTGAAGCGAGTTTAGCAATGATAAGAGCTATCCAACTGCAATTTTCACTGTGATACATAAGGATTTATGAACCAATTTGCTGAGACAAGTATTTCTATGCTTAAGAACCTGCAGTAAACATAGGTCAGGCCACTGCTTAATAAGCAACAAGGCTTAGCGCCATCTTAACTCCTTCAGCGCCCTCCTCCATCCTTGGAAGACTCTTGGAAGTAACATGTTCCTTATTGTCTGATGAAAATATGAGGAAAAACAAGATCCATTTTATGGCCCATCATGGCAATAATGCATGTAATCTATCCAAAGGTACAATAAAAAGACTTTTTTTAGACATAAATGCATTTCTTAAGAAAATACAATAAGTGATATAAATAAAACAAAATAGAAAAATATAAGAAGCAACTGAATGTTACTCAGAACACTATATTGATTAAAGTTGACCTCTCTGAATTCAATTTTCAATTTATTTGAATTCAATAAACATGCATTTGGTGTTTTCTGTGAGATGGGTACTGGGTATATTAATTGTTTTCAATTTGTGTTATAACACCTAGATGAGAAAATGAGCCAGTTCTGTCTGGAAAGTAATTTTCTCTTTCAAAAACAAATTAGTTCAGTTTGGTCTTAATGAAATTAATGTCAACTGTATTTTAAAATTAAATTAAATTTAAAATAAAACTCTTGTTTTATTTTTCCCTTTCAATTTTCAAATTTTCAAATTTCAAAATTCAAATTTCAAATTTCCTTTTCAATTTTTCAAAAAAGAAAGTAAATGATAGTTGACAGGGTGCCATTGATCCCTAAACCCCAGGTCTCCTCTTCTAATGTTACTGTTGTTCAGTCATGTTTGACTCCTTGTGACCCCATTTGGAATTTTCTTAGCAGAGATATTAAAGTGGTTTGCCATTTTCATCTCTAGCTCATTTTATAGATGAGGAAACTAAGGCAAAAAGGGTTGTGACTTGCCCAGGGCCCCACAGATAGGAAGTGTCTGAGACCTGATTTGAATTCAGAAAGATCACTCTTCCTGACTCCAGGTCCAGCACTCTATCCACAGTACCACTTAGCTGTCTCAATTTATCATGCTAATACTTAAAGATTTAATTTCTATGTATTTTTGATGGTTCTGTCATGTAGTTCTTTTAATTTGGGTTAATTTTAAATTGCCTTTTTTCTCCACAAAAAGAACTTATTCCATATAAATAAAACCATGTTATTGTGGAAGTGGTGAGATATTTGGCACTAAAGCATAAATCCCACCTTTGACACTTATGGCCCTGGTCAAGTCATTAAAACTAGGGACCTCAGTTTCCTCGTTTGTAAAGTAAGCATTGCATGACCTCTGAAGTAGCTCCCAGTTCTAGATTTGTGATTCTCTTTAGCTTAGTACAAAAGAGAACACGATGGAGGAGCAAGGCTTTGGAAATGAAGAGCTGTGATTTCCAACCTTTGATTTGCAATAAACTTATTAGTTATGACACTTTATTGGTGTTTGCTTCATTTTACTACTTTATCCAATTTCTTCTGGATGTTTACACACACACACACACACACACACACACACACACACACACACACACACACACACACACACACACTACAACCCCTCTTTCTAATGATGAACTGCTTGATTTCTATATGAACTGGAAAGACCTCCAGGAACTGATGTGGAGTGAAATGAGCAGAACCAGGAGAGCATTGTACACAGAGACTGAAAAACTGGGACAATCAAATAAAATCGACTTTGCTACTAATAGCAATGTAATGATCCAGGACAATCCTGAGGGATTTGTGAGAAAGAATGCTATCCACATCCAGAGAATGAATTGTGGGAGTAGAAACCTAGAAGGAAAACATATGATTGATCACTTATTTACATGGGTATATGATTTGGGGTTTTGGTTTTAAAAGTTTCTTTATTACAAAAATAAATAATCTAGAAATGGGTATCAAGGGATAACACATGTATAACCCAGTGGAATTGTTTGTCAGCTCTATGAGGGGGGAGGGAGAAAAAAATGAAACATGTAACTATGGAAAAATTATTTTAAAAATAAAAATTTTAAAAATACGACCCCTCTTTCTAATGCCTTCTTTCTGTTAAATACTTCCTGTTTATTATGTGTCTAGCTATTTTCTATTGTGACAATTAAAAATTCTGAGAGACTGGCTTCTGGATAAGAATCACAAACCAATTAATTAATTTATTGCTTAATGCTAATCTAAATGATAAATTGATATTTACCAAGAAGCTAGTTTCTCAGAATTTTTCATTGTCATTATATATGTGTGTGTGTGTGTGTGTGTTTGCATGTTTTTCCCTCGTTAAGTTTATAAGTTTCCTGAGGACAAGTAATATCTTTTGCCTTTTTATATCTCCTGAGATTAGCACAGTGCCTAGCTTAGATGCTTAATACATTTTTATTGATTGATTACTAAAATATTCAATATATACCAAATACTAGTTTTTGGTATGTAAATACAACAGTGTGTGATGCAATACACATGTATAAACTTCTGTGGAGATATATATGTATATATAATATGTGTGTGTTTTGTATATGTATGTGTGTGTGAAATATCTATGCATATGTGTGTGAGTACACACACACACACACACATACATGCATAGACATTTCATAACAATCATTGGAGTAACCCAAACAGTCTTGGGGATTACAATATAGATTAACTGAAAACACTTATTTTCTGGAATTTTTCATTTTGAACTTGTATGTATTCTCCATTTATTACTTGTATACATGTTGCATCCTTTCCCCTCTCTCGTCTAAAATGAGAGCTGTTCATTATATCCCCTTGGTCCCATAGTGATGGCCACAAAATAAGTGTTTGTTCAATACTGGCTGAATTGATGATACTTTTGGAATGCCCTTGGTCAAGTTAATTTAACTTCAGTTTCTCTTTTAAATAAGAGGACAGAGCCAGATGACTTCTGATGTCAGTTTCTCTTTTAAGTAAGAGGACAGAGCCAGATGACTTCTGATGTCCATTGCAGTCTTTGGGATATGACCCTATCCTTCTAAGAATAAAGCCTTCTCTCAGCACCAGAGAGACTGAGAAATGGGTGTATGGAATGGATGTTGTTATCTGGGATTGTTTATTAATCTCCTCTTACTCTCCTAGTCTTCCCTTAAAAATCCTTGCAAGATCTCCTGGATAAAACCAACATAGGAGTTTGAATGGAGGGGGGAGAGGGAGAATTTTCTTTGCATAGACTACATTTGAGTCTGGAATTCATTGCTCACTAACATATTTTGATCTTATGGCCTCCTCCTTTACAGAGTACACAGGCAAACTTTGGTTAAAGGGCATCTGAATTATAATTAAGTAGAAAGAATAATCTGACATATTTACTGCAAAGATGAAATAATACAAAATGAAATTATTCCACATTCATTGGATGGAGCTGTCTGGATTGGTAAAGACTGATTTATAAGGCATTTGGTATTCTGTTAGTAATGATGGATATTTAAAATGCCTTTGAACTCAAATTCAATTTTACAAAAAGATATGTGAAAAGTTTTTTTAATGAAATAATAAGATTTATAATTTCTGACTCTGAAAATTAATCTTTAGCTTTTAAAGAGTTCCCAAGTACTGAACTATTTCAAACATGTATTTTTCAAGTAAAAATATTTCAGATTACTAAATATGGATGTACTCTGCCTCCCTCTAGTGTTCCTTTGTACTTATACGATGTTAAAATGAAGGTTATTCAAAATATATTTTTTACCTAAATTTTTTCTGAACTAACAAAAGAAAAACTCTCATAAGAGATGGTCTTTACCCACTTAAATTTTAAAAGATGGTAAATATTGCCAAGGGCAGACAAATCTCTTTAGCATAGAGTTTTACATTTGAAGCTAAACAATGCTATTGGCTTCTACTGGTAGGTCTAAGAAAGATAGATGAAAAGAGATAGAGGGAGAGAAACAGGGCACATGGGAGGGAGGAAGGAAGAAGAGGAGGAAATGTGGGAAGACAAAGGGAAGAGATAAGAGAAGTAGGAAGGAGAGAGGAAGAGGGGAGAGAGCCAAAAGAAGAGACACAAGTAGGGCTAGAAGGCCAGTACCCTATATATATGGTCTAAGGATCATCATAACTATTTGCTCAGATCAAGGTTTGGAAATTTAAAAGGCAGAGAAAGAAGTGATAGTCATCATAATTGATTCATCCAAGTTTTCCTCCAGAAATAGAAGATTCATCTGGATAATCACATCTATAGAGCAACCAAAAGTGTTGTTGTTGCTGTTTTAACACAGCAAAGTCACCCAGCTTTTTGGTCATTGGAAGAAGGCAATGTAGATGAGTAACAACACGTAGCCATAAGGTGTATATGTTGGTAAATAAGTGTAGAGAAGTATAATGCAAGGGAATGTGTGTTTGGGGGAACAGAATTTGAAAATGCTTTAGATTCATTGGGAATAAATTTTTTTTTCATGAGAATATCTATAATTATATTTCATGAGAAATTATGAAGTTCTCATTTCATGAAACAAAGAAAATTCATATATACATATTGAAAGAGGTACCAATCTCTTTCCATACACACACACACACACACACACACACACACGTACATACACATATTGAAACTTTCTACACTTTTTAAAGTCCAGGAAGACCTGAGTTCAAATTTGAGAAAGAGTGGAGGATAGAGGAACCTGGAATACTAGTTCATGAGGTAAGGAAGAATTAGACATGACTGAACAACTGAAAAAGAAGAGCAAGCTGTGGTCTTGTTATCTGTTGCACAGTATAATGGGTGATTTATTGGTGACTTTCCCACAGATGGGATAAAAATCAAAACAATAAAAATGGAAGCAGGTGCAGGATACTGAGTGCTTCTTCTATTCACAGGGATCTTACTATTCCCACTATCAGTTTTGCTGACAGATTCCTGAATCTGATACACACTGACTGAAGTGGTCTTCCATGATGCTTCAATGACATTCGACAATACATTCAGTAAAAGGACCCACAGGACCACCAAAACAGACTAAAGTTACAAAGAGATGATGTAAGCCTAGAGGATGATCACCAGAGAGGAATGAGGTCACCCTTTGGCATTGGAACTCACTAACTTATGTAGAACATTGACCAAGAAAGAAACTTATCCTAATTTTGATTAAGAGTGTTTCCAGGTGACTGGCACCAGTAAGGTAAAAAACCTTTGGTCCTGATACTTTTCTTTAGGCTTTAAACTAACTTTTCTCAGTACAAAAAATATTTGAATACTCCACATACCATTACAAGCAGCAAGCTTACAGCCTCTCACTGAGAGGGGTTTTTCGCCATTACATTTGTCTCCAGTCTTGCAGATGACTTGTCTTGTTTCAGTTCCTTCTCCACAAGTTACTGAACACTAAAGAAACGAAGGCATGGGTCATGGATGATTTTGCTCCAAAACAGACTGTTAGTTCTCTAATGTAAACACATACATGCACACACACACACACGCATGCATGCACACTCACAAATACATCCAATATGTGACTTCTACTATTACAAGCCATTGAAATGATTTTGATTCTTTTACTGGGCAAAATGGCACAAAGGAAGAGTTGGCCCCCTTAGCCCTGTTCAAACACTGCAACTTCAACTTAAATATCTGAAAGCCTCTAATTCAGAGATCTCCAAGTTCCTTTAAGTAACACACATTATCTTGTTTGATTCTTTTAATACTATGAGTAGATGTTGCATATTAGTAAAGAACACCCCCCCCCATTTTACAAATAAAGAGACTAAATACCCCTCCCAGAGATATTTAAGTCCATTTTATGGTCTCTTCCATTGTTCAAAGTAAACATGTTAACCTTTGGTTAAAGGGCTGTTATAGGAAATATTCAATTCTAGGTTTCACTTAACTCTATAAACTCAGAAGAAACTTAAATATATTCACACATAAAAAGGAAAAAACTAAATGACTGTTAGAAGTTAGAAATCAGAAATTTCTTCCAACATTGAGGAAGTAGATAGTGCAAGGAGAGAGTGAAGCCTGGGTCCAAAGTCAGGAAGATCTGAGTTTAAATGCACTTACTAAATTTGTGACCCCTAAGCAAATTACTTAAGTTGTCTGCTGTATTGTGCATTTTCCAGTTGAAGAAACTGAGACAAACAAGTTACGTAACTTACCCAGGATTACACAGCTAAATGTCTGACGTCATATTTGAACAGAGGTCTTTCTGACTCCAGACTCAGAGTTCTAGCATTTATGGCACCTAGCTGTCTCAAGGCAGCTCATTTCCCTTTAGGGAAGCTTTGTTACGAAGTATTTCCTGACATCCAGCCTACATTGACCTTTTTTGTAACTTCTACCCATTGCTCCAGGTTTAAGGGCAAAACATAGTAAGTCTAATCTCTCCTC
Source organism: Monodelphis domestica (assembly GCF_027887165.1). NCBI lineage: Eukaryota > Metazoa > Chordata > Mammalia > Didelphimorphia > Didelphidae > Monodelphis > Monodelphis domestica. The sequence continues at coordinate 290,923,222 of NC_077232.1, read as the reverse complement.
TAACAACCCTTTGAATTCTAGAAGGAGCTATCATGTCCCTCTGAGCCTTCTCTTCTGTAGGATAAACACGGGCGGTCTCTTCAATTAAGCCATTATGGTCAACCATCAATGCCCTTCTTAAAGTGTCATCCAAAACAGAAGATGAATACTTGGTATAAGATCTGAAGGCAGAGTACAGTGGGTCCATCACTTACCTATAACTGAAAGCTATTTGTCTTGATGCATTCTGATATTTCATTGACTTTCTGCTTGCCATATTGAATTTAAAGCTCATTAACAGCCTTTGTAGCTTATTTTTTTATTTTTTATTTTTGGTGGGGGAGAGAGAACAGAATAAATACTTTATTGCTATGTCTTGCCTTTACACCAATCATCTCCTGCCCTATATCCTTTAGATGGGACCTTTCCTTAAGACAAGGAAAACCAAAGAAAGAAAGATCTGATAATTGTGGTTTCATTTGAAAACACAGGCATTATTTTGCCTTCATTCTCCAAAACTTGTATTGGTTTCAACATCCTTTTGGTTATCTTGTAATTTCCAGTGTTGTAGGCACTTTCCACATTGGTCTCTTGGTTCTACTTAGCTTATTCTGATTTGGCATAGGCAAACCTTCGTAATGCTCCCCCAAATTCCTCATATTCCTCATCTCCCGTTGTGCAATAATGCTCAGGCAGCAGCCTTTAGAAGCTGTTCTTCAGTCAATGGGCAACTACTTTGTTGTCAATTCTTTGCTAACACAAAGAGAGCCTCTGTGAATATTTCAGTACATGGGAGACTTCTGTTTCCATCTCTGACTTCCTGGAGATATAGACCAAGTCATGGGATAGCTGGGTGGACAGCTTAATCACTTTTCTTGAATGATTCCAAATAAACATGTAGAACAATTGGACCACCACATAGCTTGACCTAGAATGCCCTCATCTGCCTGGAACACTGTCTAGTTACATCTTTTTTTTGGCTATCTTTGCTAATTTGCAGGTTGTATGGTGAAATGTCAGAGATGTTTTAATTTGTATTTCTCTGGCTGTAAATGATTTTGAGATTGCTTTCAACCAATCATTTGTAAGCTACAATTTTTTTTGAAAACTATTTGCTCATCTTTAACCATTATTCTACTGAAAAAAAGGGTCCTGTGTGTGTTTTTATCCAAGATATCTGAAGAATATTTTGTTGTTATTTCATTATTTCAGTCATTTTTGACTCTTCATGATCTTACTGGGAGTTTTCCTGGCAAAGACTGAAATAGGTTGCCATTTCCTTCTCCAATTCATTTTACAAATGGGGAAACTGAGGTAAACAGGGTTAAGTGACTTGTCCAAGTTCATACAGCCAGTTTGAGGCTGACTATATCCACTGTGCTACCTAGCTGCAAATATTGTCTCCATTTTATAGTTTCTCTTTTCATCTATATTGTTTTTGCAAAAATATAATAATTATTTATCCACTATGATGTCTTTTGTGCTTTGTCTAGTTCAGATTTATTCCCCCAGCTACATTTCTGAAAAATGCCAGATATCTATCTTTTCTAAAGATAGATTATTTTTTTAGTTATGGACTTTTATAGGTAAGCCATGTAGCAAATTTGGGCATAAGTGCAAGTTTGCTTACAACCCATTGCTCTAAACTTAATTCATGCCAAAGGACTTTCCAGTTTTCCCAGCAATTCTTATCAAAAGAAGAAATTCTTCTCTAGAAGTTTCTGTTCTTGAGTTTCTAAAATACTGGAGTGCTTTTTTTTAACTGATTTTATTTCTTGTTTATTTAGTTTGTTCCACTGATTTGTGGTCTGTTTCCTGTGGCAAGCTGTTTTATAATAATATGCAAAAGTTTGAAATCTGCTAATAAGATGTTCCTTTTATTCATTCTTTTTCTCATCTGTCTTGAGATTTCACTTCTTTTGTTCCTCCAAATGATTTCATCATTATTTTGTCTAGTACTAAAAACTAACATTAAATATGTAAAAAAAGATCATTTTTATTGTAGTGGGGAAAAAATAAGGAAATTAAGGCAAACAGAGTTATTGATCAGGATCACACAGCTAATAAATGTCCAAGGTCACATTTGGACTTAGGTCTTCCTGACTCCAGATCTGGTGCTCTATCCACTGGTACTTTTCTTTTTTTTTAATTTTCCTCATTTTTTTTCCTTTTGTTTTTAAGATCTTTCTGGGTTTATCTGCTTCCGTGCCTGGATTTTATTGCTACATTTTATGTTTCAGACTTTTTCCTGTATTCTTCATTTTTAGATCTCTCTTTCATATATACTGTAGACTACTAAAGTTGGGACTATTCCTTTTATAGGAGGTTGGAAATCTGCCAGTTTCTGTTCTAGGTAATATTCAGAACGTAGGATCATTCCCAGCTCTGCTTCTATTTTTTATTCCCTTCCACCAAAAAGAGACACTTGGATAGTACACGTTCCAGTATCTCTAATTCCTCCTTATCCCTACTACTTTTTTTCACTAGGTTGGACTGAATTTTGTCATTCTTTGGGAAAGAGTGAGGTGAAAAGCATTGAGGGATGGGGAGAGTCATGGAAGCCAGAGAAATCCCTGCTTTACTTAGGTGTGAGGCTGATCCCATTAAAATTTCTAATTGTCTTCTGTCATTTCAGGCATCCTGATTCCTTTCTCCATTTATTTCCTTTCCTTCTCCTGGCTAGATTGAGTCAGAAACATAGGTTGGGCTCTCTACCACCAATAAATAGAGGGTGGTGATTGTAGAGTGGATTTGAAGTGAAGATGTTGTTGTTTAGCCATTTCAGTCAGGTTCAACTCATCATGACTCCATTTGGGATTTTCTTGGCAAAGATGTTGAAATGGTTTGCTATTTCCTTTTCCAGCTCATTTTACAAAGAGGGAAACTGAGGCAAACAGGGTTAAATGACTTCCAGGGTCCCACAGCAAGGAAATGTCCAAGGCCAGATTTGAACTGGTTTTCCTGACTTTGGTTGCTCTTCTGAACAGTGCTCTCTCAACTAACTGCTTCTAGAACCTAGTTTTCTTGGTGTTCAGTGGTTTTTCAGTCATGGCTGACTCTGCTCTGTTACTTTATAAATGCTGATTAAATAAAAAAAACAAAACTATATGTAATGCATGCTTCCTTTGGAGTTTGAAGAGTTGAAGAAGTTTGCTTAGACTAATCTGCCCATCTTGCTTCTCCCAGATTTTTTGTATCTGCTACTACAGAGTTTGAAAATTTTCTCAACTATCTGAAAATCTTGTGTATTTGGCAGTTGATAAAGGATTATAGAATGTGTTCTTTGAAATATTGTATTTTGGATGTGGGTATTTTCACACTGCAATTGGTAATGGTGAGTAATAACTGCCTTGATAAAATAGGTGGTTTGATTGTTTGATTTGGCTATGTTTTATATAAACTTAATGTCTAAGATTGAAAGCAAAAGTAGTTTTAAAAATCTATATTATAATAAAACTTTAGAATATTGAAATAATATTTTTATTTTCTACTTCTGCATTTTGTCATAAAATTCTGTTGTTCTCTTTTTCAGAGCCTACTATTAAGAGAATAACACTATCTGCTGCTAGGAATGCTCTGGTCACCACTTAGACTCAATAATTTTTTTTAAGAACTTTAATTACTTGGATGTTTTCACCTAATTTTTTGATTGTTCTTCTGAAACATTCTTCCAGTGGTTCTTAGAGTTTACTGCCCTATCATTTCAGGAGGACTAACATAATTAATTATAATTTATTCATCTTCCTAAGATGATGTTAATTCATTTTTTTTTGTTGAGAAGTTTTGAACATCAAGACTGTTTTTTTTTTTCTGCAAAGCAAACTGTACATTCTAGATTTTCTCTGCTCTGCTGTGTATAAGCAAGGTATCCTTTCAGTCAATGTTTATTAAATTCATATGTTTTAGAATGGAAAAAACAAAGTTAAAAAAGATGATTTTCCTTTGGATATTTGTTCATTTTTCTTCATTAGTTTTTATATTTCTTTTTCAATAACTTGAGTTTTCTCTGGGATCCTCGATGAAACAGTGCTGCTGACTAGCAATTCTTTCCCTACTGTTGTGTTCTGCTTCTACCTATTGTAGACCTTGAGTGCTCACTGCATTGGGGTCTGTTCAATGCTTTTACTAGTCACTTCTAAACTCTATTCTTCTTTCTGCAATCAATTTTATTTAGTATCTATTAGCCTAAAGAGGCTGATAATAAAGGGACTAAGGAAGGGCACTACTAGACATAGCTATGGGGGTGGTCCCAGAATCCTTTGCACTTAGGATTCTTTTCTACCTTTCATTCTCACTGACTGCTTGTTAACTGTTTTTAATATATCATTATATTATTATATACATATCAACTAGACATGAACATTTAATTTCTAGAATTTTCCCTTCTCTACTTTCTTGTTCCCTTGGCTCTCTCCTCATTTATGGTGATCTGATTCATGGATCTCAATCTGCCTTGAGAGTAAGCTCCCCATATGGGTACTTCCAAGGGGTTAACTCTGAAAGGCATTTTCTAAAATTAAAATAGGCACCAGGTCAGTGATTTTGTATCATATGAGTAGTCACAAGTCTGTGGCCAAAGGGTATAGAGGAATGGGTCCTCCACTGACCTTACAGGTTATGGGTTGAGGGGTAGGAAGACTACTGATGAATTCTCTCTAAAAGTTATTTACTAAAATGGCAGCAGTCATGATGGTCATAGAATCACATTCAGTCAATATGTTAGGGTGCGCATGGGGGGGGGGAGAGAGAGAGAGAGAGAGAGAGAGAGAGAGAGAGAGAGAGAGAGAGAGAGAGAGAGAGAGAGAGAGAGAGAGAGAGAGAGAGAGAGAGAGAGAGAGAGAGAGAGAGAGAGAGAGAGAGAGAGAGAGAGAGAGAGAGAGAGAGAGAGAGAGAGAGAGAGAGAGAGAGAGAGAGAGAGAGAGAGAGAGAGAGAGAGAGAAAGTGTTTAGGAGCCAAATCTTGTATATTTAAGATCGAATAAGCTTAGTTTTAAATAAATTGAGTTGCAGTGAGATATCCAGGTAGAGATAGAATGAATGAATATTAATCCCTTCCCAAAACTCCCTCCTTAAATTATAAAGAAAACACACACACAAACCAACAAATGTTGCCTATTTGTCAATTGGTTATGAGCTCTTGATGAACAGGAATTGTGGCTTTAAATGTTATGCCTACTTAGGGGTCAACATTATACATTACCAATCATATAATCATCATAATTAGGAGGGAAATAAAATAAATAAATATACTTCAAACCGACATACCCACCTCACTCCAGGGCCCTGTTTTCCATTGGGCGGGACACGGCAATCTGTTACATGGTCGACGGGTTTCTGGACGTTCTCCTAAACAGTATTTGCTGTGCACAGAACGGTTGGTTCCATCCTGGAGAGGCTGAAGGCATCGTACTGTACGGAGCTGATAACCAGAACTCCCACAGGTTTTGGTACAATATTCCCATTCATCAGCCACCCAGCTACAGAAAGGAGGAGAAAAGATACCCTTCTAGTAATGTAGGGAGAAAAGACTCAGGCAGTATTCAAACCAAAAACAGAGACACGTCAACCCTTTGCTAGCTACGACACAGGCTCAGTAGCAATTCTGATTTTGTTCAGATGTCCTTGACTTCTTCAATATGAGCTGCCCTCACAGAGGCTGACCACAAACTTTCTCTCCCTTCCAGGAGATGTGCCTTGTGAAGTTCCACCAAGTGAAAAATGATTGCCTTTCTGGTGCCAAGCATGTTTGATTATCTACGGATCATCTCTGTGTTTTTGCACTGGTTGTTCACTATGCCTTGCATGCTTTTGCTCCTCATCTCTGACCCTGACTTCCCAAGGCTTTCTGTAAGACTCACTTCAAATTCAACCTTCTGCAAAAGGTCTTTCCAGGAGGATTTCCCTCAGACGCTAGTGCTTTTTTAAAGCCTTCTGAGATTTCCTTCCATCTTTCTACTTACAAAATGTAGGTACCTGGCTATTTATCTATTGCCTTCCTTCATTAGAAAGTGAACTCCCAAAGAGCAGGGGATTAAAACAAAGAGGCAAAAGACAATCCCTGCCCTCAAAATGCTTATAATTTATGGGGAAAAGAACATGAAAATAAATGTATACAAATAAACAGAATAGTAATAAAAAGGAGTTAATTAACAGAGGGAGCAGGTAGGTGGTACAGTGGATAGAGCACTAAGCCTAGAGTCAGGAAGACTCATCTTCCTGAGTTCAAATCTGTCCTTAGATATTTACTAGCTGGGTGATCCTGGGCAAGTCACTTAAGCCTATTTACCTCAGTTTCCTCATCTGTAAAATGAGTTGGAGAAGGAAATGGAAAACAATTCTAGTATCTTTGTCAAGAAAATCCTAAATGGGATCATATAGAGTATGGCATGACTGAAACAACTAAACAACAATGAATAGAGGTAAGACTGAAAGGGACCTTAGAAGTCACGGAGAACAATTCCTTTTTACAAATGAAGAAACTGAGGTACAAATAGGTTAAATGACTTGCCCAGGATCACACAACTAGTAAGGTTTTGAATTAAGATTCAGATATTTCTGATTCCCAGTCCAGCATTTTATCCATTGCATCACCTACTAATTGTTTAAGCTGCTTAAGGAGACTTACTTTTACTTTTTTTTTTAAACAAAGATTTCTCCACATCTTCCTGAGCCTAAAACCTCCTACTTCTATAAAAGAAAAGCTTAGCATCATGCCCGAAGACATAAAACAAGGTGGCAGCACTGAGTTTATCTCTGGCACCTGGCACAACTGTAACATTTTACTTCCCCAAACTGATCTGGAAAGGAAACAATGATGGAATTAATTTCATTGCAGCATGCTAAAACAAGCTGCTTCTGGGATGTGTATGTGGCTTTCACTGGGGTTAAAGTTTTCAGTCATGCTAAGAAAGTAAAAACAGTTTGACTGGGTTTTTTTTCCTTTTCTTTTTTTTTTGCTTCAGTTGCTAACAAATGCAATTATTGTGTTCGTCCTTAAGGAGGTTGATTGAGACCCGGTCTTTGGGGATTTCCTTGGACATTTGGACTTTCCTTGACAAAAAGGGAATTACCTCAAATAAAGCTGTTTCCATTAGGTTACCTTGAAGAGCAGAAGCAGAGAGAGAGAGGAAGGGGAAGAAAGAACTGGATGATGCCCTGGCTATGTTGTAGCCGTAGTGGTACTTCCTTGTTATGAGTTGGGTGAGATTTGTGTTAAAGATGATATTCAGGGAGAAGCTAGTAGTCTCATTCAGACGGAACACTAAGCATGTTCCATCTTTTTTTTTATTTTTGCACATTTGTGCTAGCTTGTCTTCTTTCATACAACATTGAACACAACAGGTACTTACTAAATATTTATTAACTAGGCTAACAAGCTACTCTATAAAGGCATAATCTGTACCTATCATTTTTGTTCAGTCATTTTTCTTTCATGTCCAATTCTTCATGACCACATTCAGAGTTTTCTTGACAATGATACTATGGTGGTTTGCCATTTGCTTTTCCAGCTCACTTTACAGATAAGAAAACTGGAGCAGAGTTAAATGATTTGGCCAGGGTAATATAGCTAGTAAGCATCTAAAGCCACATTAAGAAAATGAATTTTTCTGACTCCAAAAAACCTTTTTTTTAATCCAAACTTGGCATTCTATGGCTTCCCCATACCTAGCTTTGTAGACATTTATATTATATGTTATATAATATGCATATTATATAATATATAACATATTGTATATTATATTAAATGAGGTAAGGAGATGAGGACCTGACACTGTTGAGTTCTGTAAATACTCTGCTCAAACGGCATCCATTGTTAAGCATGAATGGGCAAACATCTATTAAAAAAATAAGGTTTAATGGATTGGTATTAGAATCAGAAGAACTGGGTTCAAATTCCTCATTTGACATTTATTGCCTGTGTGGTCCCAGGCAAATTATTAAACTTCTGCTGGACTCAGTTTCTCAACTATAAAATGAGGGGTTTGGGAACCAAATGGCCATCCAGGTTAGGATGCATGAGCTATGATCCTGCCATTAATTTTTTTCTGAAGTGGAGAATGAACATCAAGTAATATTATTAATAATAATCACAGTAATACTTACAGGGGATGTGTGCATTCCTGAAGATTGCACATTCTACGAATGGGTTTGGGCTTTTTACTGACTTCACAGAAGCTGCGATGTACCATTTTATTATCACTCTTCCTGCGGCATCCATATTTGGTGTACTGGGAACCTGGGGAAAGTCTGTAAGGGTTATTTTGGATCCATAATAAAAATTTACCCAGATATGGAAAAACATCCAGTTTTAAATGATATTTTATTAAGAGTATACCCACCAAAAAAGAGATCCTCTTAACATGTATCACTGAATTTAAAATGATAAAGTATTTAGATTCTGGAAATGCACAAAAATTAATTCTCTTCTTCCCAACCTGCTTTCTTCGGAATGTATTACTATGAAAAAAATGTGGTCTACTTACCCCCACCACAGGGTTCTGAACACTGAGACCAGCTCTTCAAAGCCCACTCAAAAGTATCTAATTCTTCCTGAATTACATTATTGCTGTTTATGGTGGGTACCGAGTCTTCATGAATGATATACTTGTATGTCAAGCTGGAACGTGTGTCATTCTCCTGAGGAATAATCTATTAAATACATAACATATCCAAGTGAATTAGGATAGTAGAGCTGAGAAATTCTTAAATGAAATGCTCTATGTTAATTCACTTTATTGCTATTTATTAGTAATAATACTATTAATATCATTGTTACTAAAATTGGAAATTGTCTCTTTTTGTTCAAGGAATCAATAATTAGTAGAAGCTTAATCAGGTGTTTTGACTACATATTAAGAGACCCATGTTATTTTTTTATAAGCATAAGGGGGAAAAATCTAAATTTAAAAAATTAAAGAGAAATCATTACTATTACAAAAGGTATTTTTATTTTATAATGAGTTACTTAAAGGTTCCTTTTGATAGTGATTTCTAGTTGGGTTCTGAAAAAGATGTATATGCAACTATTATACCTGCTATATCGAGTGACTTATAAAAGGATCTAATATTTTCAAATAAACTTTAAGAGCATTGTTTTAGAGAATTGGGGCAAAGAGGAAAATCTGGGGGTCACTGGGCAGAATGTTCTGGTTTGCAAAAGTCTAGCCTTACCATGTTCCAGAGTGGAGAGGTTCTTCAGCCACTTTTTAATCTAACCCTTTCTGAACAAGAATTCCCACTATAGCACATCTGACAAGAGATCATTCAACCTTTTCTTGAAGACTCTTTTTCTGTGAAGGGCCCATTCTGCTTTGGGATAGTCCAAATTGTTTAGAAGTTCTACCCAATAACCGGGCTAAATGAGTTTCTTTGTAATCTCTGCCCATTACTTTGAAGCAGGCCTGCCTTATCTGATGGAGTAGAATAAATTTAATCCCTCTTACATCCCAAGACTTCTCTTCCCCAGGAATATCTCCAATTACTTCAACCAATTTCCATATGGCATGATCATATGGCTCTTCTCTAATTCTCCTTGCCACTCTCTGGCCATTCTCTGCTTCATCCAGCCAACAAGAATTTTAATTGCCTACTATGTGCCTGGCATGTATGATACAAAGAATGACCCAAAATGATCCTGTCCTCTAGAAGCTTACAGTTTAACAGGGGAGACAATATGTAAACAATTATGTACCAACAATCTATATACTAAGATAAATTGTGGGCAATCTCAACCAGACAGCACTTGAATTAAAGGGGATTAGAAAAGAGTTTTCGAAAAAGATGGAATTTTAGCTGAGATCTGAGGAAAGGGGATAAACATTTATTAAGCACCTATTATGTACCAGGCACTATGCTATGTCCTTTTTTACAAATATCATTTCATTTGATCCTCATGAGTATTCTGTAAGATAGTTGTGGAGGCTGGAAATAAGATGACTTTTGAGGACTCTTCTAGCTCTAACTGAGCAAGCTATGCTCCTGTCATTTATTTCTGTTTGAAGTGAAGAATGAAAATAAAGTTATTATGATCCCCATTTTATAGTCAAGGAAATGGAGGCAGAGGTTAAGTAACTTGTTCAGGGTCATATAGCTAGTAAGCATCTAAGGCTGGATTTGAATTCAGGTCTTCCTGACTCCAGGATGAAGTACTCTATCCACTGTGTCACTTATATGCCTCTTTAAGGATGCCAGGAGACATGGATAAGAAAAGAGGGAATTCCATACATGGGAGACAGTCAGCAAAAATACTCAATTTCTAAAATGTAACACCTAGAACTGAATGTAATGGTTCTAGACTAAGGAAGAATAGAGAGAGACAAATACACCTGGAGTCCTGGAAATAAATGGCCTCTTTCTTAATTTTTAAGATTGCCTTAGCTTTCTTAGTTGCTACATTATTCTCTCTCTCTCTCTCTCTCTCTCTCTCTCTCTCTCTCTCTCTCTCTCTCTCTCTCTCTCTCTCTCTCTCTCTCTCTCTCTCTCTCTCTTTCTTTCTCTCTCACTCTCTCTCTCTCTCTGTGTGTGTCTGTATCTCCCTAAAAACTAATTTAGGCCACTAATAAAAATGTTAATTAGCCCTTGAGTCATGAAACTAATTTCATGAGTTCAAACCTGGCCTTGAAACTTACTAGCTGTGTGACCCTTGACATGTCACTTAAACCTGTTTGTCTCCATTTCCTCATTTGTAAAGTAAGCCGAAAAACCAAACCAAACCAAAACAAACAAACAAAAAAAAAAACCCATTCAGCTCTTGAATCCTTTCATTCTACAATGCTTATCAATTCTGAGAGCGGGTTTGTGGTTTGTTTTTTTCAAGAAAACCCTGAAAAATATCATGAAGAGTAGAATACAACTGAAATAACAATAATGGTACTAGAGGATTAATTCTAAATTGTCTTTGAAACATTAAGGACTATTCTTTGGTTCTAGACATTCAACCAGTTCTACCTAATTGTATTATTTATTGCCTAGCCATATCTCACCATTTCATCCACATGAGATACTCCCATTCAAATATGTTGTTAATATCTAGGTCAACTACATTTATTGCATTTCCCTGATTGACTGGTCATGTAACCCTGTCAAAAAAAAAGGATATGAGGTTAGTCTGGCATGACTTTTTCCTTTTCCTTTTCCCCTTACTTTTCCTCTCCTTCTGGCCAACTTAATGAATGGTTACTTATGCTTATTCTTTATAACTACCTCCTCCCTTTTTTCTAAGTTTCATTTTGATAATATATTCTAAAACTGCAAGGAGTCAAGGCTAAATTATCTTGCCCACAATTTACAGACTTTACTCCATTTACTCTTGAAATTTGGCACATTTGCTCTTCTCTAGCCCTGTTTTTAAAAGAAAGACTGAGGCCACTCACTTAATTTTTTTGTACCTGTTTTTCTTCATCTGTAAAATGAGAACAATGGCTAAGATCCCATTCAGCTTCTACAATGCTTATCAATTCTACTGAGAGTTTGAAGCATCAAGGGTTGTTATTGTTGTTGCCAGACTTCTTGTTCAACATTGTTCTATGTGGCTTATGTGTTGGAAAGCAGATATATAGTAACATATCAATTCCTGACCTAGTTAAATAGGTCAGTAAAAGAATTTTCAAAATTAGTTTGAGAGTGATATATATATGATAGAGAAGTCATAAGCCATAGGTAAATGGTACTTTATTTTGGCTTTTTTTTTTCTCCACCCCTTACTTATTAAAGTATTTGTTAACTAGAAGGCATGTGGGGAAGACATGGAGGTTGGATATTGGAGAACTCCTCCTAGATCTACCATCATTTGAGGAGGGACCCAGAGACTTTGCTTCATCATTTTCTTTCAACTTGACTTGCTAGATTCACGATCTCCAGAAACTCATCATTCTATAACATAAAATGAACTGTCTCCTCCTCAGACCATTTGCTGCTCTGACTTTAGGACTTCATTGTTCCCCATCAACCCCTTCAACTTCTTTTTATGTATTGTCTTCTCCAAATAGATTGTAAGCTCTTTGAGGACAGGGGTTGTGTTATGCCATCCTACTTTTTGTTTGTTTGTTTGGTAACCTCAGCACTTACCATAGTGCCTAGAACATAGTAGATGCTTAATAAATGTTTATTGACTCTGACTCTGACTCTTTCAGAATGTTAATCATATTTGAAGTTTGGAGGATGGTAACTGATTTCAGGTCAGACTTTGGGAAAAAAAATATAAGAAGCTGACTTGATAATCCAAATTTCCTAAAAGCAAGGAACTTAGTGGCAGCAAATTTTAAGCCCAAATAATCCAATTAAAACCACCCAAATGAAGACACATTTTAATAAATATGCTGACCAATATAAAAGCTTTAACAATGAAATTTAATTTTTTTAAAAGATACCAAGGACACTGTGACTGTTATTACCACATACCAAAACAATGACAGAGTCATGTAAAGGTCCATCTGTGTGAAGAGTCTCAATGTCATCTTCTATATTGTAATCCCACTCAACGCCAAGATCAATGAATGTCCGAGACTTTGCTTCCTCCCCTCTGCCATTTAAAATATAGTGTCCTGTTGCCAGGTTCTTGATAGCTAAAAAAAAGGGAAGTTTGAGGGGCTAAGCATGGTAGAACTAAGTATTCATAGTAAATCCATTCTCTTATAAATACTAAAGCCTATTTCTCTCGTTTTTTTTGTATTATCATTAAAATGACAAGAATAATAATTACAGTATTCCTCATTGTTTTGAAGTGACTCCTGCATCCCAAAGTGAATATTAACTTTAGTATCTCCAGCAAGCTTCCATGGAAGATGATGGAAGATCATATATATATATATCTTCCATCTACATATATATATATATACCCACATACACATAATACAAATTCATAAATACATACATATATACATTTAAGCTTTGATGGCTTAAAATGCAATAAAATATTTTAGGATATCATGTATTTATATAAATATATATGTGTAGACATATACATACACAGACATACATGTGATTTCATTGGATAGGAACTCCTGGGTGAGAAATCTCATTCTACTGGTACCTTCTTTGCAAAGGACAATTTTAGGGAATAATCTAATCCAAGATTGTCGAGTTCAAACAAAAAGTGTTTCCTGTGGTGCCATATTGATTTAGAAAAATCACAAATTAATATTATCTACATTGTATTATATTTTTACTTATTTTGTTAAATATTTCCCAAAGAGAGGTTAAGTAACTTGCCCAGGATCAAGGAACAATAAGTGTCAGAAGTGAGATTGATGGCTTGTCTTTCTGATTAGGAGGCAGAACTCTAACCTGCCATCCCAACTGCCTCTCATACTGAGCCTAGATGACTGAGACTACTGACATGCCCCCAACAGTAATAGGGAGGTTTGAAGGAGAAGAGGGTCTGGAAGAAAAGACAGTAAGTTCACTTGGGGGCATGTTATTTTTAAGAATGTCTTGGGACATCCAGCTTAAGATGTCCAATACATAGCTGGAAATGTGAAATAGGAAAGAGATTAGGGCTAGATAAACAGGTATTGGGTGTATAAGCATGTTTTTTGTTTGGAACTGGACATTTAAAACCTCACTGGCATGGAGTGAAACCCCATGTATTGTAGTCATTTTTTTGTAAAGTCTGGCACATGACCTGAAAATAATGAGTATTCTACCATTTATGGCCCACAAAAATAACAATTTACTGTGTACCTGAGGTGGGGAGGTGGGGGAGAACAATTTGGGGGAAGTAAGAATCACATCAAAACTTTAGGATTTGCAATTATTATTGTTGAAATGACAATAATGGCAATTAACTTTAAAATTTCCATTTAAACACAAATTCAACTAAACTTGTATAAATAATTTCCTTTCTCTATTTTTAAGGTAAAAATGAAAGAAATTTCTACTAAGGCAACAAATGATGTTTGTTAACTGGGTCAATGAAAATCTACTGTTGCTTTAACAATAGTGGGCCATGTGCTTGCAGTCTACATGTGTATTTATAAATAGAAGTCACAGTCCATTTGTGTGATTTGTCTATCTGAGAGGAATAGGTTATTTCTCAAATGGATTATTAGCAGCTGAGAAAACAGAGGACCATTGGGGAGAATATAGATCATTATGCTAGTTGGAAAATATGAGTGGGCAGGAAGAGATTTGCTAAAATAAAGATTTTCTTCCCCAAAGTGGTGCAAATACTCTCAAAATGTGTGGTTCTTCTAGCTATTAAATATCTGAGATGTAATATCAGCAGGTGTGCTAATAGGTGGCATATTCTATTTTTGCATGACCAATGGACAAGTGCTCTAATATAATTCATTTTCCCTCAGGTTATTAAACTCATTTAATTCTCAATATAATCTATTGCTTCCTAAAATCTTCACCTTCCTTATAAGCATAGCTAGGGTATTCCCTCTTCTAATAATAGCTAACATTTATGTAGAACTTTAATGTTTACAAAGTACTTGACTTATTTAATCCCCACAACAATCCCATGGGGCAAGTATTATTATTCCCATTTTAAAGAAGAGGAAATTGAGGCCAAGAGAGATTGTGACTTGCCAGGAGTCACATAGCTAGTAACTCTGAGATACTATTTGAACTCGCATCTTCCTGATTCCATGTCCAACCTTCTATCCACTGCACCAAAAATTGTCCCTTATCTACTCCCTGTAACTTCCACAATGTAGCTCTCCCTATTTGAATCTCCCAAGTGTTTTGTTATTTGTGTCTATGCCTCATTTTAGTTATATGTATACTAGATTTTCAATTCCTTGAGGGCTAAGACTAGTCTTCTTTGATCCTGGTTGCCCAAGTGCTTAGCATATCTCTTACCTAGGAGTATGATACATGCTTATTCAGTTAAATTGTATCTTGCTCTGAGGGAAACAGAGTATAGATCAATGAGTAAGTGAAATTCTGGTACAGTCTTCTTATATGATCACTACAAAACAATGCTATATAGTAGAGAGAGCTGAGCTCTGAGAAAATGAGACCTGGATTGATTTTTGCCTCTTATTGGCTATGTAATCCTGGGCAAGTCACTTGAAACCGAAGGCTCCCAGTCAGTTCTTTAAGACTGCAGGGAAAGCTTGCATTAGGAGAGTTTCTTCTTTGGGGAGCTCTCTATCCAAATGAAATCACAGGGCTGGTCCCTATCCTTATTTCTATGCAATTATTGCTTTTAAAAAATATTGGTTTTGACCTTGAAACTAAAGCATTTCTTTGATATTTGAATATTTAAGCAAACCATACTTAGCATGCAATGCAGAATGCAAGGATAGAAATACTTACCAAGGACATGAGGAGAAGCTTCATCTTCCTGTATTAACACATGTCTAGCACCAGGGGGAATATCAAACATCTTAAGGTACCCTTTTGCACGTTCAGTAATCAGGAAGACACAAGAAGGAAACAGAAGGAATAGCTAAGGTTAGTAGCAAACTATATTATTTTTGCTTCTATTTGCAGAAAGCGGAACACGCAAACTGAAATGCAATTTGTCACTTCAGCACACTGATGATAGGTTTTGTAACAGCCTGTATTTGCTTGGGGATGAACACTCATGAATGGGGAGAAAAATCAATTAGTGATAAAAGTCAACTAGTCCAACTTCCTCAATTGAATCTAAAACAATGAAGAGCTAGTCCAACTGAGAGTTGAGATTTGAATCCCGTTCCTCCATCTCCACATTTCAACACTCATTGGTCCATCAATTGTTGTTACAAACCTATGCATCCCTTCTCTTGTCGTGTTATTGGTGTCAGAACAACCAACAACTTAAGCAAAGGCAGTACATTTCCTATGTTTGGGCAAATGACCATTCTCCCATTGTACACCCATCATGTCTCAGCTTCTGCCCCTGATTGATGCACTTCATAGGATTTTTAAATATTTGCATCTTTCTTAGTCATTTAAAAATTGTACATGATGACTCCTGGCAGCTAATTCTCCAATGAATTAACACTTTTATGTCAGGATAGAAACTCTAAAGAAAAAATTAAAAGGGAAATTAATTGGCGATTGTGAATACGTTCAAATAAGGCCTATAGGGGATAAAAACAGATCAGTTTTCTATGTTTGGCCAAACCACAAAATTTAACAATAACTACAATTTGATGTTTTATGGCATTTAGCATAATGCCTAGCACAGGGTATATAACTGATAATTCAATAAATTTAATAAACATTTATTTACTAATATTTTAGTAATTATTTTATTTTTATAAAATTTGAACATCAAATACATATTAAAATAATATATTTTAATTTAATAATTTATTTTTAATGATTGACTAGCTGACTGCTTATATGAACCTTTCTAGTCTTCTTAAACCCTATCTCTCTCTACTTCTTCCATGTACTCTTCCATCAGTGACATTAGCTTCTTGATGTCCCATGGACAGGACACTACATCTCAGCTCTGAGCATTTTCCCTGGTTGTCCATATTTCTTGGAATGCTTTCTATCTATTGATTTCTTTAGTTCCCTTCAAGACTCATAAAAATTCCCACTTTCTACAAGAAGCCTTTCTCAATCCCTCTTTATTATAGGGCCTTCCCTCTGTCAATCATTTCCCATCCAGATCCAATCATTTGGCCCATCCAGAGCTTGTTTGTACATGTTTGTTTGCTTGTCATCTCCCCTTCACAGTGTGAGCTCCTTCAAGGCAGGGACTGTCCTTTAACTTTCTTTGTATCCTCAGAATGAATACAGTGCCTGGTAGTTAGTAAGAGATTAATAAATGCTTATTGAACAACCTCAATTTTTGAGGCCACCAAAAATTAATACTATTTTAATAGCATTAGCTTACTTTTTAAGTATTACATAAATCCTACTATTGTCAAAGTTATAAGTGACAATTTTCTCCTTATAATTATCATGTGTTCTATAAATAAATGTAATCATTGCAATGCATTCTCCTAATTATAAAATTCACAGTAGTATGATAGATGGAAGGATATACGGATATCTCATTTGTAACTGTTATTCAAAACTATGTAATAAGAGGATTGGTTGAAGAAAGTAGAGATATTTAGCCCAGAGAAGAGAAAACTTAGGGAAAACATCATAACTGAGTTCATTAATATAGAAGAATTTATTTTTTTCATCCCTGAGTCAGAGATTGTAGTGTAGGATAATTTATTATAGAGAAAATGTCAAGGACCATGATCAAAGGGAAAATTAACGAATCAATTTAGTAAAAAATCCAGTGCAATCAACCAAAGCGTTTTCCTCACTCATTTTTCTCCCAGAATGCCCTAATAATTTGATTGAATGCACTACCTTGATGTCCCAGTAATAAAATCTTATTTGTGCATCAGAAAACACATGAAATGTACTACTTTTGCCTGTGCCTGGGATGCTTCTAAGTGTCAAACTCCAGAAGCTACTTGCAGCAAACTCCTTTTTGCTAGTCATAGAGATTTATCTTGCTGCCATTTCCATTAACATAACTCACCCAGAACATTTTTAGCTGCCTTTGTCTCAGAAAGAGATACATTGCGAGCTCCTTTGGGCAATGTGAAGGCTCCTCTTGTCTTCCCTTAAATAAAATGTCTTAAGTTAGTGCTTTAGGGAACCAAAGTCTTCTTGTTTCATTGACTATATTTGTCTCCCATTGTCATATATATATATATATATATATATATATTTACATATATATATATAAAGTCAATATGAGTTTAATAGTCAATGAAAGTAAGACTAAGTGTGAATGAAAAATCATGTAGATGATTTTAAGTTTGGATACTTGCAGATTTGATTTTCCAGTAACTTGAGTTCCTTTTGGCATCTCTTGCTTAAGTGTTTCCCTGTTGGAAGAGTTTGATTAGTCTTCGAATGACTATATTGCCAACACGGCTGTAAAGCAACTGATTTAACTTAATGTTGAACTGAGTGGATCTCTGTGAATGAATAAAGCCTTCTCTAACATCCTTACACTGGCAAGGTTCATTCTGAGTAGACTCAAGTTATTTTGGTAGATTTGCATCCTCACAAGAGAAACACAAAAATGAACAGAGAAGCTGTCGTCTGTCTATCCCATGAGTTCTGAGTTTTGGTCATGGTCTTGACCTGATCCCAAACAAATACCATACCCACATTTGGGATCCAATCATCTTTGAAATGAGCAAACACTTGCTACTACTGAAAGTTAGCAATACTCTTAATCTTAAGAAGGTGATCTTTAAAGGAAAATCCCAAATAGGGTCATAAAGAGTTGGACATGACTGAAATGAATAAACAACACTTTTGTGAATTATTTTGTATTCAGAAAAGAGTTAAATATTGCATCATGTTAGAATCATCCATTAAAACTTTAAATACTACTATAAATTGCTATAAACTAGACATGCAAGTTAACATT
Source organism: Monodelphis domestica (assembly GCF_027887165.1). Lineage (NCBI taxonomy): Eukaryota > Metazoa > Chordata > Mammalia > Didelphimorphia > Didelphidae > Monodelphis > Monodelphis domestica. The sequence continues at coordinate 290,904,907 of NC_077232.1, read as the reverse complement.
AATATGCATTTTTCCTTTCCTTTCATAGAATCTCTTGCTTCTATGATCATATAATACTATTAGCTTTTAATAATAATAATGCCTTTAATAATAGTGCTTTAAGATTTGCAAAGTATTTTACCTATGTTATCTTATTTAATCTCCATAACAACTCTAGGAGGTAGAGACTATTACTATCCCCATTTGACTGATGGGGAGACTTAGGCACAAATAAGTTAAGAGGCTTGCCCATGGTCACATAGCTAGTGTGTATCTGTGGCAGGATTTGAACTCAAGTCTTCTTGACTCTATGTCTAGCATTTCATTCACTGTTTTACTCTAAAATGTCAATTGATGAGAAAAAAAAAATCCGGTTGTGCCTAATGGAGTAGATGGCCATTTATTTTCATCTTTTAAATCTCCAGTTTTTCTAGATCAAGAGGATAAAGTCAACTTTCAATTCGATATCAGTGAAATTATAGTTTATTGCTTAAATGAAAATTACAGAAATTGGTTTTGTACTTTCCTGTATGTTATTTGTGATTTTAACCGATGGAACAAGCTGTTTCCTACAGATATTATTTCATCTGACATCATGAACCAAACATCAGTCATTTCACTTTTTAGTGGAACCTTAATTCTAATTTAAAAGTGATTTTAATAAAGGCTGATATTTGGATTCCTAGTAGACATGGGGATAGAATAAACTTATTTGCTATTAAAATAAAATGAGATAAAAAGAACACAGAACATAAAACTAAAATAACTGATGCAAGATTTTTCATTCTTTGTCAGACCTTAGCAAGTTTAATCAAAAATTCAAAGCAAATTACTAAATAAAAGATTTATCTATTCTAAGTGTTCTTCTTGCTGTTTTTTTTTGTTAGTTTACAAATAAGAATCATTTGATCTTCATGTGAAATTGTCTTTCCCATGTAAGTGCTGAGGTACTCATGAATTCAGTAAAATAATTATATGTCTGTTATATATATATATATATCCTAAAAATATTACACTAAATTAACCAAATGAACAAATTGGTATACAGATAAATGCATGCTAACCAACCAAATTATAAATTCAACAACAGTATGCATACATACACACATGAGCATGAACACATATACACACATACCACTTTGGATTTAGTGACTTGTATGAGAAGGGGAAAGGATTTAGAAAATCTCTTATTTGTAAATAACAACGTACCACATCAATCCAAACATAAGAATGTGTGCAAACACAGATCTTACCAGGCTTCTTGGGAGTTCTGGTAAATGTTCCTTTCACAGTGCGACAATGAGAATTATCTCCTCCACAGACTCCACATTTATCTTCGACCTTATTGGAACCAATCTCTTTATCGCAGCCTACTTTCTGCAGAAAAACAACCATCAAGGTTGCCAGTTTAGGACTGTGATACACTAGAGATCAGCCCAACAAGAATACATGGGATCTGAAACTTCTCAACATTCCTTGGCTCCCATCTCCTCTTTCTTTAAAAAAAATTGATTGAGAACAGTAAAATTGAGTTAATTAAATCTTTTCTTATTCCCTACCCTTCTGTCATGACATGGAATAAATTGTAAATAAGATTAGGGATATCTTTACTCGTATAAACTCCTTGATAGTAGGGACTTTGTTCTCCCTGGTTTTTATTAATTTGCACTACTTGCCTCATATAAACTAGTAGTAAAATTATAGTACATTTTAGTTTTATATATTAGTATATTTGATCTTTTCCATGAATAAACTGAAGCCTAGAGAGAATGACTTATTATTAGTCCCATGGGTAATAATAATTATTATTAATAATAGCAAAGTGCTTTAAGCTTTGCAAATTAATTAGTGAATATTTCTTTGAGCTCTCACAACTACCCTGTGAAGTAGGTATTATTATCCCCATTTTGCAGATGAGGAAAATGAGGCACAGACAGGTTAACTGACTTGCTCACTCCTGGGGAAGAATTCTACCTCTGGTCTTATTGATTCCAAGTATAGTAATCCATGTTCTACTACTGTTACCATCACTATAAGGGCTATTATGTCTATGGCTGCCTTCGCCACATCTGGCTTCCTTTTCCAAGAACAATGAGAGACACTTGCCTTGAGTATAAAAATAGAATACAGTTTTCCAGAATTATGCTATTACCCTATTCTGCAAGGGTTAAACTCAGTGTAAAGTGGGTCTGTCTTGGATCTTATCCAAGGGCTAAGAAATTACTCAAAGGACCAAGTAACCACTTGGTCCTGCCCCAAATAACACTCCCCTGCCCCAAATAAGACATAATGCATAACAATTAGTTGGGAATTCCTTTGGACTTACCACACATTCTCCTCGCACACATATGCTATATGGGTCTTTGTAAGAACAACGGGTTCCATCATGCACCAGCTGTTTCATATAAGCAACATCTCCTGTCTCTTTGGATTGGCAGTAAAGGTGGCATCTTTTGTTGGCTGCAGAGTGGAGAAGAACAACTGTTCACATTTAAGAGGATGGCTTGAATAGTTGGCTTTATGGTTAAAATAGAAAGTTTCAAGACAGTCACCTGAAGTCAAAAGGGATACCGTATAAATAAATAAAAAGAAAGGATGCCCAGGAGACAAATTCATATTCTCGGTATTTAAATGCAGATCTGAACTTTAAGCACAAGAATCTGGCACAGATTTTGAGACTTATTCCAGTTGGCCTTAACTGATGCTAAAGAAAAAAACCATTTATTTGGAGCATGAGACTGGTTGAATATAATATCTTGGCTCTTGGGGTTTTTAATAAACACTAGCTTTAACATAAATTGTTCATGTGTACTTAAGACAAGAGTAAGAATTAAAGGGAAGAAGCAGTTATTAAGCACCTACTATAGAGAGGCATATTATAAATATTATCTCATATGAGCCTCACAACCATCCCAGAATATAGGTGAGATTATTATCCTCATTTTTCAAATGGGGAAACTGAGGTAGGCAATGAATAAAGTGGTTTGCCTGAGGTCACACAAGTAGTGTTTAAGGTCATATTTAAATTCAGGTTTTCCTAATTTCAGGCCCAGGGCTTTATCTACTGCTCTACCTAGAGCATGGTACATTTTAAAGGAGGTTATACACTTTTAATACTGTGTTGTCATCTCATGGTTATTTTCTTTGATTTACTCTAAATAAAATTACTATATATTGCATGCTATTATATATTATATATAACATATAAGAGGCAGTTAAATGGCTCAGTGGATAGAATGACAAACCTGGGGGTCAAGAAGACTTATTTTTCTGAATTCAAATCTAGCCATGGAAACTTATTAGCTGTAAGATCCTAGGCAAGTCACAACCCTATTTGCTTTCATTTTCTCAAATGTAAAACTGACTGGAGAAGGAAATGACAAACTACTCCAATATTCATTCCAAGAAAATCCCAAACTGGGTCACAAAGAGTTGGACACCAATATCTGAACAACAACTAAGCATTTACATAGGTCTCTAAGGTTTGAAAAGTGCTTTCCAAAGGTTATCTCATTTGATTATCATAACAACAATTATCATTCCCTTTATATATAAGGAAACTGAGGCAGAAAATTTATTTGACTAGCCCTAGATCACAAAATGAGTTTCTGAGTCAAGATCTCAACTCAAGACTTCCTGACTCCAAGTAATAATTCAGGCAGAAATTAAATCCATTTATCAGTACACTAAAAACTGCCAATGAAGATGAAATGTAAAAGTGAATTTTAAAATGCCTTTAAGTCCCATTTCATTCACAGATAGGATGCTGAGAAGCTAATATTATCCCCAATTCTAAAGTTATCAAAGAAGTGCTGGATTTTCTCAGAATGATTCAGAATAGAAATATCAAAACACTGAAGGAAAAAAAATCTGCCTCAGAGTAGATAAATTGCATTGTGTACAAGCAAACTGTCTCTCAGTTGATGCCTTGGTTTCTCTTTTTCAAGTCTTGTGGATGGCAGGTTTGTATACTTGTTCCTTTCATTGAACTTCTTCTCTTGGTGGCTTAATAATTCTTGGAGTCCAAAATACCAGCTTCTACCAGAAAAATAAAATCTGGGAAGAAGTAGCGTTATTTGGTCAGTCCAGAATTAATTGTCCTGATTTTTCCCCAGCTTTCCTAATAGGAAAAGGTAATTTTTGTCTCCTTTGTGAGTGTATCCTGGCAAAAGTGAAAGGACTGGAAACACTCAGAACTCCCTTCCTGCAAACAGAAGGCTGAGCTGGCCACTCCTTGACCATTCCATTCCTCTGCGAGGAAAGCAGCTAGAGGAGGAGGCATCTCATCTTGTTCTCTCCTTACAAACAGATGAGAGAGGCAAGAAAGGTGTTGAGATTGCCAGAATAAGAGTGTGGTAAGGTCACTTCCTTCTCCTCCCTTCTCTTCCTCTTACCCCTCCGTCTTCTCCTCTCCTCTCTTTTTTCCCCTTTCCCTTTCCATTTCCTTTTTTTCCCCTTTTCCCTTCCTTTTTGTCCTCTCTGTGTTTTCCCTGACCTCTCACTATCTTTTCCTTTACCTTTCCTTTCCTTTATGGATCATAGAACTAGAGGTAGGGGATGAGTATAGACACTGGAGCATAGTCCAACACCCTCATTTGACCTATAAAGGGGATTATATGATTGGTATATAGTCATATATAAGAAGAAAGCATTAAATGTGGAATTTGAACCCAATTTCTCTAACTCTCCAGCCTCTTCCTACCATGGTACATCAATAAAATTACAAATTTTTATTGAATAAGAAAAGTTTCTCAGTGTCTATTTTTGTTCATTAAATACTGTCGTGTTTCACAAAGGTGTGTGTGTGTGTGTTTGTGTGTGCTTAGCCAACATGCTTGAGAGTTACTGTCCAGCAAGGAGAGTTGAGTTTGGACCCAAGATCCTTATCCTAGCATCATTCATCACATTTCCCATTCCAAAGCAGGAGGCAGCAGTGAATTCTTAGCCTTAACTTGTCCTAACACATGAAAACTCAGGAGCACTTACCTCCTGTGTCACCAAGTCAAATTCACTAAGCTCAATAGACATTGAACTTAGATGTCAAAGAGTTGTTGGTAAGAGAGGAGCCCCGGGAGGCTTCTACTTACCATCCGCATGCTCAAAGGGCAGCCAGTGGTGCTTGCTGTTCTGATACTCAAAGTGGGAGTTCCTCTGCTGGCATTGCTGGGCTCTGAAGTCCTCAAAGTGCTTTGAGCACTCTTCAGTGTTACAAAGCTGGTACTCAAAATTAACACCAGGGCAATCCTGACCACCATTGATTGGCCTAAACAAAAGATAATCTTTGAAAAGGTTTCTTGGCTCTTGGGCCAAAAGGGTAAGTATCCTTCCATGGGACCCAAGGGCACAATGCCAGAAACTTTGGGCTGCCAACTTCAAGACTTTCCAGCTTAAAAACCTTTCTACCACACGGGGAAATATAGCATATATAAGGCAAATGCTGAAAATTAAGAAATGTACATTTTGATGGTAGTGGCACAAAGAAGAAAAACAAAAACAAGAACAAATTAGCATGTGTTCAGAAAAGTGATTGCTGTCCCCTAACATAGTGAATATCCCTACTGATGGAAATAATGGTCAAATCTCATCCTGAGAAAGCAGGAGGTCACAGCTCCACTTGGCAGAAAACTACATTAACAGCAAATTCTTGCCTGACAATAGGGGCTAGAGAAGACAGTTAGTTCTAAAAATCCCAGCCAAAGAAAGGCCTCCTTAGTTTTGCTCAACTCAAAGACAGATAAGAATCTTTCTTTTCTTTTAGAAACATTTCTGGAAAACTACTGCTTATTTCTGAGGAGGATGCTTTTCTAGATAACAGAAATGCAGATAGGTGATTCTTTCCATCAGTCCATCTCCTCATCTCCTTTTCCCTCCAGTCATAGAATAGAAAGTCATCAAGAAGAAATATGGGATAAAGAGAGGACCCAAGATGCAAGTCTGATAATTTTCTTAGGCTTCCTAATACTCCAGGATGGCAAGTATATGATAAAGAAATAAGACAGGGTGAGAGGAAGAAGAGAGCCACAGATAAAGAAAGTGATATAGGAAATAGAGGAAGGAAGTAAAAAAGAGAGGAAAAGAGGAAAGACAGGCATAAATGGCATATGTAAGAAAGAGAGAGGGATTTAGTTCCCTTCCTGCATGTTTGAAATAGTCACAGAAAATTCAGAATCTAATCATAAGATGACAAGGTGTCAACACCCCCAGGGCATAATCATAAGACAGTAGGTATTGTGTGAAAAGTGTCAATCAGATTTCTGGGTCATGTGCCCAACAAGATGGAAGACTAGATAATTTCTCCAATCCTTAAGACCATTCAAATAGCAAATTATACCAAAGAAACAGAAGACAGAATAACAGATTGGGAATGTAAATACTCAGAATTAAAGAATAGTCTTGAAGAAGAGAAGCAAGAATCAATAACATTAAAAGAAAATAGGAAATCTCTGCAAGCCAAACATATTGATCGTGAAGACGTGATGCATAGAAACAACTCAAGAATTATATAACTCCTAGAAAAATATAATTTAAAAAACCTGAACATAATAAAGATATAACATTTCTGAACATTGAGAGTAAAATGATTACTGAAAAATCCACAGACCACCCCCCAGGGAAAAAACAAAACAAAACATTACAGCAACAACCACAAAAACAAAAAAAAACTCTAACAACCCTGGAACATAGCGGTTAAATTGAACAATTTCAATGACAAGCAACAAATTTTGCAAGCAAACACAGGAAAAATTTTAAATGTAAATGAAAAGAAATTTGAATAACATAAAACTATTCTGCCTCAACTAGAAATTACAAAAAAGAATAGAATAATGTATTCCAAAGAGCAAATGAGTTTAAAACACAACCCAAGTTGACACACTTTGCAAACTTGAGCCTACTCTTCATTTTATATATATATATATATATATATATATATATATGTATATATATATACATATATATATATATATATATATATATATATCCTTGTATAACTTGTCAGCTATAGGAGGGAGGAGGGAAGAGGGGTAGGGAAAATCATGAATCATGTAACCATGGAAAAATATTCTAAATAATTTTTAAACATATGTTCTGTCAGAGAAAAGCATTTGAGGCATTGCTAAAGGAAACCAGATAGGAGCAGATTATTTGTTGTGCAAAAAGTCCAGATAACAGAATACAAGAAAGGAAGAAATACAGCAACTCAGGAAGCCACAAATTACAAAGACAAAAGAAGCAATGCAGGGGGGAAAAGAGAACAAAAGCATATAAAAGCTCTCACTTCTCTATGGAGTGTGGAGTTCTTTATTTAATTAGAAAGATAGCTCTCAATTAGCTGGCAGAAGACAGGTCTATGTCAGAGTGGCCCTTACATGATAGCAAATTAGAGAGCTCAGGAAGGTCTGCTCCAGGAGTTCAAAATAAGACAATAAACCAGCCCTTAAAAGAAACTACTTCTGCAAAAGGAACAGAGGGGCTGTTTCTCCTTTTCTCTCCCTTCTCTCCATTGGCCACAGCATCCAGTAGTGGGGCTATTTTCCAAGGGAAAACACCTATCCAGAACTTAAAGAGTCAGTTCAAGAGAATTAAAGTTGTAGTTGATGACAATATGGCACTCCTGACAGACACTGACACAGAGAAGAAGTTTCTTGAGGCCGGGAGCAGGTTAGAAGAGTGGGGTCTCTGGCAGAAAAAGAATAGAACTGGCTGTAGACCGACCTGGTAATCAAGCATCAAGCCACAGAGAGAAGCAGATTCTGGAATACCAGGTGAACAGCCCATATGGGAATGACAGCAAAAAGTTTTGTGAGGACTCTACAGAAAAGAAACTAAGGGGCAGGGGAGTGAGTAACATTGCCCACAAAAGTTCTTTGTGGGTCTCTACCATTGGAGTCTAAGCTTGTGCCAGCTCCTCCTACAAATGTTGCATTTAGGGAGGAAGTACAGTTGTTGCTTTCACTACATCATCTTGGTAAATACCTTTGCTTTGGCTGACTACTGATGGGAAACCCACTAGTCAAGGCTCTTAAGAAATGGCATTCAAAGTATAGACCTACACTTTCCACCCTGGAGCCTGAAAGTAGCAGCTGCCTTTGGGGAGCTCAACCTGGGAATAAAAGTGCCACGTCAGAGGGGTTAACCCATAAGGAATGCTACCCACATAAGGTTTATTTCTTGCTTTTTCCAATTTGGACAAGTTTATTAGAAACTTTTATGGACTCTTGCTTTTTATTCGTTGCCAAAAATTCCAAATGGGATTTGTTACTCTAAAATTGCTCTGATGTTAGGGTTCAAGTCTACCATGTCAACAGCTTACTAATAACAAAAGTTATACAATTACATAAGATATCCTCTGACTCACATTGGGTTATTACACTGGCGGGTCCTGAAGCGAACACCTGTCCCACATGTCCGGGAACATGAGCCAAATTTGGTCCAGGATCCCCAGTTTCCATCCTGCTTCTCCTGGTTAGCATTCTTCCACATGCAGTGACCCTTGTAGCACCACTTAAGGAAAATCATGACATGAACTGGATTGTTACCATTAATTAATATTGATAAATTAATAATGAATTAATAATATAAAAATAATTCGCATGCTGAACCATATCAATCAATTAACAGTAAGTGCCCATTCTATGCCAATGCTGGAGATAAAAAGACAAAAGTAAAATAATCCTTGCTTTCAAGGAGTTTTCATTCTAATAGGAGACAACATGAACAAATACTGATCAAAACAAAATATACCCAAGGGAAGATTGAAGGTGACCGTGGTGGGGAAGGCACTAGCACCTAGGGAAAGTCTTGAGTTCTGATCTGGGGGGGCATTGGTGAGGAGGGGGTACATTTCATATATGGAGCACAGCCAATGCCAAGATACAGACAGATGAGTGATGGAATGTTCTGTGTAAAGAATAATAAAGGAATGAAGTCAGTCTGTCTGAACCTCTGAGTACATAGAGGGGTAGGAAGTAAATAATCTAGACTGAGGCTAGGTTGTAAAAGATTTTAAATGCCAAATTGGATTTTATATTTGATCCCAGAGATAAGAGAAACACTAACATTTAATAAGGGGGAAAGGAAAGAGTAGCACACACATGAACATACATATGTTGATATACATATTTCAATTGCTTCAGTCTTGTCCAATGCTTTATGATACCATGTGTGCATATGTGCATGTATGTATATATACATATATACACACACACATACTGTCTCTCACAATAGAATATATGTATTTAGAAAGTAATGGACCCTTTACAAATACTTACTGATTATTGATTGATTGATTGATAAAAGCCCTCTTGTTTTCCACTTCCCAGTTAAAGAAAACATTTAAAATTAACCCGAAACATAATATATAAACCTAAAATTTGCATTGGAAAAAGAGAAATTTAGATATAGATTGTAAAACATTTTTTCTTAAGTGAAACCAAGTAACTAAAATAACCAGAAACATGAAAAAAAGCTGAGCAGAATGAAAGGATTTTTAAAAATTATTCACATGATGAGAACAAAAGCATTAACTTAAGAGATTTTTTATGATTTCATTGCTTATAACTTTCCAGAATAGGGAGAAGAGTTTCCAGAGAATGACCCTATCCCAGCTCTAAAGTCACTGAGTCCACATTAAAGTTGAAGGAGCCTGTCATGTCTAACAAGAATGCTGGGCATGCAGGGCACTCAAATGAAGGATGTTCTGATTCTACCCTCTCTCATGTATATCATCAACTACAGTCTTGGAGCTCCTCCAAATGCAAGATTTAAATCCTTTACAATAATAGTAGCAGTGGCATGAATTGATTTACATAACAACAATAATCAACTATATCTGTAGACACGTTTCTTTTTAAACCTCTTTCTCACACACTATCTCTTTTGAGCTTTAAAACAACTTTATAAGTTAGGTGAAAAGACTTGCACTCTGAAAGATTAAGGGAATTGCCAATACTCACATGGGTAAAAAGTGGCACAGGATGGATCACCATGCAGGTTTTTGAGGAGAACTGTCTAATTAAAGGAATCCTCCCAGAGAACTTTTATTTTAAAATAAAACAGCAACTCTAAATTTATCTGTTTGTGAAGTTTGGGCTTTGGCTTGCTGCTTTTGCTTTAAGAAATAGATGCCTGTGTGAATATAGGACTACTATAAAATATAAACTAACAATAAATCCATCTATAAGCACTGAAGTGTCTATCGAGTGCTAAGTGCTAGGAAATGGGGATACAAAAACAATGAGACAGTCCTTGCCCTTAAGGAACTTACATTGCATGAGATATCTATGTATGATAGAATGCTATGTTGTATCACATATGCATAAGTACATATGTGCACATACATACATGTATATGTAAGTATATAAAAATATATACAGGGTAATATTGGGAGGGAAAATATAATGCACAGTTCAGAAAAGGTTTCATAAAGGAGGTGACCTTTGACGTAAATGAAAAGGGCCATAGCCAGTAAGAAGGCATGGAGATCTTTGGAATGGAATGTCAGAATGAGGCATGGCAAGGCCAGTTTTCTTGAACCAAGAAAGCCATAAAGCTAGAAAATGTAGTTTAGAGGCAACTTATGAATGCCCCAAAAGTGAAATCTGTAATAGATCTAGGGAACCACTGGAGTTTTTGGAGTGGAGGAATAAATCTGTATTCTAGGACTATCATTTTGGCAACTCTGTGGAGCTATAAATAAAACAATTTGGATAAAGTTTAAAAAGAATAGTGAACAAGGTGCCCTAGCAAGACCAAAGTCATTAGGAAAAAGATTCTTAGTCATTCTATAGCTATATTATTTTATTGCTAATGTAGCCAAATCTGTCAACTGGAGATATCAATATATTTTTTTCTGTCCTTTTGTTTCATTCATTGTTTTCCCTCATGAGTACTATAGTCTGTTCATTCACCAGAGTTGTCTAAATAGTCCTACCTATATCCCTTTTAAGTTTATGGTACTCTGGACAGCTTTCCCAGTAAAGCAAGAAATTCTTTTATGTGGAGTCGCAAAACATCAATGCTGAGATAGTTTTAGATTAGAGCGATTAGAGATTGGATATTAGAGATTAGAGAAAGCAAATTCAGTCCTACCAAGAGAGTACAAGATGCATTAAGGGTATTAGTGCTTTAAATTTTAACTCAGAGTCTAGTTATAGTGAAATCTGAAACTCCAATGGTTATTTAGACTTGCCAATATAAAAGGGGAGGTGGTGACAGGAGGGAAAATGCACTCTATAACTTGTCATTCTTCTTTATAAAAACACACAACAGAAGATTTTAAGATTAAAATGTGAATGAGATAGATACTCACTTTCCCAGGGGCACACTCAGTCCCATCAAGTGGGGGTCCTTTCTTAGTCTTACAGAAGTAGGGATTATCTGGATGGCTACACCATAGCTGTTTACATGGGTCAAAGGTTCGGAACTGAAACACAGAATAAAATGCTTCATTGTATCAACATTGTATCAACAATAATATCTTTTAAATCTGCTTATACCATGCTTGTTCTTTATATCACATTTCAGTTCATTAGCAAATATCAAACTATGCTTTACATAGAATGATCCCTTATGCAATTCCTGTAATAGGAATCTTTTTTTATTTATCTAAAATATCACATTAATAAATTGCTAGGATTTTTTCTAAATATGTGGAAACTAATCATGTTTTTGCTTCCTCTACTAAATATATTTCTCCATATATATTCACCTTAGTTTCCTCATCTGTAAAATGAGGACCTTGACTTCAAGGTCCTTTCCATCCTTAAATATGCAAAACTGTGTCATTTTATATATAATTAAATTCTCAATATTGTGATATAAGAAAGATCCAGTGATATTATTCAAATTTGAGGTAAGACAAAGCTTCAATCAAAATGGTTACATTAAATCTCTATAAATATAAACTAAGTAAATAATTATAACAGTAATCATATGTGTTTTAATTCACTTGAATAAAATAAAAAAGGAAGATAATATTTGGTGGATATATTATTTGGGGAGTATATATATTGGTGATTTCACTGACATGGGGAATTCTTAGGTAAGGAAGTTATTTCCTAATATATAATTTGGTATTTAACAACCTACACACACATACACATATATATACACAAACACAGGCTTCTATTGACAGACAGACAGAGATACATAGATAAATTTAGATCCATACATAAAGGAGTATATTTATTTATAATTATATATTCATTATATAGGGAATTGTTAGAATGATTTTTAGGAAAGGGGGAAAGGAAGATTACACAGAAGGAGAAGGCACATATAAATAAAAATTGAATTTATTAACAGATAAGGGAAAGGTTTTGGGAATGAGGGGAAAAGATTAGCATATGACAATCAACCCTGTTATTAAACCCATTATCTAAGGACTCTAACTAAATACCTAAGTTTCCTAAGGGTAAGTCCAACAGGGAACCAGGTTTCTCACACACAGAGTCCTTGGTGGGTCAGGTACAGGAATCCAGCTGAGTCCTCAATTGTCCCAGGGATAAGAGGTTTTCTCCAAGTTTCACTCTGTCCACCAGAGTGTATGGAGATGTCCTCTCACCCTCGTTTAGCGGAATTCAAAGAGGCTGCTTGCTAACTGTCCAGGGGAGTCCAGGAGATATCAGATCTTCACCTTCCAGGCTTCACTTTCAGCTTCAGTGTGACTGTTGGAAACCTGCTCCTTTCAATTTGAAGCATAGAACCTGACCCAGTGGCTCTCAGAATCCAGGCCTGTCAATATTCTTTTTGCTACTAAAGTCTCTCCAGGCTCTCCTCTCTCCAATCCATCTACCCCACCAGTACCAAAACTAAAGCACATGTTTGACCATACTATTTCCCTGTTCAAAAATCTTCAGTAGCTCCTAATTGCCTCTAGGATAATATACAAATTTTGAGCTTGAAAAGTTTAAAATTAAACTATGACCTCTAGGACATCCTGAACAGCGTTCCATTATTCACAAAGGATTTTTCTCCCAGTAATCTTATATCAGGGATAATATTGTCTTATATGTAGATGAGGAAAGTGGGGCTCAGAGAAATAGTCAATTGCCTATTGTCATGCATGCAAAATATCAGAGCTGGGGATCAAACCCAAGAGTTCTCACTTCAAATCTAATGTCCTTTCTAACATGTTACACTGATAGACAAATAATATGCATATATATGTGTGTATATATGATAGCTACAAGTGCATTTATATATATATTTGTGTATAGACACACAAAGTAAATATATATATATATATACACACACATGTATTTGCATATATAGACCAACTCTATAGATTTTTTCAGCTCTATAGATAAACTCCAGAATTACCCACATTCGTTAATTATAGTAGCATCAAGACTTGAGATAATTCTCCCTCCCTCACTATTAGATCTATATTTATATCTGTCATATATGTATATTTTCTATATCATATTCAACAAGATTCTCTTTCTTACTCCCAAAACTTCCCTCCTGGAAAATGTCAGGCAAAGGCAGGTAGGGTGCTTTTAAATTATTTGCAGTAAGAATACAATCTATTATGAGACAAAGGAACTTAGCTTGTTCTAATTTAAATGGAAAAAGGATGATGTATTTCAAGGAAATCTAAGGGAAATCATTCAGGTTAACTACTGTCTTTTCTTGTAGATCTTTCCATCCCTGTCCTTTAAAAGTCTTAGTGCAAAAAAACCAATAATCAGAACTAGACTCCCTCGCGGAGGTTTCTGAGTGACAAGAAAATCTTTTCCTTCTGTTGCTAAGTCTCTGTGGAGCTGAGTCCAGTCACCTTCTGCCGCAGGATTTATTAATCCACATGAGGATTGTTTGTGTGGAACATCACTTATTTAAACAAAATTAGGTGCACAGATTTCATCATTGAGTTTCAACATGACTCTGGGTGACTTACCGCAGTACACATTTTGTACCCAACACCAAAATCAAAGCGACATTGTTCATCCATGGAATAATTGATTCCTGGCAATTCTGGGAGTTTGGGCCAATCATGTTCAAAAGGGTCATCAAGAAGACAGTCATAGGAACTGTGAGAAGGTAAATAATGAATGCAGTTAAGCTTTTGGACATATTTCTATGAAGATAACAACCATAATGAAGAGAAGAAAGAAGGAAGAGACAGAGACAAAGGAGGAGCAAGGAGAGAAAGAAAATGAGGTTGAGTTCATGTGTATGTTTTCCTCAAAGGCTGGTTGATTCTACTCTTACAGTAAAGCTGTTTCATATCCTCCATCAACATGCATCATTTTTGATTGCATTGTATTAATTTAATGTAAGTTACTATTGATGCCTGAAGCTATATCTGCTGATTCTAAAAGTATTTCTGCACATTTTCAGCCTACTTATTATATATCCTGAGAATATGGTATCAACTGGCTTCCTCCTTTTTGACCAAGAAATATTTATCTTTCCATAGCTGCCTCTGGGCGATAAGGACTATATTTCATTAACATTGCATGAGTTACTGTTAGATACACTTCACATCTGTTAAAGTTCCTTATACAAATCTGAAATTGCAGGGAAGATTAGCAGTGACGAGGCGTTGTTGCTTTCAGCATATTATTCCCACTGAGTGTTGATTTCAGGAGGCCAGTAAATCTTTGGACATATCTAGCCACAGCTTTCGTGATATATTTATGTATCTCATCTGGAGAAGTACAAATGTTTTTGCTTATTGCTTCAATTTGATCTCTGGATTCAAGTTCGGAATGTTCTGTCTTTATCTCTTCTTGGTATACACTAGGAATTTTACACTCCTCTAGTCCAAATGATATTTTATTATCATGAGGGCAAAATTCCACAAGATGGAAAAGGCTTTTAATGTAATCCTCAAGGAGTCTGGACTCACTAAGCAGTGGAGATTATGCAAGAAAATAACACAAACTGTCAACACACATCACTGAAGACTAGAAATTTAGCACTGATCAAATGTGAGAGAAAAGGTATGACTGGTATCTAGGGCTGTAGATCAGAAACTCTTTATTTTTTAAAAAACTAACAGATGACAAATCTCTGCAGACTCAGACTTCAAAATATTCTTCAGGATCAGACCATTCATTGACTTATGCTATAACCAAACCACTATCTCAGACAGAACTGCTGCCTGTAAAATACTGATGTGGCATTGATTAAAAAAAAAACACGAAACTCAAGGACACCATTTGGATAGATGTAGTCATACAAAAACATTCATTTCTTCCAAGCTACACAAAATGACAATGCTTTCAAAGTTATAGCAGCCAAGGAGAGAAATTAAAATCACCTGAGAGCAAGATGGGGCACATATCATTCCTGTCATTCTGGCAAATACAAGAGTTGTCTCAAGAGATATTTTTGGTGAACTTAAAAGAGAGGAATTTATAGCTTTTATAAATAAATTTAAATATGATTTTGGATGTGTTTCATATACTGTCTTTGTGTCATCATAGATTAATTCACCCAACTGAATCTAGCATCCAAGAATATGGTCAAAGGATATGGTCAAGAATGCCAGTCAAACTGGGAAAGTAGACTCTACACGATCACCCTAGTGCAAATATTAATAATATGGAAATGGGTCTTGATCAATGACACATGTTAAACCCAGTGGAATTATGTGACAGATTTGGGAGGGGGTGGGGAGAAGGGAGGGAAAGAGCATGATTATTTTAATCCTGGGAAAATATTCTAACTCATCTAAATAAATAAAATAAAATAAAATAAAAAATAAAAACCTTCAAAACCCAAGGAAAGAAAAATGCCAGTCAAAGAAGTAAAAGACCTGGGCTCAGATCCCACCCCTGATAACACTTTTATGCCCTTGAGCAAATCACATCTGTTTGGGGCTCAGTTCATCTTCAAAATAAAAGTTTGACCAGATGATCACCAAGTTCTAAATCTGTGGTCCTCTCTAAAACAAGGGCATGTGACTAGATACATATTTTAATTTAATATCCTTAGCATCTAGCACAGCATGTAGACTGGTTCTTAATAAGTGAGTGGCATTGATTGATAGATTAATTAATTACTTTTATTATCTCTTCCAGCTCAAAATCTACAATCATATGAAATTATTTTGAGTGATAACTTATTCTTTGTTTCAGATATATTCACATGACCAAGACTAGACTAGGACAGCTCCTGTCTCTGTTTTCAAGTTACAGTATCCCAATACTCTCCATAGATGCCCAAGGAGTTCTTACTGTATATATCTTTTTAATTCCTGGCCGCTGCACCGGGACCAGTGATAGCGATGAAATGCTGCCTGTACCAAAGGTGCCATGACACTTCCCATTGCTGTCTCATCACCACACCTGTTTCCTTGACCATCATGCTCCATTCCTAACCTAGAAAAACCCCAAACAAGATCTGATCAGAAGAAACCAAAGGCATATCAATGAGTAAAGGGAACTGGCATGAGGATGTTAAATTTGTTTAATACTTGTTCATGAAAAGAAGATCTGGTGCAATTACTCCAAACAAACCCCAAAATAACACCAATGAGAACATTTATGTCAAGTGAGAGAAAAGCTAACTTTCTTTGAGAAACCATAGTCAATATGGAAATGAGAGTATCTTGCTTGTGGCTTCACAGCTATACCTGAGCCCAGCATGGATGCCCCAACTTGCAGCCACTCATTCATGGTTTCAGCACATGATCTCTTCCCTGGCTTAGAAATATAGGCAGTGGGAGGGGAACCAAAATGGAGAGCTGACATGCCTCTTTCCATAGGACAAACACAAATGGAAGAAGGAGGAACCAAAAAATCATTTGCTTTTGCTTTCTGTGCCTTGGTCGTGAAGAGTGGTACTTACACATGGCCAGTTTCATGGGCTACTACAAAGGCTGATGAGAAACCATCCTCATGATTTAAGGTACAGCTTCTTACTGGATGACACATTCCAGTCACTGGTGCATACCCTGTAAAGAATAAGATTTTTTTTAATTTCATTTCAATTGAAAATCCATAAGAAAATGCTGCTTGATTAATGAAGATGTTAGAAAGAGAAAATAGAGATGAATAATATGAAACTATAGGCACTGAGCTGGTATCTGATTTGGGGGTTACATAGGAATAATCATCTCCCCTTATGTGATGATATCATTACCTTGCATACCAGCAGGGCCAAAGTCTTGCCTCGTTAAAAAAATGGCATGATCATGGTGTTCAGGATGGTTGGGATCCGATTTCTGCTGCTGGCATGCCCAGCGACATACATTCTCCAGACTCCTAGATGGATTTCCTCTTTCAATGAGACTGATAGACTGAACAATAAAATAAATTAAAGATATGCATGCCACATTATCTCAAAGCCTACATTCTGGGCCTTTTTTAGAAATGAAACATGTGTACTTCTAATTCTTAGACAATTACTTTTATGGTCTAATGATCTGGGAAATAGATAAGTGAGCTCGATGCATTTCAGAGGGTCAATGAGAAAGAATACCATCCATCTCTTAAAAGAGAAAAGATAGATTCAGGGTATATTAGGACAAAGAAATTTCTGATATTTTGTTTTTGTTTTTTCAATGTTATGGAAGGTGAGAGGGAGAGTAAAAATATTACTTATTAAAAATGTTTTCTAAAGTGTCTATTTACAGAGCATAACATGCTGTAATAGGGAGAAGAGGAAGCAAGATATAGATGCTACCTCTTCCCAATAATCAAAATGGTAGGTAAAAAGTCTCATTTGCTAGGAATGTCTAAGACAAATAAACAAGTCATTATTATTATGTGTCTATTATGTCTTAAGCATTATCTGAATGACAAGATTCTCTGTTGTATAACAGTTCTCTTGGGTTAAGAGGCTAAGATATTTCCTGCATTGGCTTGTGTAACTCAACAAATGAATTTATCAGTGTTTATATTCTTCATAAAATAACTATGGATGATTCCATGCAGAACACATACATCCCTAACAAATGATAGAACTACTAATTCCTGACCCTTAAGGTCACCAGCTGGGATCTGCTTACATTCTTTGTGATTGAGATAAAGTAGGTTAGGCTATAGAGACTAACTACGGCTCAGTGAAAGACTATCTCACCAGAAGGAGATAAAGGGATGATGGTTAATAAAAAATGAAATGCTAACACAATGATCCTTCTTTCTCTTTCCTAAATGAACAAGCTCATTAGTATTTCAAATCTGGCAAGAGAAAAACTAAAGAAAAATCCATATTTAAATATTATGGAAACTGTAAAATTAGACTTCCTATCTGCCCTATTAGACCTTTACAATTAAATAAAATTAAAATATATCAAAAGCAAAATTTCATTGTCTGATATGGAGTGGGTTTTTCTTGGAGACCACAGAAGTGGCATTTTAAAGGCCAGCTGTACTCAGCTATTTTATAAGAAATGCCTGCTAATAAAAGTCATATTTTCCAATTTTTTGGCCAACCACAAAGAGTGCAGCTATGAATATTCTTGTACAAGTCTTTTTCCTTATTATCTCTTTGGGGTACAAACCCAGCAGTGCTATGGCTGGAGCAAAGGGCAGACAGTCTTTTATCGCCCTTTGGACATAGTTCCAAATTGCCCTCCAGAATGGTTGGATCAATTCAAAAATTGGAAAATGAGGGGATGCCCTTCAATTGGGGAATGGCTGAACAAATTGTGGTACATGTTGGTGATGGAATACTATTGTGCTCAAAGGAATAATAAAGTGGAGGAATTCCATGAGAACTGGAACATCCTCCAGGAATTGATGCAGAGTGAGAGGAGCAGAACCAGGAGAGCATTGTACACAGAGACTGATACACTGTGGTACAATCAAATGTAATGGGCTTCTCCATTAGAGGCAATGCAATGTCCCTGAACAATCTGCAGGGATCAAAAAGAAAAAACACCACTACCCTCAAGCAGAGAACAAACAGGGGGAGTACACCGAGGAAAGGCAACAGCTTGATTACAGGGGTGGAGGGGATATGATTGAGGAGAGACTCTTAATAAACACCTCAATGAAAATACCAACAACATGGAAAAGAGTTCAGACTGAGGACACATGTGATACCCAGAGGAATCATGCATCATCATGGAGCGGGGGGGGGGGGGTAGAGAAAAAGAAAATGAACTTTGTTTCTAATGAATAATGTTTGAAAATGACCAAATAAAATAATGTATAAAAAAAGAAAACAAAGTCACATATTTTTAATGAATCTCCAATTTTTGTTCTCCCATCCTTTCCCTTTAAAAAGAAAAAGATCTAAATGAAAAAATTATACTTTTCTCCATAAAGGAAAGGATGTTTCTAAAAAATAATATATGTAGGTAAACCATTAGTAAATAATGTAGGCACAATTCAATGATTAATTAAACAGTTTTTCTTTATTTTATTTCTTTAAAAAAAAAAACAAACCTTTACCTTCTGTCTTAGATTCAATAATAAGTTGGTTCCAAGGCAGAAGATAAGAGCTAAACAACTGGAGTTAAGTGACTTGCCCAGAGTCACACAGCTAGGAAGAATTGGAGGCTAGAATGAACCCAAGACCTTTCATCTTTAATCTTGGCTCTCAATTCACTGAAACTATTCCTAAGCAGTTTGTTTTTAATTGAATCATATTCATTCATTCAACAAATATATATTTTGAGTAAGGAATTGTGGGAATATATACAAAGATGTATAAGACATTTACCTACCTTTAGAAGTATAGGAGTTAGTAGAAAATTGTAAGTTTTTACATTTGTGCCTCTCTGAGGCCTCCTTATTCAGTTAAAGAATCTGCTTACTGGAACAGACTCATCATTTCAATTGGTTAAAATCAGAGATTAATTCCCTCCAAGTACTAAAAGAGACAAGCAAATGCCTCTTTGGATGAGGTATGGGAGTTTTCATTTCTTATAGAGATAATTCCTTTATTTCAGCTCAGAATAATCAGTTCTGAGTTATTTGGAGCTATAGCTACTGGGTGTCCAAGATTTCCCAAATAACCACATCTGGAGTTCTGGTCCAAGTTCCATACATGGCTTCAAAGACCATTCTTACCTTGGTATAGCCCAGCATTATCATGCGTACCAGCACAACATTGATATGCACCCCAAGTGACTCATCATGGTAAATTTCATTAACCTAGAAACAAAGCAGGCAAGATTTCAAAGGAAGGCATCAAAAATGGATAGGACAAAAATAAGCTGACTTTGCCTCTCTTAGCAACAGTGTGTGGATACAGCTAGATCCAATTTCACTAGCACCCTAGAATCAATTTGAACTTGGAGATGAAGCCATTTTATCAGGAGACAAAGAAAGACACATCCTAGGAAAGGACATGTGCTCATAGGTGGAAGAATCACAACTTTTACTGTATATATTTTGTTTAATTTTAAAAGTCAGGTGGAAATTTGTAAATAATAATTAGGATAGAGACACTTTAGAATCAAAGAATGTTAGTACCAAAAGAGGCCACAGAGTTCTTGAATCAAAGTCAAGGCCAAATTTTGCTGGTAAGGAAAGCATGATGTCCAAATGGTAAGTGACATCCCTAAGCTCACACACTTACTGGTAGAAATGGGACTAGAGGAATCAAAGTTCTGTGTTCAACCATCATTCACTGGGATGGCCAAATTTACTGAGAGACAAAGAAATGTCTTTCTGGATGAGTGTTGCTTTTTCATTTGGACCTACTATATGTGAGTGCTGAAGGAGTCTGAGAAAACAATTGACTTTTTTTAAACCTTTGCTTTCTAAGCATCAATACTATGTTTTGGTTCTATGGTTGACTAATGGTAAGGGTGAGGTGATGAGGGTTAATAAATGACTTGTCCAGGGTTGCACACCTAGAATGTGTCTGAGACCAGATTTGAACATGGTTCTCTATACACTGAACCTACAAGAAGTCCTCAACAGTTGACTTTTTACAAATTCATATAATGAAAGGAAAGACAAATTACACTACAGGAATAACTTCTTTTTATCTTCACCACTGGGAACTTTTAAGTATTTTCATCTCCTATATACAGGGAGAAAACCCAAGGCTTAGAGAGAGAGAGACTTATCAGTGGTCACATAGCTAGTTAGTATCAAACAGAAGGCTTCACATATTGGTTTCTCTGATTCTTGACACTATAGAAGGATGACCTCAGAGGAGATAAGATACTTGCCTTCAAGAAGCTTACATTCTATTATGGAAATATTTAGCACTTCAAGGCATGAAAAGTGCTTTAAATTGGTAGGATCTTAAGATCAGAGATCTAAAGCAGGAAGGGATCTCACCACCTAGTTCAATCACCTCATTTTACAGATAAGAAAATAGATACCCACAGAGGTCAAATAATTTACCTATGGTCACAGAGGTCATATGCATTAGAGACAGGATTAGGGTCAAGCTTCTCCACCTCAGACCTCATGCTCTATCCAACAGGCAACACTGGCTTCCTACGACAAGCAATTAATTGCCTTTGTTTGTTTGTTTGTTTTTTCTTGGAGAAACACTCATCATTCTATTTGGAAATGGAAATCCATCATCAAAGTAGCTCAAGAAGCAGTACTAAATATCATCTCTATCCTATTAAAATAGTTACCTTTTGTGACCCACCCTATTGGGTAATAATGAGACAGCAAAATTATTGATAACTCAAAGCCAACATTTTAGTCATTAACTTCAATCTGTTCCTTAGAATAGACTTTGAAGAAATCTGCTAACAATTAGTTAAAATGTAGAATTGGTTAACTTGAATTTATTTTAATGGTGGATTTTTTAAGTTAAGAAAAGTTTGCTTTCTTACCCTACCTCCTCCCACCCTTGAGAACAAAAGAAAAACAAACCCTACAACAAACATGTATCCAAACAAATCTCTACATTGGCCATGTCCAAAAATTGTTTTTCTCATTCTGCACTGAGTTATTAATTTCTTTGTCAAGGAGAGAATAGCATATTTCCTTGTCAGTTGTCTCCAATTTAAATTAGGATGATAGGATTTCCTAATTCTTTCAAAGTTGTTTGCCTTTTGATTTGGAATTATTCCTTTAATCCAGAAATACCACTATTGGGTTTATATCCCAAAGACATAATAAAAAATGGTTGTTCATAGCTGTAATTTATGTGGTAGCAAAAATTGGAAAATGAGGCGATGTCCCTCAATTGGGGAGTGACTAAACAAATTGTGGTATCTAATGGTGATGGAATACTATTGTGCTATAAGGAATGATGAACTGGAGGATTTCTGTATGAACTGGAAAAATCTCCAGGAACTGATGTGAAGTGAAATAAGCAGAACCAGGAGAACATTATACACAGTAACTGAAACATTATGGGGCAATGAAATGTAATTCACTTTGCTATTAATGGCAATACAATGATCCAGGACAATCCTGAATGACTTAGTAGAAAGAATGCTATCCACATCCAGAGAAAGAACTGTGGGAGCAGAAATGCAGAAGAAAAATGTATGATTTATCATTTGTTATATGGGTATATAATTTGGGATTTTGGTTTTAAAAGATTACAAATTACAAAAATGAATAATATGGAAGTAGGTATCAAATGATAACACATGTAAACCCAGTTTATGGAATTGCCTGTTAGCTCTGGGAGGGGAGAGGGAAGAGGGGAAGGAGAGAACATGAATCATATATCCATGGGAAAAATTTCTTAAAATAAATAAATAGATTTTTTAAAAATTTGTTTACCTTTACCATATTGCTGTCATTATATCAATTGGTTTCCTGATTCTGTTCACTACACTTGTCATCAAATCATACAGGTCTTCCAGATTTCTCTGAAAAAATCCTCTTTATCACTTCATATAACATAAATGTATTCCCCTACATTTATATGATATAATTTATTCAATTATTCCCCAATTTCTAGACACACTCTTAGACTCCCATCCCAATCATGTGGGATAATTTTTCCTAATATTTCTTTTCTTTCCTCCCCATTCCCCAACATACACTTCTTTTCTCTGTATTTATCTTAAGATCATCAAAACATGTTGAAAGAGCTTTGATTCATGAAAATTGATAGGTCACAGGGTGATGACACATTTGTCATCTTCCTATATTGGAATATAAGCAATTTATTCTCATTTAGTCCCTTATCATTGTTTTATTCCTATTTACCTTTTAATATTTCTCTCAATTGGTAGATTCTAACTTTAGAATTTCTACACAGCTTTGGTCTTTTGGAGGCACCTAAATATTATGGTGGATAGAATATTAGTTCTGGGGTCAGGAAGTTCTTATTCCTAAGTTCAAATCTGGCCTCAGACACTTATTAGCTATATGACCCTGGGCAAGTCATTTGACCCTGTTTGCTTCAGTTTCTTCATCTGTAAAATGAATTGAAGGAGGAAGTAACAAACCACTACAATATCTTTGCCAAGAAAATCCAAAATGATCATGAAGAGTCAGACACAACTGAAAAACAACAAAATTGTTCTTTTCATCAGGAATGCTTTGAAGTACTCTATTACATGAAATATCCATTTCTCCTTTATAGAATTATATTCAATTTGACAAGTAAGTTATTCTTGGTTCTAAGTAAATCCTTTATTTTCTGGAATATCATATTCCCAGTTCTCCTCTCTGTTATGGTGGTGGCAGCTAAAATTGTGTGTGATCCTAGCAGACCCCTTGTATTTCTTTCTAATTGCTCATAGGATTTCATTTGACTTGGAAGCTCTGAATTTTGACTGATGATTCTGGCAGTTTTCATTTGAAATTTCTTCCAGGAAGTGAACAGTGGATTATTTCTATTTCTACTTTGTACTCTGCTTCTAAGAGGGATGAGTATTTATATTTAAAAAAAATACTTGAAATAAGAGGTCTAGGCTCTTTCTTTTTTGATCATGGCATTCAGATAGTCCAGTGATTCTTACATTTTTTTTCACTTTGATCTGTTTTCTAGGTCAGTTGTTTTTTCTAGGAAATGCTATACATTTTCTTCTACTTTTTCAACACTGTGATTTTATAAAAAATATTTCTTATAGACTTATATGGTCTTATATAATAATAGTCTTATAGACTCAGTGGCTTCTATTTGATTCATTCTCATTACAGAGATTTTGTTCCTTTGGCACAGTTTTCTACCTCTTCTGCAAGCTATTAATTAATTCCCTTTTCAATTCTTTCTTCCATAGCTCTCATTTCTTTTTAAATATTTCCCTTAAGTGTTCTCATTCATTTGTAACATTTTTAACTCTTTGAAAAAACTCTTGCTCCCATTTTCTAAGGATTTTATTTGAGTTTTGTGGTGTGTTTTTCTTTGAGTCATTGCTTATGAATGTTTTGCAATCATTAATTTCTTCTGTGTTTGTGTCTTGGGTGTCCCTGCTGCCCTAATAAATCATTATGGTAAGGTTTTCTCTGCCCATTTTTCTACCCTACTTCCTTACTTTAGATTTTATCTCAGGTCTTCTGGACTCTCCCACAATTTTGGACAGAGATTCATGGTTGGTTGTAAAGCTGCATTCTTGGGTTACTACAGTAGTGTTTCTATCCTGCAATGCCTTCTCATCATTTCCCAGGAAATCTATGTTATTTTCTAAATTCAGAAACCATCAGTCAAGAAATAAGGAAAACTTTTATAGAATACTTACTTATAGCATAACTACTAACCACAACTATAAGTATAGTTATCTTGTGTGAATTAAATGCTAACAATCATCATAGAAATGTTACTAGCTTGAAAGAATCCAGTGACATCAAATTAATAGCAAGTACAGAAAATCCTGACATTTGGAGTTGAAGGTTAAGGTCAACATTTCCTAGAACCAGAATAGAAACATGAAGAAAAAAAGCTGGCATGATCTAGCAAGTTAGTCTTGTTAAATGTCATCATGTTATATAAATGAGTGTTCATGGCCCTGTCTGCTGCTAACAAGGAGTCATTACTACAAATAAAATAAATAATAAGTTGACATACAGAGTATACGTGATGAACATTTGAGGAGTGGTATTCCCAGAAATAACAAATTTTGGAAGCAAAATATGTCCTTCAATTGACAATTTTGATGTGATTCTCTGTAGTTCTGTTAATTTTGATATGAATGTTACCTTATTTAATACTTAATTAAATTATTTAATACTTAATTAATTATTTAATAATTAAAATTATGTCCAATGGCATCTTTTTGGGTTTGAATATTCATCATAGGTTTTGTAAATACTATACTGCTAACCTTAGTTTTTCTTTTTTTACTAAATCAATTTAGCTACTCATAATAATGAGGAAAGAGTATGAAGAAGTATTTTAGACAGATAAAGTTAGTCAGCTCATTGCTACAAATAGTTCAGATTACTTTCATAATATTTCATTTAATTAGAATAATAGGCCATGCATTTATTGAAAACCTGTGAAACTATTAATATATCCCCAACACAGAAAAATTATCATGATAAAATTTTTACATTTTCTGTTTTATTAATGTGTTTTGTTTCTACATTGAAAATATTTACAGAGTAACCCCACTATGAAAAGTCTCTTGTAACAAAGTAAAAGTCAGGTAATTTTACCAATAGAGTGATATCTGAAAGTGTATGCAATATTTCACATTTGTAGTTTCCTTCCCATCTCTCTATTTTATTTAAATGAAAACCATATTTCTTTCTATTAGAGACACAGAAACAGAGAGAAAGAGAAGAGAAGAGAGAGAGAGAGAGAGAGAAGAGAGAGTTAGAGTGAAAGAAAACAAGTATTTTTGTAACCTGTATGCAGACAAGAAGTAGAAAAATCATTTTGAAGTCAGAAAACAAAGTAAGAAATCAACAAGGGCAAAAAAGAAGAGGGAGACCATCCCAATTTCCAAAATAGACCTGAAGCCAACCCAGAGCAAATGTAAATAATTGGGGATTTGAACCTATATAGAACTCACCACCACAACCTTCTACATATCCTTGAAAGGAAAGGCAACACCTAGAACTGCATTGTTAATGAACCTAGAATCACAGCAGATTATAGTACTATACTAACTCAGGCCCTAGGTATTAGTACCAGAGTGAATGTATAGGATGGGGTAGGGGACCCAGATCAGCATCTTCTCCACAGAGATTATTGAATGGGAATATGCATATTTCTCAGCATTGTATGGCACATTTACAAAGTGAAGTAGGGTATATAAACTTCACAAACAAATTCAGAAAGCCAGAAATATTAAACATCTCCTTTATTGACCACCATGGAATAAAAATCATTAATCAATAAAGGACATTCAAAGAAATTAAAACTTAGATACATATGTATTTAGTCATTAAAATTGGTGGATCAAAGGACAAGTTATACAAACAATAGCTAATTTCACTTAAAAATGAAAAAAAAAAAACAAAAAAGAAATATCATACCAAATCCTGTGAAATATTCAAAGAGGTTCTTGAGGGAAAATTTATTTCTAAAGACTCTCATTAACAAAAGAGAAAAAAAAAACAGATTAAAGAATTGGGAATTTTAAAAAGGCAAATAAAATTACAACTGAAAATGGAAGACAAAATAGAGATAGTAAACAGAACCTCTTCCCCCCCCCAAAAAAAAATCCTTTATTGAATTAACAAATTCATACTAAAGTAGTAGTGGCATTCTTGGAAGGTGAAGAAAGTAACAAAATAAGAAAATTTAGCTTATTTGACAATGACAACAATAACAAAAACCCAAATCCTGAATATCAAAAGTGGAAAAGAATTTGTAACAAGTTAAGTAGAAATAAAGGAAATTGTTAAAATTATTTTGACCAATTTCATGCCAAAAATGATGAATTAAAGAGCTAGATATTTACAAAAATATAAAATAACCAGATTTCTAGTGCAAAAAATCAAGAATTTAAATAAATCAAATTTTAAACTAGGAATCATTAAGTCCTAAAAGGAGGAATATGAAGGTATGGGTAAAATAAGGTTAGCTGGATTTACAAGGCAAATTAATTATACATTTAAAAATGAATTCACTCTAATTTTACATATATTGTTTATGAATATAGGGAAATGTGTCACCCTACAAAACTTATTTTAAATAAAAATAGGTTTCTGGTACTCAAATCAGGGAGAGGTGAGTGAGAGAAACAATGTATTACAAAAATACTTTTGAAAAAAATTAAGTATATGCAGAAATATTGAATAAGATATTAGCAAAGAATCTACAGATACATTTAAAAAATATTATCCACTAAGGTCAGATTGAATTCATGCCATGAAAGTTGGTTCAAAATTAGGAAAATTATAAAAGTAATGGATCATGTAATTAACAGAAAATAATAAGTCATATGATATCATTAGATATGGAAAATGTTTTCTTGGTTTTGGCAAAATTTCATTGTTTTTATTATAAAACATTAAAAAATATAGACATAGGTCTAGACTTAATATGGTAAACCAGCTGTGTCAAACTCACTCTCCCTGAATGTGGTAGAACTAGATCAAAATGGAATTAGGAAATGTATAATGAAACATAAAAATACAGTGCAACATAGATTACAAGTTAACTTGTCCCACATGGATTTTGTTGGATACCATCTTGGTATCTATCTTAAATTAAGAGTGAGAAACACTAGAAACGTGTAATGGAGAAACTCAAGACATTTTATCAATAAAAATAAAAAAAAGTTCAAGAATCTCTAAGGTAATAATGATTTGAAAAAGTCAAAGGAAAGTTGTCCATCAGTAACAAATCTCCAATTAAACTACAAAGCATTCAACATTAAACCAATTGGGCACTGGTTTTCTCTGGCCTGGACTTAACCCAATTCAGTTCCCTTGAAGTTTTGGGTTGCTATTGTAATAAAATGAGACAATTTTAGGTTAAACTCTTTTAAAGAGGGATTTACTTAGCCTTAGCTGAGGAGGAGATGGAACAAAGGTAGCCATTTGTCACTTTGAGTTGATTCAGTTTATCAAAGTTCCCTTTACTGAGTTACCCAACTTGATCCACCAGTCAAGTAACAGAGCACTCTTAGAATTCCTCAAGGCTGCTTTGTACTCAAGCAAAGTAATATTCATAATCTGTGTCTGTCGTTCTTTAGACTTAATAAAGTCTCAGGAAAGTTCTAAATACCTTTAAAGGAAAAAAAATAACACCTAATTTGCTTGGGGGAGAAGATAGACTACAGGGTTTAAAACAAAACAGTTGTTGATCAGTGAAACAGATTAAGTACACATACTACAGAAATAACTGACCACAGTAACACAGAGTTAGATAAAAATCAAGAACACAAAGTACTGGAATTAGGGACTCATTCTTCAGCAATAACTTCTGGGAAAACTGGAAAGCTATAGGAAGAAATGAAGCTTAGGTTAACATTCCATACTATATATAATAATGATCTCCAAATGAATACATAAGCTACATAGAAAAAGTAATATTGATATTTAAAATATTAGAAAGTGTTTAGTGAAAAGGAAAACATTGTTGAACCAGATTATTGATCCTTCTAGCAAAGGATAGAGAAGATTATGGGAGATAAGAGAGGCAATTGTAATTATTTCAAATTGAAAAGTCTTTGAACAAATAGAAGCAATTCAACTAGAGGATCCAAGTAAATTAATCAGGGGCAAAGTATTTTTTGCAACAAATTCAAGAAAAGAGGGGAATGATATAAACATTTAAAAACAAAAGTAAATGTATGTAATTGTAAATGGTAGGAAGAGATGAACCAGCAGTTCTCAAAGAAAGAAATCTAAGCAATCATAAACATGTGAAAAAAATCTTCAAATTAGAGAAATGAAAATTAAAACTACTTTGAGGTAGATTTTCTATCTACCTACCATATTTGCAAAGATGACAAAAAGGGGGGGGCAATTATTAAAGAAGCTTTGGGAATGCAAGGGTACCACTGTTAGGGGTCCTCTGAATTGCTCCAGTCATTCTGGAAAACAACATGAAACTATCCCCCCACAATGGTCACAAAAACGTGATACCCATTGACTCAGGAATACCATTATTAAGCTAACACTCCAGAGACATCAAAGAAGAGGACAGGAGCACAAGAATTTACAGTAGTTCTTTTTGTAGTAGCAAAGAACTGGAAACAAAACAGGTGCTTATCAATTGGGGCATGGCTAAACAAGTTACTGTACATTAATGAAATAAAAAATTATTATCACAAGAAATGATGAAAAGCATGATTTAAAAGAAATCCAAGAAGATTAATGATGAAGAGTGCCTTGTATCTCTCGTGTAGACTGCGAGTGGACAATGAAACATCTTTTTTTTTAGATATTTTGCTTGACTATATTAATTACAAAGGAGGGCTTCTGTTTGTGCAAAGGCAAAAAGAAGGTAGTTGGGAACGTAGGGGAGTAGTGCTTGTGATACAAAGTAAAAAAAAGAAAAGAACAACAACAAAAGAGCACTAATAAATATTTTAAAGGTACACCTTAGAGAGGAGAGGAAATGTGGGAATGGAAAACAGAGAGCCATAACAATGGTGATACCACTATACTAAATTAGGTGTATATTTTCAAAGTTGTAGAATCGTTTTCTGGACTTATTTATATGTGAAAATGTTCATATTTGTTGGTGACTTTCTATTCAGTAATTGAAAATAAAAAAAAGAAGAAGATGCATTGCGAACATAATATTTTCAAATATTTGATGGATTAAAGTTTTCTTCCTAGCCCCAGAATGAAGACTGGAAGTAGTGGGCAGGATGATTTTTTTCCTGATGTAAAGAACATTTTTCTACTCTAAAGTATAGCTAGAGGCACTGGGTGGCCTTCATTTAGCACTTCCTGTGAGAGGACAGATGAACACTAGTTGGAAGTGATGGATAGATGATTGCCAGGATTCTGTGGTTACAGTATCTTCTGACAAAGCAAAATAACTCTAGTCCTTGAGCCACTCTCACCAAAACAAATCCTAATGTCAGTCTAACATGAAACTAGTGAAATCTCTGTTAAGTGGGGGATTCTGCTTTAGTGTGAACTAAGCTTTGGAGACTTGTGAAACTCAAGGCTATAAGGAAATATGGTCCTTAAAAATTGTTTGTAATCAAAACAGTTTCTAGCAGGTAGCATTATATAGCTATACAGAGATAATTGGTCAGACACGTAAATATCTTGAATTATTGAAGGGGAAGGAAGAATGAAGGGAGAGAAGGAAAGATGAAGGGAGGGAAGGAAGGAAGGAAGGAAGGAAGGAAGGAAGGAAGGAAGGAAGGAAGGAAGGAAGGAAGGAAGGAAGGAAGGAAGGAAGGAAGGAAGGAAGGAAGGAAGGAAGGAAGGAAGGAAGGAAGGAAGGAAGGAAGGAAGGAAGGAAGGAAGGAAGGAAGGAAGGAAGGAAGGAAGGAAGGAAGGAAGGAAGGAAGGAAGGAAGGAAGGAAGACGGGAGGGTGGGAAGGAAGGAAGGAAGGAAGGAAGGAAGGGAGGAAGGAAGGGAGGGAGGGAGGGAGGGAGGGAAAGAAGGAAAGGAAGTAAGGGCTTGAATTTTCCCTATTATTTATAATTTTTTTTCTACCACTTTTTTTAATTTATTTTTTTAATTTGGTGAATTTCAAACATTATTCCTTGGTTACAAAAATCATTTTCTATTCCTCCCTCCCCTCCCTCTACCCTCCCCTCCTGTAGCCTACAAACAATTCGACTGGGTATTACATGTGTCCTGGACCAGAATCCATTTCCATATTGTTCTTATTTGCCCTAGGTTGTTCATTCAGAGTCTGCATCCCCAATCTAATCCCCCTCAACCCATGTAATCAAGCAGTTGTTTTTTTTTCCTTTGGTGTTTTTACTCCCACAGTTTTTCCTCTGAATGTAGATAGTTTTTTTTTCTCCTATATCCCTCCAGGCTGTTCAGGCTCACTGCATTACCAATAAGGGAGAAGTCCATTACATTCAATTGTAACACAGTGTATCAGTCTTTCTACACTGTTCTCCTGGCTCTGCTCCTCTCACTCTACATCACTTCCTGGAGGTTGTTCCAGTTCCCATGGATTCCTCCACTTTATTATTCCTTTGAGCACAATAGTATTCCATCACCAACATATACCACAATTTGTTCAGCCATTCCCCCAATTGAAGGGCATCCCCTCATTTTCCAATTTTTTGCCACCACAAAGAGCGCAGCTATGAATAGTCTTGTACAAGTCTTTTTCCTTATTATCTCTTTGGGGTACAAACCCAGCAGTGCTATGGCTAGATAAAAGGGCAGAGAGTCTTTTATCATCCTTTGGGCATAGTTCCAAATTGCCCTCCAGAATGGTTGGATCAATTAACAACTCTACCAGCAATGCATTAATGGCCTGACTTTGCCACATCCCCTCCAGCATTCATTACTTTCCTCTGCTGTCATGTTATCCAATCTGCTAGGTGTGAGGTGATACCTCAGAATTGTTTTGATTTGCGTCTCTCTGATTATAAGAGATTTAGAGCACTTTTTAATGTTCTTATTAATAGTTTTTATTTCTTTGACTGAAAATTGGCTATTCGTTTCCTTGTCCATTTATCAATTGGAAAATGGCTTGATTTTTTGTACAATTGATTTAGTTCTTTGTAAATTTGAGTAATTAAACCTTTGTCAGAGATTTTTGCTATGAAGATTGTTTCCCAGGTTGTTGTTTCCCTTCTGATTTTGGTTATGTTGGCTTTGTACAAAAACATTTTAATTTGATGTAGTCAAAATTATTTATTTTATATTTCTTGACTCTGTCTTGCTTGGTTTTAAAATTATCCCCTTCCCAAAGGTCTGACATGTATTCATATAATATGTGAAAATTCACATAATGTGAACACGTATCTGTTCACATAATTTACTTATAGTTTCCATAATCAAGCCATTCACCCATTCTGAGTTTATCTTGGTGTAGGGTGTGAGGTGTTGATCCAAATCTAATCTCTCCTACACTGTCTTCCAATTTTCTCAGCAGTTTTTATAAAATAGTGGATTTTTGTCCCAGAAGATGGGATCTTTTGGCTTGTCATATACTGTCTTGCTGAGGTCACTTACCCCGTCTTTTCCACTGATCCTCCTTTCTATCTCTTAGCCAGTACCAAATTGTTTTGATAACCACTGCTTTATAGTATAGTTTGAGATCTGGCACTGCAAGGCCACCTTCCTTTGCATTTTTTTCCATTATTTACCTGGGTATCCTTGATCTTTTGTTCTTCCAAATGAACTTTATTATGGTTTTTTCTAATTCAGTAAAAAAGTTTTTTGGAAGTTCGATGGGTATGACACTAAATAAATAGATAAGTTTGGGTAGGATGGTCATTTTTATTATGGTAGTTTGTCCTATCCATTAGCAATTAATGTTTTTCCAATTGCTCAAATCTAGTTTTAGTTGTGTGGAAAGTGTTTTGTAGTTGCATTCATATAGTTCCTGTGTTTGTCTCAGCAGATAGATTCCTAAGTATTTTCTATTTTCTAGGGTGATTTTTAATGGAATTTCTCTTTCTAGTTCCTGCTGCTGAGATATGTTGGAGATATATAGAAATGCTGATGACTTATGTGGGTTTATTTTGTATCCTGCAAATTTGCTAAAGTTTTTTTGATTAGTTTGATTAGTTTGACTAGCTTTATAGTTGATTCTCTAGGATTCCTTAAGTAAACCATCATATCATCTGCAAAGAGTGACAGCTTGGTCTCTTCTTTGCCAATTTTAATACCTTCAATTTCTTTTTCTTCTCTAATTGCTACTGCTAGTGTTTCTAGTACAATGTTAAATATTATAAAGGTGATAATGGGCATCCTTGTTTCACTCCTGATCTTATTGAGAATGCATCTAGTCCTGTCCTTTCTTTTTTTTTTTTGCTATATCCTTTTAAACCAGGAGTGTACATTTAATCAATCCCCCTAATCCCTTCCCTTAATATGCTTCCCTTTCTGGCCCCTCCATTTTTGTTCCCTTCTTATTTTTTTAGGGTCTGTTAAGTTCCCTCCCCCCTCTCCTTCCTGCCCTTTTTGTACTCCCTCCCTCTGCCCCTCTTAGTTTTCCCTTCTCACTTACCATGTGGGATAAAATAGAATTCAAGATCCCAATGGATCTAGATGCTCTTCCCTCTCAGAACTGATTTCACTGAGAGTAAGTTTTAAGTATTATCTATTAGCACTCTCTTCCTCTTCTTCTTATAAGAGTATTCTTCCCCTCCCCTTCCCATGTGTATATTTGTGTGATAAAGATTATCCTATTTATTTTATTTCTTCAAGTATCTCTTGGTATCATCTTCGATTCCCTCTCAACACTTTTCCTTTTTTTTGCATATCATCTTATAGCCTTTAATACCCCAAACTTTTTGTATGAGTGATTCTTCTAATTGCTATAATAATGAATACAATTTTGAGAGTTACAAATAACATTTTCCCCATATATTAATATATCTATATATATAATTTGATCTAATTGTAGCCCTTAAAGAAGAGAGTTTGAATAAAATAAACATTTTCCCCTTTCCCCTCTATTTATTATTTACCTTTTCATGTTTTTCTTTATCTTTGTGTTTGGGTATCAAACTTTCCACTTAGTTCTGGTCTTTTCTTTACAAATACTTGGAAATCTTTTATTTTGTTGAATGCCCATACTTTCCCCTGGAAGTATATACTCAGTTTTGATGGATAGGTGATTCTTGGTTGAAGACCAAGTTTTCTTGCCTTTCTGAATATCATGTTCCAGGTCTTATAGTCCTTTATTGTAGAAGCTGCCAGGTCTTGTGTGATTCTGATTGGTGCTCCCTGGTATCTGAATTGTCTCCTTTTGGCTTCTTGTAGAATTTTTTCCTTACCTTGAAAGCTCTGGAATTTGGTAATTACGTTCTTAGGAGTT
Source organism: Monodelphis domestica (assembly GCF_027887165.1). Taxonomy (NCBI): domain Eukaryota; kingdom Metazoa; phylum Chordata; class Mammalia; order Didelphimorphia; family Didelphidae; genus Monodelphis; species Monodelphis domestica. The sequence goes on along the minus strand of NC_077232.1, from coordinate 290,871,267 downwards.
GTCTTTTGGGGATTTAGCATAGAGGGTGTTCTATGAACTCTTTCAATGTCTATTTTTCCCACTTGTTCAAGAACATCAGGGCAATTTTCTTGGATGATTTCTTGTAGTATGATGTCAAGATTTCTGTTTATTTCTGGTTTTTCAGGTAGACCAATGATTCTCAAATTGTCTCTCCTTCCTCTGTTTTCCTGATCTGTCACCTTGTCAGTGAGATATTTTATGTTTTCTTCTATTTTGTCAGTCTTTTGACTTTGCATTATTAATTCTTGCTGTTTTGCAAGATCATTGGTTTCTAGTTACTCAATTCTGGTCCTTAAGGCCCGTTTTTCTGCTTTCACCTTTTGATTTTCAGCTATAATTTTTCAGTTCTCTGCTCTAATTTTTTCATTTTCTTTTTGAACCATTTCCCATTTATCTTCCCAGAAGGCTTCCATCTTTTTGATAAGCTCTAATTTAAATTCTTCTAGAGCTTGTGCACAATTTCCATATCTTTTGGAAGTTTTTGAAGCATTTATTTGGATTTCCTCTTCTCCTATTTCCTCTGTAGTCTGTATTTTTCCTCCATAAAAATTATCCAAGGTCAACCCCTTCTTCTTGTTTTTCTTGGTTTTGGAAAGTTTTTCCTGGGCACTGTTTGCCATTTTTTTTCCTTCCCTTTCCAGTCAGAAGTCTGAGTAAGGAGGGCAGGCTCTCTGTGTATGGAGCTAAGAAGCAAGGCTTTTGCCTGAGGCAAGCTCTCGAATCTCCACAGCTGTGCTACCTTCCTGAGGGGTGCCCAATGTCTGTGTTTCAAGTGTAACTGCTCTTAGGGGTAGGATTGTGGTGGTCTTAGTCAGCTCCCAAGACCTAGAGCTTCCCCTTGCTCGTTCCAGAGTTGCCCCTCACTCACTCATTGATTCTGGTGCATGCTGGCTCTAACTCTGGCTCTGTAGGTGGGGTGGGGGAGGGTATATCAGCTTGAGTTTGGGTGGGTGCTTTTTCACACCCTTGTAGGGTGGAAATGCCCAAGTCCCACATACCTTCAATGCTGCACCCTACTGTAGAATCCCTTCTTTCTTATGAAGATGGTTTTTTGGGGTCTTTTTAGGTTGTCTATATTGGTGGGTCTAAGGAGGGGAAGTGTTCCATGTCTAGACTGCATGGAAGTCCCCTGTTTATAAGTTTTTAAAAGTTTCCTCAAGATAAATGTTCTAAGGGCAGCTGGGACGTCCTGCTATTTCCTCCTCTGGTTCATTTTACAGATGAGGAATTGAGGCAAACAAGATAAAATGAGTTGATCAGGGTCACCCAGTTAGTAAGCGTCTGAAGCCAAATTTGAACTCCAAAAGATGAGGCTTTATGACTCCAGGTATGGCACTCTATTCACTACACCACATAGAGGTCATTCATATAAACATTGGATATTATTATTATTATTATTATTACCCAAAGATTAGTCTGACATTCACTTCATAGATTAGAAAATCTAAGAATCATTGCTCAGAAAGGAGCTGAACTTAAAAAAAAATAATTAGTAATGGTTCAGTCTTCTTTCTTGAGAATTAGGGAAGAAAACATAACTGGAGCCAAATTCTCCATTAAATATTTTTCTATAATCTTCCAAAAGGTCACAAGTTGAAAGTTATCTCTAAATCAAAAATAACAAGGAGTGGATGGAGGTAGAATTTCAATCCAGAAAAGAAAGTTTTGAACAGAAAAGAAAGTGATAAAAAAAGAAAAAATTAGAGAAAAACATTTGGTGAAATGTTAAGGAAAGAAGGATAGAACTCAAAACAAGTTACAGTACTTGTTGAGGAGAATATAGGATGCAAATACAAGCAAAGAATAAAAATATAGGATACTTTGCAATTGGCATCAACAAGCATGCCCGAGCTGAATATCTAAAGCCCATTAATCAAGCCCATGGGTAGATTGCCTACAATATGTCCAAGGGTCAAGTTAGGTTTCTTATTAAATAAATTGAAAAAATGGGGTGAACAGAACATTAATTCCATTTTCAGATGACCTTAAATTGGAAGAGTTTGCCACTGATGTGAAAAAGAAAAGGAAAAAAAAAGGTCAAATCAAATCAAATATTCCTCCAAGGGCTTTTTCCTTGAAATGAAAAATCCTTCCAAGTTTGTTCTCAGAAAGGACAATTTCTCCCAGGACATTTCCCTGGCAGGACAATGTGACCTGTTTTGTTTGACTAATTTCCAAAGGGCAAAATGTAGTTTTTCTTATTGCTCAGATCTTGTCTCTCAAAGAAAAATATTAAATGCATAGGTATTGTAAAAAGTGAAATAGGAAAGAATAAACAAGTGGAAAGATCCCTGAATTTAGAGTCCTGGGAATTGAGTTCAGAATCTAAGTCTACCACTGATAACCTATGTGACCTTGGGAAAATCACTCTGATTTCAGAGGTTTCTTGGGTTTTTAAAATGAGTTATCTGTACTAGATTTCTAAGGTTCCTTCTAGTCCAATAATCCTGTGACTTTGGCCAAGGAAATTACTCCAAAGGATAAAATGAGATAATATTTGTAAAGTGCTAACCAAACCTTAAAGTGCTATAGAAGTCCTAGGGCTTGCTGCTACTGCTATGAGTACCACTACTATTATGATTTTGTTTTGTTTTTTAATTGCTTTTCACTATTATCTGACTCTTTGTGGCCTTTTTGAAGGTTTTCTCAACAAAGAGACTTCAGTTGTTTGCTATTTCCTTTTCCAACTCATTTCACAAATGAGGAAACTGAACGAACAGAGTTAAGTGACTTGCCCAGGGTCACACAGTTAGATCTGTCTGAGGCCAAATTTGAACCCAGGACCTTCCAATTCTGGGCTTGGTTCTCAATCCACTCAACCCCCCAGCTTTCCCCAATACTATTTATTATTAATAAATCAGATATTTTAACTTGGTATCTGTGGAGTTGTTTTAAAAAATTTTCATATGGCATTTTCATATTAGTATATTTATATTATTCATTCAAAGAGATTATTCTACAAAAGTCTCCATGGACTTCAACAGTCATTGCCAAGTTGATGGCACAAAAAGCACAAAAATGGAGAAGACTCCCTACTCCAAACTGATGCAAAAGGATTATAAAGCTGTAAATATGTTTCTATGTCAAGAAGGTACCCGGAGACTTACAAAAATGTAAAAACTTTGTCTGTGAAACCAGAAAACAGACCTACTATTCCATTACATTGCTAAGGTTAAGTTTGTGATGTATTTCCATCCAATTCTTTTGGGAAAACTTTGGTGGAGAAAGAATCATTAAATTTATTTAAAAAAACATTAATCAACTTACTAATTTTTGGAACCAGATCTGTCATTTATTTGGCAGAGAAGTCTTGATGAATACATTTCCTCTATCATTGCTTATCAGGGCTTCCTTGGCAACTTGAGTCTTAATGCCTGGAGTATTGAGATGTTAAGCAACTTGGCCATGGTTATATAGTTACTGTATGTCAATGGTGGGACTTGAATCCAATTCAAGTGGATCCAATGCATGCTCTCTACTTCTTATGAGACTATTTTAATATTACTTACAAAACTGTAATTTTTGTAAAGAATAAGAATAGCTTTAATAATAGCCTTAAAAATTATCTCACTTGAAATGGTAGGAACAGAAGCACAGAAGAACATAGGATCAATCACACAGTTCAGTGGGGATATGATTAGGGCTTTGATGTTAAAAAAGATCGTTCTATTGCAAATATAAATAACATGGAAATGCATTGTGAACAATGATACATATATAACCCAGTGGAACTGCTTATCAGCCCGGGGGGGAGGGGGAGGTGGTGAGGGAAGTTTGGGGGAGGATCATGAATCATGTAACTATGGAAAAATATTCTAAATAAATAAAAAAATAAATCCCATGCAGAAGAAAAAAAAATCTCACTGGACTCTTGGAACAACCCCAGAAATTAGATGTTATTCGTATTTCCATTTTATAGATAAGGACACTGAAGCTGAGAGCAGGTAAGCTATTTGCCAAAGATCACACAGCTAGTGAGGGTCTGACATGATGTTGGAGTTCGGGTCTTCCTTACTCCAAATCCAACGCTTTTACTCATTTTACCTCTATAAACATCAACATCATTTACATTTGCTCTTATTAATACAAAATATTAGATCAATGAGCAGAACACTGTGCAGTCCAGTATCTATTGGGATGATACAAAGATACAAAAGGTTCCTCCCCTCATGGATCTCATAATTTAGCTAGAAGGAGACAGTTATACTGTTCCATAATGTCTATAACAATGCTATAATAATGATAAGGCAAAATATAATTGAATGAGAGCATGAAAGACATATCAATTCCTCTATGAGGTCAGAGGACATAAAGAAGGCTGAATTGAGAAAATGGTAGTTGCTGTGAACTTTGAAAGATGTTATTTAATTTTTCCATTTCAAGGAATTGAGTTACATTAAAAAAAAGTGACTTGCTAATTATAGCTGCTCTTTTCATAATCAAAGAGTTCATACTTTCTAAGGCAAAAGAATGTTCAGTAAAAAACCCTAACAGAGCTTAGTATGTACTACATACTCAATATTTTTTGATCTATTGATTACTGATTAGCAACAGAGAAAACCCAAAAGCAAACTGAGGGGAAAAGTAAAGTTATCTTGCATTTAATTTTCCAGAGGAACTCATCAGAGACAGTTGTAAAGATAAGTGATAAGGGATAGAGAAAAATGCAAGATTGTTTTTAAGAAGAAAGGAGGAGAATTTAGACACAAACCCTGGGAGAAGATTCTGGAAGGAGAAGAGGATCTTGGGAGTTTACTGGGCTTAACAGTCTCTCCTGATCCGGCTTTCCTCTGAGCTGGTAAGGAGGATATTTGCTCTGGCATCCCTTGGGAAAAGACTAATCTTGTGGAAAGATTAGGAATTCCTTAGTTGGAGAACTGCCTTGGAGGAGACCTGCCTTTCCCTGAAGTACAGAGAGCAACCTGTCAGAAACAACTTGGTTAAGGTAAACCCAAGGGTTTTGTCACCTGGGACTTTGGGTTTACCTAGGAAGCCAACCCCAGACTTTGGGAAAAGACTCAGTACATATGTGAGTCCTGCAACCTCAGCCTTTTAAAGACAATCTGTAGTATATTGGTAGTCAGATAGTATTTTTGGGGTCTAGATAAGATCTGGGAGTGAATAAAAAGGGCTTGTGAAGACCAGAAGAGTAAACCCCCTGAGAGGAAGAGTAGATTGGTGAGAGGAGTTATAGTTGTGGAGATTTAGGACTTTATCTACCATTTCCTACCTTCAATAAACTTGTTTTTGTTGTTTGTTTTTTAAATATAATTGCAATGGTTTTATTTCACTGGCCCTGGGAGGTTCCTAGTTGGGGTTTCTTCCTATTTCCAATCCCTCTATGTCCTTTCCATTAAACTATCTCTTTTTGGAGGTAGTTTTCTCCTTCACAGTAATATATCCATATTCGAGACATTAATGTTAATTCCACAGCCCATATATTAGCTAATTTCCAGAATTATTATTCCTAAGAATAATTTGAAAACTAATTATTACAATTTTGTTTACACATTTGTTGTCTATCAGGTATAAAAGCTTTTCATATCCCAGAAGTAAATGAAAATTTGTTTGAATTTCCATAAATATATTGTTTCACAGGAAAGGCTTTACTAATTTTTTTCAACGCTAATGATAGCAATCAAATCGTATCTGGCCTCTTCTTCCAAATTCTTAGTCTTCCAAAGAGAAATTGCAATACAATGATGTCTTACTGAAGCATGAATTTGTTTATTGTGTTTTCCATAGTGCAGATGCTATCTAAAGTTGCAACTTTAGCTTTATCTGGCCCCAGCATTTGAATTCTTATTATTCCTTCTCTTGGCCAAGAAGAAAATAACAAAGAGCAAGTCATGACTTGGGTGTTGAGGAATCACCTCTCCATAGAAAGGTCTTCTATTTAAACTATTTCTTGCTGCCCTGAACCAAGACCTACAGAAGAGAAGGAGTGGCAATTTTTGAGCCCATTTTCTCAGTGGGCACTAGATTGATTGAGAGGACAGATCCTTGACAAGTTCTATGGATGGGAAAAGTGAATAGTTGTTTTTTTTTCCTCTTCTCTTCTCTTGAGGATCAAACATACCCTCCTCTAGATCGTCCATTCAGTACAAGGCTCAGAGCTAGAAGGAAGATGGAAAATGGTGGGTAATACACCAAGTGTTGCTTTCAGGGCCTCTTGGATGCCATCAGCTGCAACTATGACAATTGACACTGGGACTATAGTACAAACACCAGGAAGAATCCAATGCTGAATATGAGCGGAGATGGATGTTGGGGTTTTTTGGTTGTTGTTGTTGTTTTGCCTTTCTTTGTAGCCACAATGCTTAGCACAGTGACTGGCCCACACTAGGGACTTAATAAATACTAATTTAGCATCTGTTTTGAAACTTAAGCATTTGATGAGAAAGTTTGGGTACCATTTACCTCCCTTTTCTTCTCTAGTCCATCCCTTATTTTGACCTGCCTTACAAGTCCTCAACAAATAATTCCACCATTGCAAAAGGGAGCTTTGCAAGATGAATGTACTCAACACTGCATCCTGATAGAAGAGCTTACCAATGAGCTGGGTTATGACTAATAAATCACTTGATAATAATATAAATATAGTCATGATAAAGATTGGGAATTCTCAGGAAAATAGGTACAAAGGCTTTAGAGAAATACATTTTTCTCATATATGATCCTAAGCAAGAATCTTACATTGTATATATATATATATATACATATATATATATGTGTGTGTGTGTGTGTGTGTGTATATACACACACACACACATTAGAGTTGGTCAGAATTAAGGTCAATGAGAGCTTCTTTCTCATTCAATCTTTTTAAGATTAAAGGTTTGTGGGATGAATAATTTTCATGAGCACAGAAACCATAGGATCATAGATTTTGAGCTAAAGTGGCCCAAGAGGTTACAGAGTCCATTCTCCTCATTTTACAGATGAGCAAACTGAGGCCAAGTAAAATTAAGTGGTTTTCCTGGGAACATACAGGGCACCCATTTGTTCTGCAGCACCTCAAGTGTTATCTAGGAAACCAGTGTGCACCTGAGCTGCACCTACTAACACAAGCATAACACATAAATAATGATATGCTCAAGAGGTCCTGGTGACTCCTTCATATCGTGAACCAAATATAAATTCCTGCATGGGTTTTAAAACTGTCTATAATTTGTCTTCAGGCTATATGACACTCCTACACTCTTCCCCATGCATATCAGGAAAATGGGTAAACTTACTGTTTGTTCCTTCTTTGTGATCTCTTGTTTCCTCTCTCCATGCCTTTGCCCAGACTGTTCGCATGCCTGGAATACTTTTTATAATTGCAAGGTTTGTGCTTCACAGGCCCTGGAAGGTTCCTAGTTGTTTTTTCCCCCCCATTTCCAATTCCTCTAGGTCCTTTCCATTAAAGTGTCTCCTTTTGGAGGTAGTTTTCTCTTTCACTAGTAACTACATCATTTAAAACATTCTTTTGAGATTTAATTAATATGAGAATGTGCTTTAAATATACAGAATTAGTTTCCTTTGAAGTTCAGGTCAAGTGCCATCTCCTACTGCAAATCTATCCTGATTCTCTCTTTTGCAAATGCTCTCCTTTCTCTGGAAATAACTTTGCACAGTGATAGAGTGCAGGACCTAGAGACAGGACAACTTGAGTTCAAATCTAGCTTCAGACACTTCTTAGTTCTGTGGCCTTGGAAAAGTCATTTAACCTCTTTCCCTGGTTTTCCTGTAAAATGTATATAATAATAGCATCTGCCTCACAGGTTTCTCGACAATTGAATGAGATAATAACTGTAAAGCATTTCACACAATGTCTGGTATATAGCAGGTGCTATGTAAATGTTCATTCTCTTCCCCACCATCTCTTGCTTTCAGTTTACTACAAAAGTAATGATAATAATCACTGCCATTTATATAGTGGTTTAAGGTTTGCAAAGTATGTTACAAATATTATATGATTTTATCCTCACTCTGCTATTATTATCCCCATTTTATAAATGAGAAGATGAAGGGTCGCAAAGTTAATAAGAGTTTTAAGTTAATAAGAAGCCAGAGCTGAACTCTGATATTCCTGACTTCAAGTGGGCCACACCACCTAGCTGTCTCTAAATGCATGCTATTTTCCTCTAGCATAAATTCCTTGAAAGCAAGAATTTTTCATTTTTGTCTCACATAGTCTTTGTAGACATGAGGCACTTAATAAATGTGTGTTGAATAAGTGAGTAAACAAATGTATATATTCCAAATGAAGTAATTGTTTCTAAATGAATCATGATATAAACCTGAGGAAAACACTTTATAACTATTTTGTGAGCCTTCCTTTTTTTCTTTGTTAATGTCAGAGAGAAAACTTTTGAGGCAGACTGAACAACCTATTTGTACATTTGCTTCAACATTCTAAGTGTCCATAGTTACACTTTCACCAAGGTAAAATCATGACTTCAGAGAGAGTTAGCAAGAGTTGCTATAACTAATCCATCCCCTTGAAAAATCAAAATACAGAATTATAGAATTTCCATGTTAGAAAAGATTTTAGTAGAAACTTTTTCTATGACATATTTGAAAAAGACTCTTCATTATAAGATGCACAAAAATAGCTATTTAATCTTTCCTGGAAGGCCTCCAATGAGCAAGAACCCATTCTCTTCCAAGGCAGCCATATTCACTCAAAGAGAGTTTTTCTTTGTATCAATCCTAATCTTTCTTTCCTTCCTACTACAACCTGTTGTTCCTAATTCAGCCTGGAATCAAGCAGAATGAGTCTAATATTTTGTTCACATAAAACTCCTTCAAACACTTGAAGTCAGCTTTCATGTCCCTCTCCTCCAACTTTGTCATCTTTTCTTCTGAATAAATATCTCAAGACATTTCAATTGATTCTCATATGATAAGAACTTGTGGTCCTTTGTCATTCCTATTTCCTCTACTAAGTTGTTGTTTTTGCTGATTTATCTATATCCTTCTTAAACTAGGGTTACTAGAAATGAACATAGTAATCCTTATGTGGCACAATCAGGGCAAAGGATCATGGGATTGTCACTTTTTTATTCTTAAAGGTGATGCTAACCAATGCCCCTGGGAAGCTCCCTTACTTTATTGATTTTTAGTTCATGCTTCTAACTCATTCTGGGCTTGTGGTCACCTAAAATCCATAGATCTTTTGTTTACAAATTACTTTCTAACTATATCTCCCCCAACCCTGAACTTATGAATGGTATTTTCTTAAACCTAAGAGTAAACTTTTACATTTTTACCCTAACTAGTATTTATTATTAGGTTCAATTCAAAATTATAAATTTGTTTGGAGCCTGACTCTTTCATCCAGTGTGTTAACTATTCTACCCAGTTTTGTATTATCTTCAAATATAAGAATACCATCTGTATCATAAACTGCAGGGAGCTGAGCTTATATTCCTGTAAGACTCCACTAGAAATCTCTTGAATAGCTTTCATAGCATCATCAATGGAGGCTCTTAGAGCTGAGCCATTCGACCAGTTAGAAATCCATTCAGTTGTGGTATCATTTAGTCTCTGTATAATTAGAAAATCTTGAACCCTTGGACTTTATCTCCCAGAATCCTTTTCCCTTCATCCACATAGCATCCTATGGGTCTTGTTTTTAAGTTCGGTAACTCCACCCTTTTCTCTTTTCTTCTCTCATAACTGTGGCTGAGTTAGCTCCCTTTCTACTCTAGCTTTTTATTTTAGCTATTATTAATAAATCTTATTAAAATTACTCAGTGCTATTATATATTATTTTTAAGCCAACACCTCCATATTTTCAATTTTCTACAAAATGAGTAGGAGAGTCTTTAGATAAATATGATATGGAAGCCATCTATAGAGACAAGACAATTGAATCTATTTGAGGACACCAAGAAAGAGGATTCAAAGGACCCAGGACACAGCATTGCAGTATACCTAATTAGGAGGAGGTGAGATATGATAAGATTTGGTAAACCCATTGAAAGCAATGTCACAACAGACCAAAGAGAAGAGCATCTACATAGATGAGAAGTTAATAAACTTTTTAGTGTCATACATACTCTGTAGTGGTCTAGTAAAATCTTTGCTCTGGATTCAGAGTATAAGATAAAATAAAATAATTACAAAGGAAAATGAAGGGGGCAGCCAGGTTGCTCAGTGGATTAAGAGTCAAACCCTGAGATGTGAGGTCCTGGGTTCAAATCTAGCTGCAGACACTTCCTAGCTGTGTTAACCCTTACCACTCTTCTGCCTTGGAACCAATACACAGTACTGATTCTAAGACAGAAAGTGAGGGGTTTTTTTTTTTAAAGGAAAATGAAGGTCAGTGACAACTAAGATGAAAATTCTCCCATCTCAGGTCAAGGACTCACTGAAATCTGTGTGTGAACCTCTGACCTAGGAATAGTGAATGCTTAAGTGTGAAAAGCTACAAAGAAGTCAGGAAGGAGAAAGTCTGAGAAAAAAAAGTCATTGGATATAACAGTTATATCACTAGAAACTTAACTGGTTCAAATCCTGCTTCAGACACTTACTAGCTATGTGACTGAGGCTTAATCTAAGATTACCTTTTCCAGGTCTCAGTTTCCTTATCTGTAACATGGGATTAGGAATAACACCTACCTTTGACTGTTTGAGGATAAAATGATATGATATATTTAAAAACATTGTAAGTTTTAAAGTACATTATAGTACTTTTTATTAAAGTACATTATAAAATGCTAATTCTTGTTACATTATCATCAGATAAATATTTTACTTTTTCATCAATTTGGTAAGCAAATATTAGAAGAAAAAGAACAAATTCCTCATTTAGGTGATCCTCCATGGTAGTCAAAAATCAAGTAGGTCATGGTTCCCCATCAAATAGAAATGAAAATTCCATTCCTGCCCTATTTCAAGGTACCATCTTTCAATTTCAAGCTTAGAATTTAATGCAGTTGAAGGAATGTCATCTCCTCTCCGCAAAACTTCTTTGCTGAGAAACCTATTTTGAAAAACCTCTTGTCTCTTCTCTCATTTAACTTTGTTCTGTCTAGAGTACAAATTGTTAGATTTCAAAGAAATGCCAGCACTCACACAGAGTCAACCATGGCAACAGAGGTCCTTCACAGAGAGGGAGAGGACAGGACTCAAAATTGAGAATGAGCTTGGAAAGGAATGGGTACTCACAATGTTCATGAGGGTAAGGAGGTAGTTCTGGACATGTTCTTTGCCATGGAAGCGGACTACGGAATCATCCACTCCTAAAAGCACCTCAATGTTGTGGTCATCATCTCCCGCGTGCCTTCGTCGCCTCATTGTTTCATTCAGTTGTTGCTCAAAGTAGCCATAACTAGTACTGAGATCATCAAGGCCCTCCCACTCAGGTCCTATTGAAAAAAATCAGTTTATCCATAATTATTTTAATATCTTTTTTGAAAAATTATTTTTTAAAAATTCTACCCTTTCATGGATTCTAAAGCTTCATTCAAAGGTGTTGTAATATATGTTGAAAATATCTACTTTAAGGGTAGTATGGGGGCAGTTGGGTAGCTAAGTGGTTTCAGAGTCAGACCTAGAAGTGGGAGGTCCTGGGTTCAAATATGACCTCAAACACTCCCCTGCTGTGTGACCCTGGGCAAGTCACTTTACCCCCCATTGCCTAGCCCTTACCTCTATTACTCAGTATTGATTCCAAGACGGAAGGTAAGGGTTTTTAAAAAAAAGAGTAGTATGACTTTAGTAAAGTTGCAAGACACAAAATAAATCTATAAATCATCAGCATTTCTATATATTACCAACAAAGTTCAGTAGAAAGAGAAATTCTATTTAAAATAACTCTAGACCATGTATAATACCTGGTAATCAACTTGACAAGACAAACTAGGAACTAGGTGAATATAACTACAAGACACTTTTCACACAAAAAGAATCAGATTTCAATTGGAAAAATATTAATTGCTCATGGGTAGGCCAAGTTAATATATCAAAAAAGAAAATTCTACCTAAATTAATTTACATATTTGGTTCCATATTAATTAAATGAACAAGAATGAACTTTATAGAACTAGAAAAAATGATAACAAAATCCATCTGGTAGAGCAAAAGGTAAAGGATATCAAACGAATTAATGAAAAAAAAATGTAAAGGAAGGTAGTCTGACAGTACCAGATCTCAAACTGAACTATAAAGTAGGAATCATCAAAACAGTCTAAAACTAGCTAGGAAACAGAATGGTGGATCAGCAGAATACGTTAGATACATAATTTACAGAAGTAACTGATTTAGTATTTGATAAACCCAAAGACTAAGAACTCACTATTTACCAAAAATCGCTAGGAAAACTGGAAATATCTCCATACCCTATACCAAGACATGGTCAAAATGGTTATATGATTTAGATAATAACAGTGATGTCATAAATAAATTAGGGGAATACTGAATAGTTTACCTGTCAGATCTTTGGAGAAGGGGAAAATTTATGAACAAACAAGAGACAGAGAACATTATAAGATGTAAAATGTATAATTTTGATTAGATTAAATTTAAAAGCTTTTGTGCAAACAAAACCAATGTAACCAAGATTGGAAGGGAAACCACAAATTGGAAAACATTTTTATAACAAATCTCTCTGATAAAGGTATAATTTCTCATTTCTATTGAGAACTAAGTCAAATTTATAAGAATACAAGCCATTGAGAAATAGTCAAAAGATATGAAAAAGCAATTTTCAGATGAAGAAATCAAAGCTATCCATAATCACGTGAAAAAAAAGTTTCCAATCATTCTTGATTAGAGAAATGAAAATTAAAACAACTCTGAGATACTACCTCATACCTATCAGATTGTCCAATATGACAGAAAAGGAAAGTGAATAATGTTGCATAGGATATGACAAAATTGGGACACTAATGCATTGTTGGTGGAGTCATGAACTGATTCAACCATTCTAGAGGGCAATTTGGAACAGTGCTCAAAGGACCATAAAATTGAGTATACTTTTTAATCCTGTAATAACACTACTGAGTCTGTATTACAACGTGGTTATAAAAAATGGAAAAGGACCTACACGTGCAAAAAATATTTATAGCAATTCTTTTTATGGTAGCAAAGAATTGGAAATTGAGGGGATATCCATCAATTAGGAAATGGCTGAATAAATTGTGGTAAATATTGATGGTAGCATACTATTGTGCAACAAGAAATGAAGAGCAAGATGATTTCAGAAAAACATTGGAAAGATCTACACAAATTTATGCAGAGGAAACTAAGCAGAACCAGAGAACATTGTACATAGCAATATTGTATAATGATCAACTTGAAAGATTTGACTACTTTCAGCAATACAATGATCTGGGACAACTCTGAAAGACTTATGATGAGGAATGCTATCCACTTCCAGAGAAAGAATTTTTGGAGTAGAATACACATCAAAAAATAATATCTTTCACATCAATTTATTTAAATTTTATTTTGGGGTTTGGTTTTGTAAGAGAGTGCTCTTACAATGACCAATATGGAAGTGTGTTTTGAATGATAATACTTGTACAGTGCATATTAAATTGATTAATTACTCTGAGAGGGGAAGGGAGGGAAAGAGATGGATTAATCCTATAATTTGGGAAAACACATTTTGAAAATTATTATAACATATAATTGGGAAAATAAAATCTTTGAAAGAAAAGAAGTAAAAAAGGATAGTATGAAAATGTGGGTGGCTGGTAATGATTTGAAAAAAATCATAAAATTACTATATCAATCTTCTTCATTAATGATTAAATATGTAGCAATATTTCATGTACTCTATTCCATTATATATGTCCATAATTTCTATTTCCTAAACTGAAATAATTTCTACCAAAGAACTACTTGAAAAGAAAGGAAAATGAGGGATGCTGGTTCATCAGAGCAATGAAATATAACAATAAAAATCTTTAAATAGTGTTTTAAGGTTTATGATTTTCTTTAAAAAATAGTTATCTGAGACCAATTGTGCTAGGGCACACCTGAAATCTCTGCTACCAAGTAGGTTGAATCTGGTAGGTCTCCTGAGCTCAGAAATTGTTAGCTGTAGTAGGCTAAGTCAAACAGGTTATACTATATGGTGAACCTTTGGAAACAGGTAGCTACCAGGTCACCTAAAAGAGGTTGAACTAGTCAAGGTCTTAGGCTGAGCAGCTAGAAGTTCTCTTGCTTCTCAGAGTGGGATTGGGTGCATACATTTTCTCTCTACTTCCTGCCCAAAAGAAATAGGGAGACCCAGACTTTATATACTTGCATTTCTATACTTTTTATATTATATTTTATATATATATGATATATATTGTATTATATTTATATATATTTATATACTATGCATTTATAGAAAGATCCCTATCGATACAATAATTTAATGTTATATTATATAATATTGATTATCATATTTAATATTATCATATTATATCATACTTGCATATAAATATATAATATGTAATAGATAAAGATAAATGAAAATTTAAATATATAGTTTTAATACTTAAGTGGGTGGGGGATTGTGTAATAGTCTACTTAGTATAGTATCAGATATATGGCAGACCTTTTAATAAAAAGCTTATTGATCAATTGCAGTTTGTCTTGAAACTTAAACTGTGTTTATCCACATATGAAATATTTTACCATGGGAATATTTTAAACTGCCTTGACTTCCTAAAGCTAGTCCATATAAAATACATTCTGACTCATTCCTTAAATGAGCCACTGACTGGATGGCACTTGAATCAATGTCTACTGACACTAATAAATGGGCATTTTCCCTTGCACCTTTGGGGTTTTAGTAATGTTGAGGAAAATATGTTTTTAAAATTGTTCCTTGGCCAAAATGAATGCAGACCTCCCAACCAACTACACAGGGTTTGAAGTGGCAGAATTTCAAATCCCACTCAAACCTTCCTGAGCACTGAAAAATATATGGAAACTCCCATTCCAAAAATAGTTATGAGACCTGAATATGACCACTCAGATTTGAAAGCTGCATCATAATTCATCTTGACCTGACCTCACCTGTTAGTTTAAGGAATCACAGTGGTTTGACAATACACAAATGATGTCCACCAGCAGCCATTCCAAATGGCAAAAGATTATGCCTACAAATAATTTTACATTTGACCTCAAGTCTTTGCAGGCTTCAGAAGGTGACATGAGGTTGTAGCTCCCATACAAGTGGGAAATTCATACATGAGATTCCAGTTCTAAAAATAGCCCTGCCTGGAAGAGGCACCATCTAAGACATCCAAAGGAAATATACTGGTAATTTCATCATAGGACTGTTCCTGCATGAATGGAGTAGGATGAATGATGGCTTCAGAAAGATGGCACTTTCTCTTCAGTTTAATTTCAGTTAGCTTTTCCATTTCTTCTTAAACAATTAGTATTCTGATTGAGAAGAGAGTAAAATCTCCTTTCTGTGAATGAAGAATTCCTTTTCTGTGAATAAGACAGCTTAGGAAATGAGAAGGAAAATTTTTCTTCCAAGTATTGCCTTTCCTCCACCTAGGCTCTTGAAGTACATATTTTCCTCATACCATACAATTTTCCTTTTATATGACTCCTAATGTGAAGTGTCAAACATTTTGGAGAAAAATGGTATTCTAGTTTCCAGCCCTTTGCCCATATTTACATTGCTATTTATAGCAGGCAAACTTGACACATCATGAAATAATTTTAGTCATAATTGGCTTCTTTCAGTACAATCTACTCATTTCACTGCAGTTTGTTGGCCTCAAAGCTGGAAGGAATCTCAATGATAATCTTGTCCAACCAATTCATTTTAATGAGGAGAAAACAGACTAGAAATATGAAAGGACTTGCCAAGGTAACACAAGCCCTATGAAGAAAATATAGTCGTTGCAAGGCTTGGTCCATTGATTCCAAATTAGTTTTTTTTTTCTACCAGCAAGGCACCTGGTAGTATAGTGGATAGAAAGCAAGACTTGAATCAGGAAGACCTGAGTGCAAAATTTGTCTTAGAATTTTATTATCCGGATGGTGGCATAGAGGCAGAGAAAGGTCAGACCTCTGAAAACCCTTCCTTACCAATTACAAAGTGCTCCCAGGGGACTGAAAATCAAACCTAACAACAAGGCAGAGCCAAGGACCATCCTGCTGGACTCAATTTAAAAGGTACACCCCCAAAAGCAAGAATTCAAGAATACTCAGGTTTAAGGGGAAGGGAGAAGAAAGGTCCCAGCCCCTCCTCCCCCACCTAGAGTGCTAAGCCTCCAGTGGCAGGTGGAACCTCTGGGCGGGCAAAGGTGCTGATGTGGAGGGAGTACCTTGCAGGCAGGGCTGTGCCAGACTCAAGGCCTTGAACAAAGGTGCTGGGGAAGGAGTTGGAGAGGGAGTGCAGAGCGGGCAGCCTGGTTGCAGAAGCAAAGACCCTCCATATTGCCCCCCCACTTCCAGGAGGTTTTGGTCTCAGGGCACATCCAGGCCAACCCAGCAGGACTTAATCCCATCAACAGTTTTCAGAGGGCAGAGAAGCTCAAGCTCCAATACCCCTCCCCCACAGATGGCACTGAGAGGTTTGCTAACAAAATTCCAAGAGGGAAGATTGACAGAAAAGCCCAAACCTACAGATCCAACACATAAAGAGAGGAGCAAGAGTGCAGGCAACTACAGGGGGAAAAGAAGGAGTAAATATGACCAAACAACAGAAAAAGATAAAAGAAATTACAATCAACAGCTTCTATAATGAAAAAAGAGGAAATGAAATAGAGCAGGAGGAAACACCAAGCAATAAAACAGAAATACCAGCAAATTTGACACAGGCTTTGGAAGAACTCAAAATAAAATTCAAAACAAAATTAAGAGAGGCTAAAGACAATTGGGAAAAGAACTTAAAAACTAAGAAAAGTCATCTGGAAAAGAGGCACTTGAACTAAAAAAGAAAACAGTGTCCTGAAAGCCAAAATCAACCAACTGGAAAATGAGGCAAAGGAGATGAAAGATGAGGCAAAGAAGATGAAAGATGAGGCAAAGAAGATGAAAGATGAGGTAAAGAGGATGAAAGATGACCTCCAAAGAAAATCAGACCAGAAGGGGAAGAATGACCAAAAATACAGGGATGAAATCCAGACTTTAAGTACCAGAATACAACAACTAGAATCAAGTGACTTCACAAGGCAGCAGGACACTATAATACTAAATTTAATGAATGAAAAAATTGAGGAAAATATGAAGCATCTCATTCACAAAAGAGAAGATTTAGAAAATTGTTCCAAGAGAGACAACTTAAGAATCATTGGCCTACAAGAAGACCATGACAAAAGTAAAAGCCTGAACATAATACTACAGGAAAATATCCAAGAAAACTGCCCTGATATTCTAGAACAAGAGGGAAAAGTGGAGATTGAAAGAATCCACAGATCACCTCATGTACTTAATCCCCAACTGATAACACCCAGAAATTTTATAGCCAAATTCAAGAACTATCAGACCAAGGAAAAATAGTATAAGCTGCTAAGAAGAAGTCATTCAGATACCATGGAACCACAGGGAGGATAACTCAGGATCTGGCTGCATCTACACTGAAGGACTGAAAGGCATAGAATATGATATTCTGGAAAGCAAGGGAACTAGGTCTACAACCAAGAATCAACTACCCAGCAAAACTGATTATATTCTTACAGACTATATTCTTACAACAAAATAGAAGAATTACAAGAATTTGTAAAGAAAAGACCAGACCTGGACAGAAAATTTGATGTCCAAGCACAGAGCTCAAGAAAATCATCAAAAGGTAATTAAAAAAGAGGGGGGAAAGAAAAACAAAACAACACAAAACAAAAAAAAAAGGAACTTTTTATTCAGACACAATAAGTTAAAATGATATGTATCCCTATAAGAAAAGAGGTCATTGGTAACTCTTAAAAACTGTTGCTATCACCTGGGCTTGAAGAATTACACTTAGAGGGAAAAGTGACAAAATGTATAAGATGAAATAACAACACATAATTATGTATATAGATATAGATATATGCATAAATACATATATATGTACATATATATACAACTAGAGCTAAAAAAAAGAGGTTAATAATAAAAGAAATGGGAAAAGAAACTGAAGGAGGTAAATGTATATGTCTCAAAAAAGTACATGGCGGGAGGGGGGAGAACAGCAATACACTGGAAGAGTAAAGAGGTTGGAGAAAGGAAATACTCGACTCGTATGTGCATTGAAATTGACCCAATGAGGGAAGAACAATCAAATCCATTAGGGCAGAGAATTGATTTGTGCTCTATAGGGAAGTAGAAGGGTAACAAATGGACTGGTAGGGAGGGAAGCAATACAATGGAGGGTTAGTGTGGGGGGTAGTTTAAACGACTGTAAAGAAAGTAGGGGGGGAATAAGAAGGGAGGGGGTAGAAAGGGAAGTAAAATAAGGGTGGTAATTAGGGGAACTGATTAAAAAACAAAACATTGATGTGAAGGAAATAGTGAAAGAAGAAAAGGGAGGACTAGGAGTAGAAATCAAAATGCTGGGAAATACACAGCAGGTAATCATAACTCTGAATGTGAATGGAATGAACTCACCCATAAAATGCAAGAGAATAGCAGAGTGGATTAGAATCCAAAACCCTACCATATGCTGTCTACAAGAAACACACACCAAGAAGGTTGATACACATAGGATCAAAGTAAGAAGATGGACCCATATCTATTGGGCATCAACTGATAAAAAGAAGGCAAGAGTCGCAAGCATGATGTCTGACAAAGCCAAAGTAAAAATAGTTCCAATTAAAAGTGATAGGGATAGTAATTACATCCTAATAAAAAGCAGGATAGACAATGAGGAAATGTCAGTACTCAACAGATATGCACCAAATGGCAAAGCATCCAAATTTCTAAAGGAAAAACTAGTGGAGCTCTGTAAAAATGGAGACTTGAATCCAGGACTTCAATCCCCAGAAGTCCCTGCTCCACTTCCCCAGAATGCATTGTAATATCACAGAATTCTCACCTGGGCGGAGATTGAGATGGGGTATTTAACCTGATTGGAAAGGCTTCTGGGTCTCTCTTCTCTTCCTGTCTCCACTAGCAAGGAGATGCGTCTCATGATGTGAGTGAAATTGAATTGGGCCTCTCGGCCCACCTGACACATGCCTTTCTTACTTGTATTTTTTCTTAAATTCTCAACCTTTAATAAAACTCTAAAAATATAACAGTCCTTGCAGAGAGAAACAAAATTTTACCTGCCTCAGTTTCCCCTAATTTTTAATTTTACAGCTCAAGGATGAAATAGATAGAAAAACTATACTAGTGGGAGATCCGAACCTTCCTCTGTCTGAACTAGATAAATCAAACCAAAAAAATAAATAAGAAAGAGGTTAAGAGAAGTTAATGAAATCTTAGAAAAATTAGAGTTAGTAAATATGTGGAAAAAAAAATAAGGACAAAAAGGAATACACCTTCTTTTCAACAGCACATGGTACATTCACAAAAATTGACCATGTATTAGGGCATAAAAACATTGCAAACAAGTGCAAAAGAGCAGAAATAATAAATGCAAAATCTCAGATCACAATGCAATTAAAATAATAATTAGTAAGGGTACATGGAGAGGCAAATCAAAAATTAACTGGAAATTAAACAATATGATTCTCCAAAAATTGATTAGTTAAAGAACAAATCATAGAAACAATTAATAATTTCATTGAAGAAAATGACAATGATGAGACAATTTCAAAACCTTTGGGACACAGCCAAAGCAGTACTCAGGGGGAAATATATATATATATGAGTTCATATATTAACAAACTAGAGAGGTCAGAGGTCAATAAATTGGCCTGAAAATTAAAAAAAACCTAGAAAGTGAACAAATTAAAAATCCTCAGATGAAGACTAAATTAGAGATCCTAAAAATTAAAGGAGAAATTAATAAAATTGAAAGTCAAAGAACTATTGATTTAATAAATGAGACTAGAAGCTGGTACTTCGAAAAAACAAATAAAATAGACAAAGTACTGGTCAATCTAATTTAAAAAAAGGAAAGAAGAAAACCAAATTGACAGAACCCAAGATGAAAAGGGAGATCTCACCTCTAAGGAAGAGGAAATTATTAGGCAATCATTAAAAACTCTTATGCCCAATTATATGGCAATAAACATGCCAATCTAGGTGATATGGATGAATATTTACAAAAAATAAATCGCCTAGACTAACAGAGGGAGAAATAGATTACCAAAACAACCCCATATCAGAAAAAGAAATAGAACAAGCCATCAAAGAACTCCCTAAGAAAATATCCCCAGGACCTGATTGATTCACAAATGAATTCTCTCAAACATTCAAAGAACAACTAATCCCAATGTTATACAAACTATTTGACAAAATAAGCAAAGAAGGAGTTCTACCAAATTCCTTTTATGACACAAATATTATACTGATTCCAAAGCTAGGCAGGTCAAAAACAGAGAAAGAAAACTATAGACCAATCTCCTTAATAAATAGAGATGGAAAAATCTTAAATAGGATACTAGCAAACAGCCACCAGCAAGTGATCACAAGGGTTATTCACTATGACCAGGTAGGATTCATAATAGGAATGCAAGGATTATATATATTTCTTTCTCAAATATTCCCATGTTTAAAAAATAGGCATTACCATTTACTTTGCACCTCAAGGACTTTTCCAACTTACAGCTGAAAACTCCTGTATAAGTTGTCTCCTCCACTAGAATTGAGAGCTAAGACTGCATTACTTTTCCATTTGTACTTCCAGAGCTTAGCACAATGCTTTTCACACTGTAAGCACTTAATAAATGTTTGATAATTCATTTAAAAAATCACATATTCCCATGGATCATTTTTCTTCTCAGTTAACATCAAAGCCCATCCCATGTGTTTCTCTTTCTCTAGCATTAGAAGTTTCTGAATTTTTTGAACATTTTGATGCAAGATTTTCAGATTTGTCCTGATTTTTTTTCCTATAGTGAAGAGCAGCCCCTGCAATGGGCCAATGGATAAGAGACTTATGATGCTCTGAATTAGAGCAGGTGACACAAAACAGAGTCTGGTTATTTTCACAAAACAGTTTCTCCACTTCCTGATGCATCTCCCAGATGTCTTGTCCTTCAGGGTATATGACAATGTCATCTTGAAGAGTTCTCAGATGCTTGAATTCACAGCATGCAATACAGTCCAAGAGTCTTAGTTTTTGAGACAAGATCTACAAATAGTATGTTCACAGTCCAAGGGGATTGACTTAAGACTCTGATCTCAAAAAAAAAAGACTCTGATCTCAACAAACACAGAAAGGACTTCCTTCCCCTTCAAATTCATCTTCCAGCTTCCCCTGATATATTTCAAAGTATCTGTCTCTCAGGAAATCAATTAGTTGAAGCTTCTTAGCTCAAAAGCTGCAATGAGACTGCTACCAAGATCTTTTTTTTTTTTTACAAGAAAACCACATGGACAGTACTAGTGTCCTAGAATCAGACAGTTGAACAACCAAACAACAGCAATATGCCTGGCACTATGTCAAGGTAATGATAAGAGATCTAGAAGAAGATACCTGGCATATTGTGTGAAATCTCTATGAAGGATGCCAGAGCCAAATACTGCAGAGGATGGGAATTTGGAGATGAACGATAATCTGATCCATTGGTAGGAGCACTGGCAGCAATATGATGAAATTGAAGGTCATGGAATCATCATTCTAGATCTGGAAGGGATTCCACTTGCCATTTTAATCCAATCCTTCATTTTAGAGATCCACTCCTGACTCTCATTATGTTCTCTACTATACCACAGCAGTCTCCATCCATGAGAAATTCTTTCTTCCCCTGACCATCTCATACTGGATATATCTTCCACTTAATGGCCTTACTTGATTAATTCCTCCCTGAATCTGCATTTTGAAGAAAAAACTGCTAGGCCAGCCTTCTTCAATTCCTCTCTGGGTTCCACTCCCAACTTTAGACTTCCTTCACTATGTTTCTTTCTACTTCCCAACTCTTTAGTTTCCTGTTAGGTACTGTCTTTCCCCATTAGAATGTAAGCCTCCTAAGGTCAGAGGCTGTCTTTCTGCTTGTGTTTATATTCACAACATTTAGGGAAATGCCTGGCACATAGTAAATAATAAATGCTTGTTGGCTTAAGGAAACTGAAGCCTACAGAAATTAATTAATTTTCCCAAGACCATATAGGAAGCCCTTATCTAAGGTTACATTTGGAACTAGAGGACTCTAGAGCATTTAAATGATGGTGCTTAGAATCGAGACCAAAAAATGGATGTTTGATCTAACCAGTTTCATCTGTTAGCAACCTAAGACGTAAATTATAGTTATGGTATTTGAATTGGATGATTTTTATAGATATGGTGATTTTATTAAAATGCTACATTAATTTTTAAACCATTAAAGTAACATTAAAAATATGTGGTGACAGTATTGCCACAGATGGTATATAGTAAAGCACACTGAGAATTAACTATTATTCAAAGGCATAAAATATTCTTGCAGAAAGCTGATGGATTCTTAACCAACTGGGAAATTCCATCATGATAGTTCAAAGGAAACTATTCAGGCCAACTTATGATGTCAAATCTGCAGTCATGCTTAAGTAACTGTTTCAATTTTTCAAACTACTTTCCATAACTTCTTTTCCTTCAGACATGCTTATGAGATAAATGTATTTGCTTCTGCTTTCAATGACTGTCTTACTGGGGTAACATATGGATTTTTTATTGAAAAACTACATTATTTTGCATCCAAAAGAATATTTTCACATACTTTGGGGTGGATTTTTCTTTAGTAAGAATTTGTTCATTCTAAGTCCAACATTTAGAAAATTATTCTCAACCTTTTCTGTTCTTCTTTTTTCAGCTATGATTCCCTTCTTCAACCCCAACCTACTCAGCAACCATTTCCTGGCTTGGCTCCATATAAGTGATCTATTATTTTTGTACTATGATTCTTTTTTTAAAAGTCCCATTCCTTATAACAGATTTCACAATCATTTCATAATTGTGTCTGGATGGTGTTTTTTTCCTGCTTCCATCAAAACCTGCTTTTATTTTCTTTCTATTTTTCTTCCTGAGCTAGAGTCAGATATCATATCACTTACACTCTTAACTTTACCTAAAAGCTGTATGAAATTGTCTTCCAAATAAGTCATTTCACTTGTACATTATCCACCTCTGCTAAAGTCCTTATGTACATTTGGGTCCAACAAACAATAAAATGTTACTTAAGTTCAACTTTAAATCTATGTGTGAAATTATGTTAAATTTTAAGTGATTTTTTAAAAAATATTTTATATTTTCAACTGTCAACACACATTGTAAATTCCATGAAAGGCCTACTAAGATATGCTTTTGTTCAACTATCTATTCAATATTAATATCAAGAAAGACCTAAAATTTGAAATATATTTCCTCCAAAGTTGATAGGTCCCACTGTACTTAGCCTTTATGTAAAAAATAGACTCAAATCCAGGACTTCAATCCCCAGAATTCCTTGCTCCACTTCCCCAGAATGTTTTGTAATATCACTGAATTCTCACCTGGGCCGAGAGCAAGATGGGGTATTTAAACCTGGTTGTGAATAGGCTCAGGCTCTTTTGAACTTCCATTTTGGAGCAGACGCGTCTCTTTCATGATGTGAGGTTATCCTGTCTAGGCCTCTCTGGCCTAGGCATGTGCTTTCTTATTCTGTATTTTCTTTAATCTTTAACCTTTAATAAACCTCATAAAAATATAATACTCCTTGCAGAGAGAAACTAATTTCTTCCTGCCTCAGTCTCCCCCCTAATTTTTAATCTTTACATTTATCAGGACTCATGTGCAGGATGGATTTCAATTCTGGTTTAAGAAAGAACCATGGCTAACGGTATCAAATGGATCAGAGAGTTCTAGAAGCATGAGGACTTAGATAATACCAGTAGTCTCAGGAAACAAAGATGTCCAGAGTAATCAAAATGATGAAAGGACCTTTGTCCTTGTCACATGAAGATTGGGTTAAGGAACTGAGCATGTTTAGCTTAAAGAAAAAATATTCAGGGGACATGCCAGCTGTGTTCAAGTATTTGAAAGACTGTCATATGGAAAAAAGGATTAGATTTGTTCTGTTTTTCCACAGATGGAAAAATCAGGAACAATGGGTATAAATTACAAAGAAAAAAATGTAAGTTTCATGTCAAAAAAATATTGCTAATGGACCCATCCCAGAACACATTGGGCTTCCTGGACACTCCTGAAGGACTTATGTAAAAGAATGCTATCCACATTGAGAGAAAGAACTTTGGGAGTAGAAATGCAAAAGCAAAACATCGGACATCATTTATCACATGTATATATGGGTACGTGATTTGGGGTTTAGGCCTTAAAAAAATCACTCTATACCAAAAATGAAGAATATGAAAATAGGTACCAAGTGACAACATTTGTACGACCCAGTGGAATTGATTGCTGGCTCTGAGAGGAGGGATGAAGAGGGAAGGGAAAGAAAATGTATCATGTAAACAAGGAAAAATACCTTTTAAAAATAAAATAAATAATTAAAAAAAACATTGGGCTTCTTTGATAAACAATGGATTCCCCCTACTTGAACCCATACAATTAGAGTTTACACAAGAGTGTAACAACCATTTGTTAATTATAATTTAGTGGTTCCTTCCAAGTATGGGATGCTAGGTCAGGAGTTGGCAGAAAAAAAATACTATAGTTGACTGTCTAAATCTGGAATGCTGCCTGTTTTTTGTATGGTCTGAAAGCTAAAAATAGTTTTTTACATTAAAAAAGAAAAAGAAAATATTCTTTGTGTTTCATACAAAATCAGGCAGTGGGCCAAATATGACTCACATGCTGTGACCTTTCCTGACCTAGATGGTTGCTTTTTTTTCCCCCTCTTAATTCTCAAATTCTATGATTCTGTGATTTAGGAATGAAGCAGGAGAAAAGCTAACACTAGCAATACAGGGCAATGTAGGCATTACCTACATAAAAACAACTAAACTCATGGGAGTTGAGGAGATCACAAGAGTAAGAAGAAAAAGGAGAAATTGGCCCAAGACAGAGGTTTGGGTCAACCTCCCCCCAACCCCGGTTAATGGCCATGACATAGAAAATGATCCAGCAAAGCAGACTGAGAAGGAATGTTTAGGTAGATGGAGAACCAAGAGACAAGAAAGTCATAAAAACCCAGATGGGAAAGTATAGCTAGAAACATAAGATGGTCAACAGAAGCAAATGAGAAAGGTTGATCAACAGTGAAATTGAAGTGAAGAATTCAAGAAGGAGGAAGACTAAAAAAGACAATAAGCAATTAAGAGAACACAGGAAATGGAATAAGGATGTTTGCAAGGGTGTGAGAGGAGAGGAAGTGGAAGCAACAAGTATAGATACTTTTCATAGAAATTTGACTGAGAAAGGAAGGGGAGCTTTAGGATGATAATGATTTCAGGTAATGCGAGGATCTAAAGAAGAATCAGTAGATACAGCACTAGGCCTAGAGATGGGAGGAAGACCTAGGTTCAAATCTGGCCTCAGACACTTCCTAGATCTGTCACTCTGGCCAAATCACTTAATACCCATTGCCTAGCCCTTATTGCTCTTCTGCTTTGGAACCAATACTTAGTATTAATTATAAGAAGGAATGGATGGGTTAAAAAAAAGACAAAAAGCTAGATATTGGGCTCTTTGGAGAAAAGGAGAATGAATAGGAAGCAGTAGCTACTCTAATTTGTACAGGTGAAAATTTTAATACAATGAACTCTGATAGGGTCCTGAGTAATGCTGGCAAAAGGAGAGTTTGTATGAAAACCTTGCATGAGAAGCAAGGAATATTCTGACTTTCCTTCCAAGACATGAAGTGATTATGAGAGAAGGTGCAAACAGTGACAGACTGGGTAGTCATGGATTCAGTGTCATCTGGAGGAAACCAGAGTCCTGTGAATGAAAGTGGTGCAAAAGTATGAGAGAAAGAAATCCAGAATGAAGGTATGTTTGCAGTATTGAACAAGAATTTTTAATGGCACTGCAGGGAAGAATTAGAGTGGGACACGAGGATAGTATAGAAAAGGATAAAAAATGAGAAAATGGATGATGAAGGATAGAAGGAGGTCAATAAGGCAGATGATTAAGTTATACAGGAATAGGGAGAATAACAGGAGATAAAAATTCCATAGCCATAGTGTTATATGTAGACAGAACATGCATTGGAACACCTATAGACTCTCAGGGTCTTGTTGGTTCTGCACACTGGTCAGGGAGGTAGTGCAGTAGACAAGGGTGGCAGCAGTGGGGCATACATCTAGAGATTATGGGCCAGTTTCTACTGTTTTTACTACCTGTTTCTTCCAACCCCCACCCTCTGCTGTTGGATATAGGGATGTGTGGTCGGGACAAATACTGGTAGTGGTGTGTGTGCCCAATCTACAGAGAGAAGTATTGGACTTTACTTTCAACATTAATTCCCTGATCACCTATGCTTCTCATCCCATTCTTCTCAATCTTCCACCTATGCTGAATCAAATCATTTTTTCTCCTCATTTGAAAAAAAAATAGTCTTTCTTCTTTTAGCCTGTGATCTTTAAAGCTTACTTTTTCTCCCTCCTTCCACCCTCACACCAGTTCATGACTTGACTTAGATTAGAAAGACATTTCAGAAGTCATCTAGCCCCAGCTTCCACCCAATGGAGGGATTCTCTGCCTATGTTTCTGCCAAATAGTCATCTAGCCTATGCTTCAACACTTCCATTGATAGCTCATCAGATTCCATTTTCAGATGGCTCCGTTTAATTGTAATGGAGTTCTCTTACTTTAACTTCAGCTTGAAGTTATTGAACTTGAAGTTATTACTTGTAGTCCTATCTTCTAGAGAAACAGAAAAGTTTAAGACTCAAACAAGTATTTAAAGACAGATATAATTTTCCCACTTGGATAAACATTCCCAATTTCTTCAAATGTTTTGTTTAGAATTGCTTTTTTCTTCTTCATTATCCTCTAATGAATTTTTGTGAGTTTTTCGAGTTACTATTTTTAAAAAAATTTATGTATATATATGTAACATAACAATATATATTACAAACATGTAAAAATTATAATAAATATAGTTATCCAAAAGAAACAAATTCTCACATTAGCTATGTCCAAAAATGTCTCATTCTTTTTTCCTCTTCCCCTTCCCCAAAAAGCCATGTAATATGATATGGGTTGTACATATATTATCATATTACCCTGTTTGCCGTGTTGTGAAATAAGACATATGTTGCTTACTTGAGAGAAAAATTCATGGAGGAAATAGTGAAGAATGTTGTGTTTCAATCTGCATTTGGACCCTATCTTTTCCTTCTATGGAGTTGAATATCCTTTTTTATCATGAGTCCTTTGGAGTCATCCTGGATCTTTGCCTTGTTGATAATAGCTGTCATTCACATTTGATCATCAAACATTATTGTTCTTTCTGTGTACAATGTTCTCTTGGTTTCTGCTCACTATACTTTGTATCATAAAAGTGAATTATATGAATATACAAATAAGTCTTTCCAGGTTTTTTTGTGATCATCCTGTTTTGTCATTTCTTATGGAACAATCGTATTCCTTTAAAAACATATCTATAAGTTGTTCATTCATTTGATGGACATCCCTTTAGTTTCCAGTTCTTTGCCACACCAAAAGGAGCTGCTATAAATTTTTAGAACACATAGTTTCTTTCCTTTTTCCTTAATAGCTTTAGGAAATAAACCTAATAGATGTATTACTGGGTCAAAATGTATACACAGTTTTATAACTCTGAATGTAATTTCAAATTCCAAACTCTAAAATCATTCGATCAGTTCACAGTATCATCAACAATGTATTGGTGTCTACATTTTTCTATATTTCCTCCAACATTGGTCCTTTTGCCCTTCTATCATTTTAGCCAGTCTGATAAGTGTGAGATATTTCAGAGTTGTTTTGATTTGCATTTGTCTAATTAATAATGATTTAGAGCATTTTCATATAGTTAGATGTAGCTTTGATTTTTAATCCAAAAACTGTCCACAGCTTTTGTCCATTTATCAGTTGGGAAATGGCTCATATTCTTATATATTTGATAAAGTTCTCTACATATTTTAGATATGAGACCTCTCAAGAAACTGTCTATAATCCCCCCCCAAAAAAAAAACTTATTGCTTTTGAGGGAAGGAGGACTCTCTGATGATAATCTCATTAATTCCCATGGGCTTAATTATCTTCTCTAAACATATAACTGTCACAACTACAAATCTAGCTCTAGTATCTCTCCTGAGAGTCAGCTCTACATTTTAAATTTCCTATTGGGCATTTCAAATAGGATAACCCAGTAATATCTTAAACTTAACATGTCTAAAACTGAACTGATTAATTTCCCCTTCAAAAAACCAAAATTCCCCTCTTTTTAACAACTTTCTCTCAGAAGCACCTCCCTCCTTCCAGTTTCCCAGATTCATAGTATTGCCACTAAGTTTATCTATATGAGACTAGAGCACTATTAAAGAGAAAAATGTTGATCAAATCAACTCTGAACCTGTACCTCATACTCACCAGATGGACAAAGATGACAAGCAGAAAATGCCAACTGTTGGAGGGGTTGTGTTAAGACAGATGTAATAATATTCTTCTTTTTGGGGCTAATTGTTTCAATCATTCTAGAAAGCAATTCAGAACCATGTCTAAAAACCCTTTATCTAGTGATAATACTGTAAGGCCTATACTTCAAAGAAAGAGGGAAAGAATATAGAAGTACAAGGGTAAGAGAAAGAGATAATATTTATTAAGAGCCCATTAGGTGTTAGATTCTACACCAAGTCCTTAAAGATATAATTTCATTTGATCTTCACAAAACCCTGGAAAGCATTTTATAGTTGAAGAAACTGAGGCAGACAAAATTGAAGTGACTCATCTAGGGCCCATATATCAAGCAAGTGTTTGAGGCTGGATATGAATTAGGGTCTTCCTGACTCAATACTCTATTCATTGAATACTATTATAAGAATTTAACAGCACTCATGGGGTGGGCAACAAAGAACTGGAAATAAAATAGGTGCCTATCAACTGGCTAGTAGCTTAAAACATTGTAGCATATCAATATGATGTTAATTTTAAAATAAGAAATTAATATTAATTTAAGATTATTAATGAGTAAGAATTAGAAATTAATAAGACATTTAGAAAAATAGGTTAAGACTGATGTGAACTAATGCAGAGTAAAATCTCAAAAGTCAGCTGGCATCTCCAATGTAAGGAAAATAAGAAATATTTCTGAAATTTAATTTTTCCAGAATATTTCAAAAATATTTTCAACCAATATCACTTATAAAAACTCTGAAATTAAAGACATATTAGGAGTTAACAGAAATGTATAACAAGCACCAAGAGCTATTCCCCCAAAGTTAAAAGGCCTTAGTTTTCAAATAAAGAATTCCAAATAATAAATGGCCACGTGAAAATAGAATCCAAACTACTAATTCTAGGAAAAAATAAATGAAAACAACTTTGAAATTTGGCCTCATACCACACAAATACTGGCAAACATAATAAAAATGAACAACATTTTTATATGGGAGAGACTGTAGAAAGACCCACATTAATTTTTAAAAATGATAATTACCCATATTCAGAGAGGAAGATGATGAACTCTGAAGCTTTCTTTTTATTTTTTGCATGTTTTCTTTTGCAACATGGCTAATATGGAAATATATTTTGCATGACTTCACATGTATAATCAATGTATTTCTTGCCATCTCAAGGCATCAAGGAGTAAAAGAATGAGGGAGAAAATTTAGAACTCAAGATTTTAAAAAAATGAATATTAGAAATTTTATTGTAATTGAGATGTCTAATAAAAATATATTTTAAGTAATTTAAGGTTAATGATGAAACCCTAAAGATATTCTAGTATTATTGATAATAATTTGTAATTATGCAACAAAAGCTAATAAAACTGTCTATACCTTGTGACCCAGGAATCCCACCAATGGTCATATGTCCAAGAAAGTCAAAGACCCATGCCAAACTACTTACAGCAACCCTCTTTAGAGGAACATGGAACCTGAAACCAAGTGGGAACTGTTCAATTGGAGAACAGCTTAGAATATATATGAGCATGTGTATATAAATGTACACAAATGCATGCATATATACATATATAAATACATATAAGTTTTATGTGTGTGATATATTAATGTCAAGGTATATCATTACATTATAAGAAGTGACAAACATCGGAGTCAGAGAAATATGAATGAGATTAATTTGAACTGATGCAGAGTGAAAAACAGAACCAAGAATACAATAAAATGAACTCAGTAACTGAAAACCAAATCAGGCTCCAGAAGAAAATATAGTTAAAATATCTCCCTCATTTTGACAGAGGGATAGGAGGTCAATAAGACTAACATGTTGCACATATGATATACATTTTAAGATATGGTCATTGTGTCAATGGTTTTTGCTAAATTAGTTTTCTTTGTTAAAAGTGGGATTCAATTGTGGGAAAGGGAGGCACAGTGAGAAAGACTATTATGTAAAACAAAAGATATCAATAAATTTTGCTGAAAAAGAAATAATGTAGTAATATGACTATTTAATTATACTTCATTTAAGACTATTTGACTATACTGTATACAAGACAGGTAGAATGCTAAGGGGACTCAGGAAAATACTATAAATCTATATCCAATTTTTACCTTTTGGGATTCATCATACTTTTGACTAATGTAAGCCAAGCAGGAGAATGTACTGTGCATGATGATGTTGAAAGCAAGAATTATTTCTAGAAATGAATCAAGCACATAGAACACGTGCCATATTTTTTGCCAAAGAATTATTATGAGGTCATTTCTCAAATGGTTTTACTTCTATACTATTGGTATGATATAAACAGGGTTGGTATTTATGCAAGTGTAGAAACTCATTTGGTAAATTTCATAGCTCTCTAAATAAAACCAGCTGTTGTTTCAGTTAGCCTTTCAAGAGAAATACAACCAATATTTCTGTCTAATAAAAATTAATGATCTTCAAGTTGATTATATTCAACACTCATTAAGTATCTAAGTACTGGAAATATGAAAGCAAAAATGAAAAGTCCTTATCCTCAAGAACCTCATATTCTACTAAAGATTGGAGAGAGCTATGGCCTGTCAGCTAGTAAATGTAGTGCAAGGTGAAATGAGGACTGGAATGGCTTAGGCAAATGCAGAGAGGAAAGAGTTAGAGTTTAGAAAATAGTCAAGTAGAATAAAAAATATGGTGGTTATCCACTATGATGTTAAAGGCTTTCAGATCTCCAACAAAAATAAACTCAAACATATGAAGTCTATTAGGACCAGCAAAGAACATAGTGAATAGGCATTATTTAAAGCAATAATGGACCTTTTTCCTTCAGAAAGACTTTGGGGATTTCTACTCCTTTCCAGACTGTCTTTCCTGAGTAAAAATGTTAGAATACCCTTTAAAAAGACAATTCCAGTAAAGAGATATTAAACAAAAATACTTTCCAAAATTTGCTAAATCATGGTAATTAACAAAATAATGTGAAAAGAATTTGATAAAATATCTTCTTAAGAAATAGGAACCCATTTATTACTGTGCTTCCTAATATTTTATTTTTTACTTTTTCTTCCTAATGTTTTAGCAATTGATGTTGTATATTGTCAAAGGCATGAATATCATTTTAGAGAAAAGAGTAAAGATGAGTTAGACCCAATACATCACGAATTAAAAAATCACCTAAGTTCTAATAGGCTAGGAACAAATGCTTACCTATATAGCCTTTTCTAAGTCAGTTGTTTATGTATACTCTACAATCAACTCACTAGAACAGAGATGAAAATCAAGGACAAATTTGGAAAACGAAGAAAAATAATGACTTCATATGGTGTGAAATTAAAACAATTGAACTTGAATTGTTTTGTTTTAAAAAGCTATAGGTGAAAATAGAACCAAGATGGTGGAAAAGGAACAGGGTTTTTCCTGATCTCTCCCAGCCATCCAGAATAATCAATAGACAACCCAGCAGTATCCATTTATTATAACTATCCCCTCAAGTATCCTTTTTATTACAACTAGCATCTCTAAGACTGACTGAACCCCACAATCCTTAGAAAGGCAGAGAAGTAGGAAAGATGTTCAAACAAGTTATTTGTGGAGTTGTGGTGATGGCTTTCATTGCTTGTTTCTGGGCCTATAACATATTTTACAACAGAATGACCCACATGATCGTTGACTCTATTGATTATATAGGCAATATAACAATGTCTATTTTGCAGTTGCCATTCCAAACAGATCCTATACTCTGGCAGGTCCTGGTTCAAGTTTATGTGCTCTTAATGGCAGTCCTTCAGACTCTGACCCAAGTAAAGATCTTTAGATTTGTGATTCCCCTAAAAGTAGAAAAGATACTGGCTATTGATAACAACCTGGAAAGCATGATTAAGACCTTGTTTGAGGAATTGACTAAGGAAAAAGGGCTGGATCAGGTTATGGGCAAGGACAATGGACAGACAGACAGGGTATCTGAAGAAGAGATAGCTGAAGTCACTGATAAGGGAAATGAAGGTGACAAAGACACTGTGTCTTCTAGTGAACTAGAGAAAATCTGTCCATTGAAAGAGATCACCAAGCTATCCAGTACTGCTGGTGTGCTACAGTCCATAGACAATTCACCTTACCGGAACTGGAATCCCTAAAAAGACAGTTCCCAAAATTTGTAAAATATCCTTTCAAATCTCAAAAGGAACTGAAATGAGCTTTTAGGATTTTTGATCCTGATTTTGAGGATGTTGAGTTTCTCCTCTCAGAACTGTTTAGCCCACATGAACAAAGGCAATTCCTGGAGAAGACGAGATCTGATAGTAACCTGACCAGCTGGCCAACTGTGGAGCAAAGGGAAGATCTAGACTTTGCAAACCCCACAAGCATGTCCTAGCTAAGGAAATGCAGGGAGGACTTGCTTTAGGCCATTAAAAAATGCCGCTCAAAACCAAATGCATGGGCTAGGTTTGATAAGATCATACAGAACAAAGGGGAACATCCTGCCACATACATTGACTGTCTGTCAGAGATGGCAGAATCAATCTTAGGTCTAGAAACAAATAGTGAAGAATCATTAAGCCATGTTCATAGGCAATTTTAAGGGGTTGCACACCTAATTTAAAAAATTTCTTCAAGCAGTATTTCCCTAAGTATGACTCAGTTGGCCTGAGAGAACTGCATGACACAGCAAGTTACTTGTTTGATAATCAGTCAGGACAAAATAACAAGTCCAAGACCTAAAAGACAAATTAGAAATGACAGAGAAAAATCTTAAAGAAAAGGAGATAGAAGAAATCAAGAGACTAAACAAGGTTAGGACTTTCACAAAATCTAGTTACACAAGACCTAGTTACAAAGCAAAGCCAGTGCAGAGAGAGACTAGGTAATGTTTCTTTTGCCACAAGAAAGGCCACTTGATTAAAATTGTTTCTTGAAGAAGAGATATGAAATTAACAACAAGAACACACAAAATTCACAAACTAGGTACAAAAAGTCCACTTGTTCTCATTGCACATTAAAATCTTCAAAGCAAGCACCAGACTTGCATGAGATGCAAAAGGCCATAAAAACTGGAGCCAAACCTAAGTACTCAGATATGGTTAGGAAAGAATTATGAAGCCAGGCCTTTAAGATATATAGTGTGACTCTTGGAGATAGAAGAAATAGTGAGAATGAGGCTGCAGTTGAAAATAGTACAAAAAAGTTGGGAAAATGCAAAAATTCAGGGCAAGAAAGTGAATCTGTGAATGATAGTACATGCAATAAAATAAGAGAAAGGCAGCAACAGATAAAAGAAATTGATGCAGAAATTAGGGAAATAACATCTCAGATAGCAAATGAGATGAGAGACTTTGAAAAGAGCTTCCCAGAAACCACACAGGAAAAGAGCTTAAATGAAATCAGATCTTTATTAGAGAACTTTTTTCAAGTATAGAGTGGGCAATGGGATTGAATTTTGCAAAAGACAAAGAAAGAATAAGTCACAAGAACTCAAGCAGGAGTTTGTGACAGATAAAGAAACACATAATTTCAATTCCCAAAAAGTTACTGTTACTAGAGAAGAAACTACTTTCAAATCATTCACAGAGTTGAATCACATCCCACCAAACTCAGTTAATTCTGTAAATAGCTACATGGTAAATAGAATACATAACCTTAGAAAATACTTTATTTTGAATCCTGAAGCTATAAGCTTTATGAAGAGGTAGATGAAGAAGAGGATGTGTGGGACACAAGTGAGATAACTGAATACCTGGAACCAGTACAATCAAAATCTCACCAAGACTATGATGATGAGATATTCTTTGGGCACAGAACAAGTTACATATCATTAGAAGAACTTTATGCAAGATTAGGGGTTGATAATGAAGATGACTTTATAGAGAAGTTGAATTACATGGCTAGTACAGATACAGATTTTGAATGGGAAGGAGAATATCAAGGAACATATTAGAGAACTGGAGGAGGAAAGATAGATATACAATTTCACTTCTACTCTCTAACGTCAAAGAACATGACAAGTACCATTCATGTTGTAACAGTGAAACCAAGATTTCTTGGACTTCCATGGGGTAACATACTACAAACTGTAAGAGTTAAAATTTGGGAGGAACTGAGGCAGGTAGAAATTAGTTTCTCTCTAGAAGTATTATGTTTTATGAGGTTTATTAAAGGTTAAGGATTAAAGAAAATACAGAATAAGAAAGCACATGTCTAGACCCATAGTGGCCTAGACAACCTCACCTATATCATGAAAGAAACACATCTGCTCCGAAGCAGAAGTAGGAAAGAGACCCAGTAGCCTTTAGAGCCAGGTTAAATAGAAAATTTTGACCTCACCCAGGTGGAAATCTCAGTGAGAATAGAGGGAATTCTGGGAGCTAGCAAGGATGCCTGGGAAATGGAGTCCCAAGTTCAAGTCTCCATTTTTACAACAAAACTTATGAGGATGAAGATTAGTCTTAGGTAGATAAGAAAATATTACAGCAAAAGAAGAACTGAGTAATTCAACTATAAGGACACTCTTAACCTTGTAGCATAAAACTTCAACTTCATAACCAGAATAGACATAAACACCTAGAATGCTATGGAAGCATAGATTCACATTGGATGAATTTGTTATAATGGATTTTAGCAACAAGTTGTAGTTGATACCTGAAAAAAAAATTTATTAATTTCTCTTAACCTCCACTCTGAAATGATCTCTACTGAGGGAAAGGGAGAGAGGGTGAGTATACCATGAGGTTATTACTTCATAGTTTCAGATACCTCACTAGACACAATAAGATGATCATGTCATCAGTGAAGATACATAAAGATGACATCTGAAAAAAAAGCCCTAGTCATGAACTACAACATGAATAGCCCAAGAAGAAATCAAAAGCAGTCCTTGTGAATGAAAGCCTATGAAAACAAAGGAAAGCACATGAGAATACTTGCCACCAGATTACAAATGAGAGAACATAGTACATGTTAAAATGACAACAGGAAAGCACTCCTGAAGCACATACAGTCAGTAACACAGACAAAAGGAAAACATTAGCAGCCATAGAAAAAAACCTCTGTATACTTTTATACATAGTCTCTGCTAGCCACACAATAACAGAACATAAAGAAACAATGTTATTTCAAATGAATGCATAATTCTCTAAATTCTATCTCCAAGTAATAATTACAGTAACCATATAATAAATCTTGTGAATAAGTCACACATCAAAAAGATTAGAAAAAACTTCAAATCACTATTCTTAACAAAATCTTGAGAACTTATGTGCCACTCACACCCACCCATGAAGATGTACATATGCAAATCTTACTCCCATGCATGAAGATAGACACATGTAATGCATACTTTCACACATGAAGAATGATAAATTCTGATAAGCATTAATGAAGATCTCAACTTACTTCCATGAAAATGTAAATTTCAATCTTACAGGCACTCACATGTAATAAACCTTACACACATACATGTTCATGTTTGTTCCTGAGTTTGTTCCAGAATGGAAGAACACATCTTGATCAAGACTGGAAGAAGACAACTGGCAGGCTAACCAGACGAAGGACCAGACAGGAAGACAGAACTATACAATCAGCATAAAAGGACATGGAAGGACTTTGAAATTTTGGAACTTTTGATCATGAGGATATGTAAGAATGCATCATACATGTTAACATCACATATATGCATGCACATCCTACATAGAAAAGGAACATATCTCATGGAATGGGTAAAATATGCAATGTATAGCATAGCTGCATAACAAGAGACACACTGATATAAATTTCTGTGGAAAATTCAAAGATATATTTTTTATCTGCATGAGTTTGCCCAGAAATCTAGAATGATGTAATAATAAAACCTATGTACACATATAAATACTAATTTACTAATGAACTAATTTTATTAGAATAATTTGTTAATATTCTAATTACTAACAGTAGTGACAACTTAGTGAATTTGTTCAAGTCTTAGGAAAGTAGAGACAGACATAGAACTACTGAAGTATAGAAGTTAGCTTGCATCAAAATTGTAGGTTAGCATTTGTTAGTGATAGGAAATTTTCTTTGTTGAATTTATGGACATTAGGAGATAAGATAGTTGCAAAATGTTATGGAAAATGTTGCAATGGTTTGAAAATTGTTACATGATTTGTTGTTATTTGTCCATTTTCCTATACCTATTCTTAGCATAGCATTAAGTAGACAGAATAGCTAAGATAAGTTAGGATTTTTGTTATTTTGGGAAGGTAAAGGTATATTTAAGATAGTACAGAGTTAAGAATAGATATAAAATATATAATATAAAAGGTAAGTACATTAAAGTTTGCAGTTGCAAAATTTTTAAAAGGCAAAAAAGGGAGAAATTGTAAAAGAGAGAATCTGTGGTGCATGCAAAGGACGTCATCTGTCAATCAAAAAGTAACATTCCATTGGAATGTTCTCAGGAGAAGCAGTTGGAAGCTAACCCCACAGCTGAACTGAATGGCTCTCTCTTGGCTTTGGAGAGAGGAGGGAAGATGTTTTTGTGTGTCTGAGGATGGTGGCTGAAGAGCTAATTGTGTCTCTGGACTTGAATTAATCAAGCTTAGATTATTTGGCTGGTTAAAAGAAGAAAGAAGAAAAATACTTGTCCTCTAAACTCTCTGATTGTCCCTGTGTCACAGTTGTGACAGAACTACCATTTTCCCAATACTCTCCTAACTCTTTGTATAGATTACGGATTATCCCATCCCTCTTACCTTATCCTCCATTCTGTCCTATCTTCCCCAATAAACTCCTTACTTGAGAAAGAGAGAAAAAGTATCTTCTCTAAACCTCACAGTTCACCTTTGAATTACTTAGAAAGTGACTGACTAAGAGGGGGGACGGGAAGGGAGGTAGGAGGGAGAAGGGTGGAAAAACAGATGGCATTTGAGAGAGGCAAAATTTTTATATATTAGCCATCTAGTAGTGATCAATAGGCAACCTCAGTATCCCCTTTATTACAATAGAAACCCTCTAGTGTACAATTCATTACAACTAGAAGTATCTCTAGAATATCCTTTTATTACATTACTCTCCAAACAACTATGACACAATGCTTCAAAATGCATTCTAGAGTGGCAGAAATAGCAAAAAAATGGAGTGAAAATTTTTTTTCAGCAAAAGACAATTGAGGTCAGCAAGAAAGGTTGATTGAAGGTTGGAAAGGAGTACAGATCATCACAAAAAGTTAGGCTCCTCCTCAGCAAGTCAGGACAACCCTTGGGTGTATTGGACAGTAAGGGGATTGGACAACAGGTAAGAATCAGATGTCAGGGGTCTCTTTGCTGCTCTGGGTGCAAGACTCTGTTGCATTTCCCATATACAGATTGAGGTTGCAGTCTTTGGTTAAAGTTCCAGGTTATGGTCCCAGGGTGAAGAGGAGCTCTAGCAAACCAATGTTTGTGGTCACAGGGGAGATGGGGACCCTGTGATTCCAGGGTAGAAAAGCATTCAGGTGATTGCTGATAGGCCAGGAGAGTATTAAACACACCTCCTATTAGATCATGCCACCTCAGAAGAACTGAAAACTTATAGGTCCCAGAGCTAGCTCTGAAAGCAACTGGGCAAAAAACCTGAATCTTGGTACAGTGTTCCTTTTGCCACAAGAATAGAGTCCAACTTTAACAATTTTTTAATGTTAAAAGTCAAGAAAAACTGAGGAAATGAACAACAACAAGAAGCTAAAAAATAGAAAGTTGTTTTGGTGAGAGGGAAGACTGCTAAAACACAAACTCAGAATAAGACAACAAAGTCAATACTATCCCATTCAAAGCCTCAAAGAACAATGTAAATTGGTCACAAGATCAAAAAGAATTCCTAGAAGAACTCATATATGATTTTAAAAATCAAATAAAGGAAATAGAAAAAACTGGGGAAAGAAATGAGAGGGATGCAGGAAAATCATGAAAAAAAATTGACAGCTTAGTAAAGGAAGCACAAAAAATACTAAAGGAAAAAATATATAACAATACAAAATAGACCAATTGGTAAAAGAGATCCAAATATCTAAGGAAGAAAAGAACTTCCTAAAAAGCATAATTGGCCACATGGAGAAAAAAGTACAAAAATACACTAAGGAAAGAAATCTTTAAAAAGCAAAACTGGAGGGGCAGCTGGATGGCTCAGTGGAGAGAGATCCAAGTCTGGAGAAAGAAGGTCTTGGGTTCAAATCTGGATTCAGACACTTCCTAGTTGTGTGATCCTAGACAAATCACTTAACCTCAGTGTCCTAGTTAGCACTTATGCTACAAGAAATGATGAGTGGGATGTTTTCAGAAAAATCTGGAAAGATGAACTGTTGAAGAGTAAAGTGAGCAGACCTGTATAACATTGTACACAGTAAATATTGTACAATCGACAACTGTGAATAACGGCTATTCTCAGCAATACAACAATACATGATAATCCCAAAGGACTCATGATGAAAAATCTCATTTGACCTCAGAGGAAGAACTGATGGAGTTCTTCAGACTAAAGAATACCAAGTGTTTCAATTTCTTTCTCCACTGTTTTTGTTTTCTTCCATGAAAGGACTAATACGGGAAAAATGTTTTATACAATTGCACATGTAAAATGTATATCAGATTGCTTACTATCTCAGTGAGGGGAGAGGATAGTGGAGGGAGAGGATGTGGAACTTAAAATTAACTTTTAAAATATTAAAATTGTTTTACAGGTGATCGGGGAAAAGTGTCTTTTTTTTTAAAGTAGGGAGAACCACAAGAGAAAAATGTCATAAACACTCTAAGAGAAGCATATACAGGTGGGGAGAGTTATCAGTAGTATCAAATACAAATACAATAGTATGATTGGGTAGGGTCAGAATCAGGAAAAAAGGTCATTAGATATAGCAAGAATATGTCATTATTTGATCAACAAAACTTACTTATGCATTTCTTTTTCTTTTTTCTTTTACATATGGCAGGTACAAATTTTGATTGAATTACCTATTGTTTAAGGAGTAACAGATTTTTATTAGGAATGTGTCATGGATTTCTATAGTAACTTCGAATTTTGTAGTCTTTAAGTCTCTGAAGAGTTTTCAAAAATTGCTTTATCTCATTATTATATTTGTAAAAGGGAACTAGTATACGTGAATTTCCCTACTTTGATCAATAATTTCTTTTTCTACTTTTGGAAAAAAAGTTGTGGGAACAGAAAGGAAGAGGAATGCATAGTAGTATAGGATTAAGGAAATTTGATTATTAAAGGTAATTCAAGTTACCTCTAATTTAATTAAAGGTTATCACCAGTGAGGATTTATGAACTATAGTAAAAATTCACAAGTAACCTTTGACTTTAAGATAGTAATCACCTGGGGACCACCAATATATGAGTGTGAGTTGCAGAAATAGCCCCAGAAGGAGAATATTAACTTCTAGGAATTATGTCTTAGATATATTTGAGATGGCTTAAAATTTTCAGGAACCCCTAAAAAGAATTGCTCTCTGAGATTCTCTTTGCTGGATTCCATAGTACTATAAATATTTACTGAAGGAAAATTTTCATTTTCCTTCTTTATTTTTTGTTTTTAATTGTTTTGAATGGACAATTATCTGTTATGTTCTTTTGAAATAATTTGCATAGTTAAATGCTGAAGTACCAAAATTTGCTGTATTGTTGTGTCCATTTCTGATATGAAAGCTAATATGAACAGTGTGGATATTGTCTCTCTATAATAGGATGCTGGGTAATTTTAACTGAGGGCCTTCATCTGTATTTAAAAATAATTTATTTTGCTTTTAAGCAGATTGAAACTGCATACATTTTTTGTATAAGTCTGGATAGTTTTTATAAACACTCGGTTCATAGGATCAAGTTTACATGATAGCCTGGTAAACTCAAAATCATCAATCCCTGGGTAAATGACTTAAATATAAAGAAGGAAACTATAAGTAAATTAGGTGAACGTAGAATAGTTTACCTATCAGATCTGTGGGAGAGGAAAGATTTTAAGACCAATCAAGAGATAGAGAATATTGCAAAATGTAAAGTGAATAATTCTGATTACATTAAATCAAATAGTCAGCCCCAAGTACTTAATCCTTTGGTGATAAGCCATACCACTGGGGGAGTTTTCTGAGTTTCAATTCTTTTTAAACTAGATTGCTCCTGTGAAACATTAATTCAAACCTCTATTCAGAATACCTTGTGACTTGCAGAGGGGAAATTTGGGATGCCTTATTTGTTTCAGAGACTGATGGGTACTTTCACTTAGGACTACTTTGTCACCTAAAATAGAAAAGGGACTAAAAAATATTGAAGAAGAGCTAAATAAATTATGGGACATGGATATAATAAAATATTGCTTTCCTGTAAAAATGATGTATGCAATTAATGCAGAGAATCACAGAAAATTTTCTATGAATTGATAGAATAAGAGCTATATATAATGGTTAAAACAATATAAAGAGAAAGAACCACCATTTATCAAATTATCAAAACTTAATATAAGAGAATTATAAAGATCAAGCTGCACTCAAATGAAGATATATGAAAAGATACCCCAAATCATCCCTTCATGGACGTGGGGGAGTCCACAGGTATTATAAATACATGACAGTTTTTAGACCCTTTAAATGTGTTGATCAGTTAAGGTCATTTTTTTTTTCATTTAAAATGTACCATTTCTTTTATGGGATAGTTACCTCAGAGACTGGATGAGGGAGGAAATACTGAAGATAACTACAATGATATTTTTTTAAACAGAAGAAGTCAACAAAAACTAATTGAAAAAAGAAAAAAGAAGAAAAAAGAAGAAAAAAATTCAGCAAAACTAACAAAAAGAACATGTCAGACAGTAAAGGCAATATTCCACATGCACAATTCGCCTCTCTCTAATGAAGAGAAGGAGGTTCATCTTTGTAACTCTTTTCTAGGCTTAAGCAAGTTCATGATAATTACATAATACAGAGTTCCAATGCTATTTTTATTCTTTTTAATTACATTGTACATTGTTTTCTTGATTCTTCCTACTTGTTTTACTTCAATTCACATGATTTTACATCTTTTTCTGAATTATTCATATTCATAATTTTTAACAAAGCAACAAGCTTGGTTAAATACTAACTCTATTCTATACAGTGTGTTAAGATCTGGGAATAAAAATACATGCAGAAAGAAAGATAATCCCTGACCTCAAAGAATTTACACTGCATCGAGTTCATCAGCATTTTTATCCTGAGTTCTTTGGGAATGTATTAGGTCATTATACTGATCAGAGTAGATAAGTTTTTCATAATTGATCATTGTATTTTTACTAAGTACAATATTCTCCTGGTTCAGCCCATTTCACTTTGTATAAGTTTATCTAAGTTTTCTAGGTTTTTCGGAAACCAACCCTTTCATCATTTCTCTCAGCATAATAGTATCACAATCAACCTTCTCCAAGTGATGGACTCAATATCCAATTTTTTTTTTGCCACCACAGAAAGAGCTACCATATAATTTTTGTACATATCACTATATTTTTTCCTACATCTCTTCTAGCAGCTGTCATTTTTCTTTTTTGTCATATTAATCTGATACATGTAAAGTTGTATCTCAGAATTGTTTTCATTTGCATCTCTCTATTAGTAATTTATTAATGCTTTTCACCACCTGCTCATATCCTTTGGCTATTTATCAAATGAGGGATGAGCCTTATTTTTTTTATTAATTTGGTTTGGTTCCCTAATTACATGAAACCTTTGTCAGAGAAATTTGCTTGAATTTCCCTCCCAGTTTCCTCCTTTCCTTCTAATTTTGACTGCATTGGTTTTTTGGTACAAAAATGTTCTATATTTATATAATTAAAATTATCACTTTGACCTCCCCTGATCTTCTTTTTAAGTCACACACTTTTCCTTTAGGAATAAATTTAGCAGATATTTTTCCCAGGCTCCCATAGTTGGCTTAGGATATCACCCTTAATGTCTAAATTGTATATTCATTTTGACCTTATTTTCACATATGGTTTGAGATGCTGGTTTATGCCTGCTTTCTGCAAAACTTCTTTGCAGCTTTTCCAGCAGTTTTTAAATTGAATTCTTGCTGCAATAGCTGAGAACTTTGGATTTAACAAAAAATGAGGTTACTGTGCTCCTTTGATTCTGTATATTGATTCTGAACTATTTCACCGATTCACTGCTCTATATCTTGGCTAGTATCATTTTGTTTTGATATTTGTTTTGTAACACAGTTTGAAATTGGGTACTATTAGTCCACCTGTCATATTTTTTCTTAATTCCTTTTTTATTCTTGATTTTGTTCTTTCAGATGAATTTTGTTATTTTTTCTAGCTCAATGGAATAAATCTTTAGTAATTAACTGGTATGTCACTAAATAATTAAATTAATTTAGGCATAACTGTCATTTTTATTATATTGCCTTGTCCTACTAAGGAATAAATGATGCTTCTTGAATTATTTAGATCAGTCTTTATTTGAGTGAAAAGTATTTTATAATTAAGTTCATAGAGTTTCTGGGTATGTCTTGGCAGGTAGACTCCCAAGTATTTCATACAGTCTGTAGTTATTTTAAATGGAATTTCTCCTTCTATGTCTTCCTGTTTTGTTGTGTTGGTAATATGTAGAAATACTAATATTTCATGTGGGTTTATTTTATTTCCTGAAACACTGCTAAAGATATGAATTTTTTAACTTGTTTTAATTGAATCTGTTAGGTTCTCTAAGCATAACGTCATATCATATTTTAAAAACTGGTTAAATATAGACAGAAGCTCCAAGATGGAGGCAAGAAAACTTTGAGGATGCTCAAGAAGGATGGGAAGATATGAATATTTTCTAAAATTCAAGTGTAATTAGTAATAGGAGATATTACTGTGGGGGAAAGCAACAGAAAATAATGATAACAACATCATCACTTTTTACAAAAACTTTATGAGAACAATCCAATTGTATGTTGAAAATGTCTATTATGAATGTATACAAAGAGAAAAAAAGGCTTTTGCAAGTGATAAATGCAGCACATCAGAGTGGTTAAAATTCTGTTTCTGGGAAGCCTCTGTATTATTATCTATAAAGCAGAATAATCATGCCTGTATCTACATCAGAGAACTGTTGCTAAACTTGAATGAGATAATATATGCAAGATATTTTGCAAAATGTTATGTAAATGTCAGTGATTCTGACAGTCATGCACATGACTGAGAAGTAGATTGCATTTAAAGTTTGTTGACTACAAAAGCCATTTCATTCTGTAGTTCAAAACCAGCTTTCCCAGCTCCCTTCCAACAAGGAGGCATCTCCCATTCATAAATTAAAATCGAATTGGATTCTTTGAAAGGTGAAATGACGGCAATCCCTAGAAACCTCGAGTGAAGCACAAAGTTGGAGGGAGCACTTTACCAAATGTGCTGACCACTCATTGTCTGGCTTCAAGGCACTCAGTCCAGAGTCCAAAGAGAAGAAGAATTCTCTAAACATAATGATGTCCTTCCAAAGTTCTTATTTGCAGATAACTGGGTGCTGATTGCATGCTGATCTAATCCCAAGAACCACCGTGACTTCCAAATGAGCCCCAAATAAAGATAAAGATGATAACATTAATAGATAACTTTTGGGTCTACAAAGAACCTTACAAATATTATTTCATTTGATCCTCACAACACTGGAAGATGGGAGCTATTATCATCCCTATTTTACAGCTCAGGAAACTGAAGCAGATGAAAGTTAAATGACTTGCCTACAATCATACAGCTAAATAAATATTTAAAGTACATTTTGAACTTCTTGTCTTCCCGACTTCAAAACTAACTCCAGTAGTATGCCACTTAGTGGCCACTCAGTAAAGTTCTAACTATTGACATAAGAAGAATCAAGTGAATTAATATCTACTGTCCCAATTGAGCTTGCTGTAGAACTCTTACAGATTAATTTAAGCATAAACATGCATACATAAACATACATGTATATATGCAGATATATGCATGTGTGTATGAGTATACATTAAGTGGTGCAGTGGATAGAATGCTGCATCTGGAAGCAGGAAGGCTCATATTCCAGAGTTCAAAGCACTTACTAACTACGTGATGTATAAATAGAAATTCTGTACCTTTGAACTATGTTTCCCAGCATCCCTTTCCTCTTTCATCCCCACCTTGCATTCTTGCGTATTGTATATAGTTGTGACTGCAACTGAGTTAGTTCACTTTTTACTCTAGCTTTTTATTTTAGTTATTATTAA
This sequence comes from Monodelphis domestica, assembly GCF_027887165.1. Lineage (NCBI taxonomy): Eukaryota > Metazoa > Chordata > Mammalia > Didelphimorphia > Didelphidae > Monodelphis > Monodelphis domestica. The sequence continues at coordinate 290,826,530 of NC_077232.1, read as the reverse complement.
TAAATCTCATTAAATACAATACTTGGAGTATTTGGATATTAATTTTTAATTTTAAAGTGGCTTTGGACAAGTTACTTACCCTGATTTGCCTTAGTTGCCTCATCTGTACATGGAACTAGAAAAAGAAATGGCAAACTAAATCTCTGCCAAGAAGACCCCAAATGGGGTCAGGAAGAGTTGGAAATGACTGAAATTTCAGACAACAATGAAATAGTTGGACAATTTTTCTAATATTAATCAAAATCTGGCTCTTTCCTATTTCCGTACTTTGTTCCTAGTTCAGCCCTCTATACCTTAGTGTACTACCATAGTTAGTGGATATGAATGGACAGTGATAAAAATCAGTGTCAATGTAGAGAAATTGGTCAAAGAAGTTGAACAGATTAACTTAGAGCTTAATATTTTTGAGGGAGTATCAACATTGATGTTGCTGTTCCTTATGAAAGTTTCTAAGAACTTTGCACACATTAGGTAAGCAAAGTTGGGGGGAACATTTTTAGAGAAATTTTGGGTAAACAAACAAACATTCCAACTCACTCCTGATAGAAATATGACTTGGTTCAATCATTCTGGAAAGTCACTTGGAATTATGCAAATGTTTTTAAAATTATTTGTTAGCCCAGAAATTCCACCACTGACACCCTAGCCCAAGAAAAAGTTCTTAACAGCAAGAAAATAGGCCATTTATATTACTGACCTTCATGAACTCCATATTTCTAGCAAACTGCATTCCTTCGCTCCATATATGTTCTCCTTCCTTACATCGTTTCTCTCTTCAAGACTCAGTTTAAGTAGTACTTCTTACCCTCAGATTTTTCTAATTCCCTCCCCCACTTACTAAAAAATGATTTCTATTTACATACCTTTGTATACTTATTATTTTCCTTTACCCAATAAACTATAAGCTCTTTTAAGGCAGGAACTGTTCATTTGTTTTGTTTTTAATATTCACTGCCTAATACCAGTTGAAGAAAAGACACGTATAAAAAATTGTTACATCAATATTATTTACAAAAACTAAATTGTAAACAAAATTTCTGACTGACAAATGATCTACTAAACTAAACTACCTACTAAATTAAACTTTAGTCGGTAAATATGATAAAAATAATTCTGCATCAAGAATTTGAATGTGAAAAATTTTAAGTAATATGCAGACATATAAAAATGATGTATTACTTAGAAAATATCATCAAAAGACCAATCTGAACAATTACAAGTAAATTGCACAAAAATTAAGAAGCAGAAACTTTATGGTAAAAGGTAAATTAATAAAATAAAATAAAACAATGGCAAATATTAGAACCATGCCATCAAAGTTTAAAAGTACATGTCTCCTTTCCTTTAACAACCAATAAATGAACTGTTTGGAGGAAATTATTGTTTAGGTACTTGATGAGAAGTATTCATTGTGTCAAAACAGTTGAATTAGTCATTTTAGAAGAATAAACTATCAACAATCCTAAGAAAAAGTGTTTATCATCACTAAGAATAAATGAAAATCAAACCCTAAGAAATCATTTTATAATCTTCACCCAGGCAGAGGATAAAACTATTATTATTTGTCTTCATTTATGAAAATTAATGACTTCACCAAGTGATGTCTTGACTTGTGTATGAATTGGATTTAAGTGAGGCAGATTTGCACAAAGCCATCATTTTCTTTCTCTCTTCCAAACACTTAAGTCCTATGACAAGACAGAAGCCAGGCCCACTGGCAATGACCAGGATGGATGACCTTGACTTCATTGTAGTCTAACCAAGCTCTGAGAGCTTACATGGTCTTTGCTTCAGCTGCCTTCATACTGTTAGAACAAATTCCAACTTGACTTATAACTGATTGTTTTTAGTTTGGATTAATTCATGGAAGGAATTCCCCCAACCTATCCCCATTCCTAATAAACTCATTTTTCTTCAACTTATCTTATTTGATTTTTTTAATTCCTTTTTGAGCTTCTCCAGAGCCAGTGTCCAATTCCCTCGTTTCTTTGGGGTTTTTTTGAGACTTTACTTGACATTCCCTGGATTCTGTCCTCCTCTATTGGTTCTTTTCATTTGTCTACCCCCCCCAAAAAGCTATCAATTGTAACTTTCCTTTTTCACTTGTTTACTCATTTTATTTACTTTTTATTTATTTATTTTTCCCACCCTATCAACTATAAACTTGCCCCTCTGTGGATTTACTGAACCAGAGTGTTTGAGCTGCTGTGCCATGAGGCCAAATATTCTATTTTTTCAACCCTCTGCTGGTATACTGGATTTGCCAGATTGAGCTAACTTGCTGAGCTAACCTGCCCTGGGGAAAATTTTTCACTGTAGCCAGTGGGGGAGAGGGTGTACAGCCCAATAGCCCCCCCAATCCACTTTTCCCCTATCAGCCATTGTTAGAGCCCTGGACCTCTTGTGAGGTCATAGGCATTTCCTCAAGGCAGCAACCTTAGCCTGGAACTCACACAAACATCCCTCATTTAATCTCAGATCTCAGAGTTATGGGTGGGAGAGGGTGTTCAGCCAGAAGGTCTCTTCCTCATCCCATTAAACTAGACTCTCTGTGCCTATCTTTCAAGTTGTGTTCAGCAGGAGAGTTCTGTTGGGTTTGGATTTCTGTTTTCTTCGATGTGCATTTTAAAGATTGGTGTAGAAGGACTGTCAGAGAGGTTTTGGCTTTTCGTGTTCCTAAGTCACCATCTTGGCTCCAATCCCCTGGCCTGACAGTTTTACCTGATTGCGGCCACCGAACACACTTTAGTTTCTTGGAACCACAGGTAAAAGTTGAGTGAAGGGGTTATAGGAATATAGTCATACTAATTTTCCTATGCTAGAGCTGTGAATTGGTACAACTGTTCTAAAAAATACCTTGGAATTATGTTAGAAGGTGAATAAGCTGTTTATATCCTTTGATCCAATGTTTCTTTTCCTGGGCATGTACCCCAAGAATGTCAGTGATTAAATAAAAATCACCACATGTATCAAGTTCTACAGAGCAGCAATGTTTGTAACACCAAAAAGCTTGTAAGCATAATATGTGTCCAAAGATAGAGAATTAACAGAAACATTTGTGTTACATAAATATGATCATTTATTATTGGTGAAGATGTGTCTTGAACTTTCTTAATGAGAATTTTTCTTAATGAGAATTATCTATAATCTAAAAACACAAAATTTTTTAATCAGGAGAAAAGAACAAAGTAAACAAGAGAACACTCTCATACCCACAAAAGGGGTCCAGCTCTCACAGATTCTCAGTTTACTGGTGGAATACAGAACATCCCCTTCTTAACTCATGATCCTATTAATTAATACACATTTATTGTTAATTATTAATTAATTGTCAATTATTATTAATAGGCTGGAAATACCAAGACAGTCACGATCCTTAAGGAGTTTACATTCTCACATGTGAAAAGGAATATACACAGAACAAAAACAAAATAAATCATAAAATACAGAGCATTTAGGAAGACAAGGCACCAGAAATTGAAAGGCTTCATGTCAAATATAGTGCTTGTAAATTATCCTCCTTGGCCCACGTGGACACGACTATAGTAGAAGAGGAAGAGAAAGGACTTATTAAGTGACAAGATTTATGCCTGCTTTTCCTCCAGAGTTTCTCTCAGGACTATGAAGTTTCATAGTTAGAATATGGGGGAGTTTGTTTGATTGTTTTAGAGTAGTGGTTGTTATGGTTACTGCTATTGCTATGACCTTGATTGCCTTCCCTCTACTATTCATCTTGTAATGTTTATTAGGAAAGGAAATGGGGGGATTGGAAAAACTGGGGATAATGGGAGGTTTGTAGCAGGGTATGGAGGAGTTGAGGTGAGAGAGGGAATATTGCTCGGTGAAGCAAAGGAGAGAGATGCCCCCTGCCGAGAGGAAGCAGCAGGGGTCCGATAAGGACTATTTGTCCTGGAATGACTGAACTGATGTTCTGCTCCCTCTATGCCCAGAAAAGATAGTCCACTTATCTGACTACAAATTCAAATAATATAAAGTTTAATAACCAGTTGGGATTGGAGTTTTTCCTCAGCTTCAGAGCTGAGGCCAGGCCCCAGAGGCTGGCGGAGGGTTTCTCCCACTCCTGTCTACTCTATATCAGTCCTGATTTGTCTAATTCAGAATCTTAGCAGTTGACAGAAAGCAAACAAGAATAGTTCTGACCTTCAGAAGTGATTAGGCCTGAATCTTCCGGCTGAACCAAGAAGAGGCATGCCACTCCAGACTGGGCTGAACAAGCTCCTCCCTCCTCTAACACCAGGAAGGAAGTTTGCTTGGCTGGAAGGAAGTGCTAGTCACAAGACCCAACTGCCACTCCTGGCAGGAAAGAAGTGCTAGTCACAAGACCCAACTGCCACTCCCAGTTGCCCCTTCCCCCACCAACTGTCAGTCTTGTTTCCCTTCTACAATCTCAGGGGAAAATTTAATTGACGTGATTATAAGAATGTACAACACAAACAAAAATGGGCAACAGATCTTTAAAGGCAAGGTAGCTAGTAAGGTACAACTTTGCATAAAATTAATGAATAACAGTAAAATAATTTATGTGACTCTTATCATGTGCTGATACTGTGCTAGGTACTTTCCAAATATTATTTCATTTGATCTTTACAACCAGCATAGAAGCTAGGTTCTAATATTATTCCCATTTTATAGATGGAGAAACTGAGACAAACACAGATTTTTTTATTAATTAATTTTTAGTTTTTAAAGTGGCTTGTCCAGAGTAAGTATTTTCTCATCAGGTATCTGGAGCTAAACTGGATACAGATCTTCCTGATTTCAGGCTTGGTGTTCTAAACCCTGGACCATGTAGCTGTCTGAAAATAGCATGAACATACCATAAATTTAAAACTTAAGATGGAAAATTATCTTAAGATCATAATACTTTTGAAAAGTTAAAATATCAGATATTGGTCTTAGCATCATCACCATAAGCAGCAACAGCATCACTATTTACTTTGACAGTGAAGACTAACTTTGGCTGGTGGAGACTCCATCAAAATAAGCCATTTTTTGCTAGTAGAATTTAGCATTTGTTTCCTCAATTAAATATCCTTTCATGGAAGGATAAATAAAGACTGTGATTTATCGAGATTTACTCTCTGAAGTGAATACCACTGGAGAGAAGAAATAGGATTTTATGGAAATTAAATGCATACTGTCTGGTCAGTGGTTTCCATTCATTATATAAATATGTATATCAAATATAAAATATGCATGAAGATGCTATAAAATTCTTCTTTAAAAAACCAAATGCTTTATTTACACCAGTCACCTTTCAACTTCCTTGAGGACAAGATCATTATTTTTTTTCCTGATTTTGATGATTTGTATTCAGATTTTTTTAAATTACATACTTGCTTTACAATGTTAACCTATACAATTTCTAGATAGGCAGCTAAAACATAGTGGTAATGCCAGTCTCTTAAAAGTTAAGAAAATCTGGGTTCAGTTTCCATCTCTGACACTTAACTGGCTATGTGCCCTAGGGTAAGTCACTATGCTCAAGGCAATTCTCTATGGCTATGTGTCACAGAGAAGTTGAAAACCTTGCATTGGTAGTTAAATTAGAGGTCCAATTTTATTCCTGCCTCTACCTCTCTGTTTATATTTCAAGATTTAAGATATTTTCTGCCCTATTTTTTAATAACAGGAATCCTGCCTTAACAATGTTTCCTGATTTGAAGGTACTCATGACCTACATACATAGTCAATCTGTATTTGTGTTTTGCATTTGTCTATTTATTGCCTTTGCATTATTTTCTAGTCGTTTGATGTTCATGTTTGTTGTCTCTGGAGCAGATTGCAAGTTCCCAAAGGCCACAAGGAATGCTATCTGAACCTATGGCTGGCAAGGTTAATAGGCCAAGAGGAAAACCAGCTCTGAGATAATGGGTTTTACCAGTGACAGCAGAGAGCAGCAGAGAACCACCAAAAAACCACTTTAGTCCCACCTGCTTAAGAACGCTCCAGGATGAGATGAAAGCAAGGAAGAGTGAGTGATTTTGAACATCAGGTTTGGGATGTGGGGTAGTAATCAGAGTTGTGTCCCCATTCTATCACGGGAAAAATTGGGGTCATGGAGAAATCTAACATCCCAGAAAAGGTTAAGATGGAAGGCAGACATGCAGCCAGTCTGAGGCAGTGAGAACTCAAAAATACCTGCAGGCGGAACCACCACTCACACACAGCCTCCCACCTCAAGATCATGCCTCTTCTGATCCTTGATGGAAAACTTCTGATGATCTAGGTCCGGGATATGACACTTCCAATCTGAGACACTCACGTGTACCACTTTGAGAATCGAGAGAATCTTTGTTGGGGTGAGAAGGGTCAAAGAAGTCTTATGTAAATACGCTGTACCTCCCCACCTTCGCTTAAATTCCTGGTCTTCTCATCTCCAAAATGTCCTCTGCCTCATCATCGATTTGATACTTATCCATCCTTTCAAGCAGCATTTTCTAAATCGTGGATTGCAGCTTGCTAGATTGGGCCGGCCAAGGGGAGGGAGAGAGGTGGGACTGAGTATGTGTACACATCTATTCACCCTTGATTCCTCAGAAAATGAAGTTCAAATCAAAGTTAATCAAAGCAAGAGCAGAGTCTAGCCAGGAGTTAGTGGAGGGTGAGTCGGTGAATAGTACTAGTGATTCCAATCAAAAAGAGCATCAGTGAGATATTTTTTAAAGTATACGGAAAGGAGTAGAAGGAAATTCAGAAGTAGCTTTGTAATTCTGTTATCTTATATTAATCTCATCAATATTTAATATTAATATTAAATTTGATGTACATATAATCCTATTTGCACACACATACAAGCAATGAAATGAAGTGCTCCCCTCAGAGGTACCTCCCCAAATTGGCACTCACAGATTTGCACACTCAGACCCCAGGAAAATCTGATTACTCCCAGTTTCTCCAAATCTCAAAGACCAATCAATGAGTTTACCTTTAATGCTTACCAGTAGACCCAATTAGCTCAAAGCAAAAGCATTTATTAATATTTTTATTAATTATTAATTGCTAATTTCCTATACCAATAACCTATTTTAATTGGTTGATATATTCTCCTTTGCTCATGAAAATATTTCATCTGTAGATGAAAAATGAACAGTTCTGCTTCCTTGGCCATCATTTCATTGGCTTTCTGGACCTATATTTCTATCAATATAGAACTTGAGTGTTTGCAAAGCACTTTACAAATGCTATTTCATTGGATTCTCACAACAACCCTATAAGACAGCTATGGTTATTATTCCCATTTTACAGAAGATAAAACTAATGTTTGAATGAGTTAAGTGACTCACCCAGAAACATACAGAATTTGACCTCAGGTCTTCCTGAGAATTAGCCTAGTGTTCTAGCCATTGCACCATATTGTTTTAAAAGTGGGATTTCTATGGTGAGAAACAATTTTGGCCTTTGCACATTTAGAATACTACATTGCAATATGACATCAAAAAGAGGTTCCAATATTTTTTCTGTTATTTTGCATAAGAAGGAAAGCAAAAAAGAATAACTAAGCACTGAATAAGCACAATTTTCAGAATTCTTTCAAAGACATTTGGCTGAACAAAAAAATCTATTTCTAACTTGAAGATTATAATTTTATATTCAAAATGAATTAAATTCTACCCAAGTTCCCTTTCTTTAACTTTTGAAATATCACTTGAATTTAGGATCATTTTTGTTGTATTTTTCAATCAATCAATAAAAAGACATTTCTAGAGCAACTACATTGTGCCCAGTTGGTTCCCGCATTCAAGGAACTTAAATAAAATTACAGATGCATAGATAAATATATGCAAACTGACAAATAAAAACAAAATCATTTTAATGGAGAAGGGAAAAGAGGAGTGCTCTTTTAACTAGTAGGGTAGAGGGGATTAACAAAGGACTCAAGGCATTTGAACTGTGCTTTGAAGGAAGCTATTAATTCTGAGGTGAAAGTGAGAAAGAACACTTAAGGCATGGGGAGCAGGTAGGCTCTGCAAAGGCATGGAGATGGGAGATGGGAAACCTTATATGTGTAAATCAACTGGTTTAAATGGAGAATGCATAATGGGGACTAATGTAGGCTCAATCTGGAGAGATGGAGAGAAGTGTGACTGAAGGTTTTGAAATGGTAGAGAAGCAGGAAATAAAACTCAGAGTTTGAATCATGCCTTAGACACTTACTAGCTGTGTGACCCTAGGTAAATCACTTGACCTCTATTTGCCAGAATAACCTCATCTGTAAAATTGAGAAAATAAAAGAACCTACCTCCCAGACTTATTGTAATAATGGGATGAAGGGTCTATAAAGTACTTTGAAAACTTTATAGCTTTCAAAAAAAAGTGCTTTGAAATGAAGCCACCATATAAAAATGTTACCTATTTGGCAGAACAAACCTAATTTCTCTCCTTTTTGAAATCCATTGCCATACATGAAGGCAATTACAGTGTGCCAAACTAAACCTCTTTTCCAAGCTAAACAATCGGGATTCCTTCTCTAACCCATGCCTCAAAGCACAGATTATACTGCAAACAAGTCTCACATGGATAGATGTCTATGTTGGTCACCTCATACCATTCCTAATGTGGGACAATGCATCTCCAGGCTCTGTGTCTTGGCATGTCCACAGTTCTCTCTTCCCTAATTTCAGAGAATCTTTGGCTTACTTCAGCTCAGGCAGCAGCTCCTGTTCTCGGTCTTTTCTTGACCTCCACCTCATTTCTAGGACCCTCTTCAAAGAAACCGCTCTTTCTAGTTGATACATATTTTACATTTCATTTTCTGGGAACATGACTGTTTCCTTCCAATACAATGTAAGCTACTTAAAGACTACAACTAATTCCTGTTGTCTTTGTATCCTCAACCCCAGCACAGTGACTGTCCCATAGAAGGCATCTTACAAATTCTTGTTGAATATATTTATTAAGAGCTAGATATTGAATAGCCCTGGGCAGCTAGATGTTGTGACAGGTCAGGAGTCGGGAAGATTCATCTGCTTGAGTTCAAATTTGGCCTCAGACACTTTCTAGCTGTGTGATCCTGAGCAAGTCCCTTAACCCTGTTTGCCTCAGTTTCTATAAAATGAGCTGGAGAGGGAAATGGCAAGCCACCCCAGTGTGTTTGCCAAAAAAAAAATGGACCCAAATGGAATCACAAAGAGAAAGATACAAATGAAACTACTGAACAACAACAAATTGATTAGCATCTGGAGGAAGGATGGTTTGGAGAAGGGAGAGAATGCATGTAGGAAAGCCCATGAGGAGGCAGGTAAAGGAAATCAGATCCTCTCTTCCAGGAGATGAAGGCATGAATGAAACTGGAAGTCTAATGAATGCAAAGGGGAAAGACGTAAGCTATATCCCTGGTAAAGACCTATGTGAACTGATGCAGAATGAAATAAGTAGAACCAGGAGCACCATAAACAGTAAGTATAATATTATGGAAAGGTCAAATGTGATAGACTTTGCTACTAACAGCAATACAATAACCAAGGACAATTCTCAGGACTTATGAAAAAGAAGGCTATCCACCTCCAGGAAAAAAAATCCTTGAAGTAGAAAAGCAGATGAAAACACCTGATTTATCACTTGTTTATCTGGGTTTTGGAATTATAGGACTCTTCACTTAGAAGAATGAATAATATGAAGATAAAAATAAAATAAGATATAACCCTAGTGTAGAATACTTAGATGTTAAAACATCTCTAAAAAAAAGAAGTGGGTACTTTTAGGAGGTAAAAGAAAGAAGAAAGTTATAAATAGGAGCAAGAGGTTCCACTAATTATTAACAAGGCAATGTTTTAAAAAATCTAAATGTAATAGATTTTTACAATATTTTTCCCTTATGCATGATTTTCTTCCATTTCTCTAGTTTCTTCCATCCTGCTCCTTTTCCTGGATTATTTATTTCTATTTTGGTGCATGTGAATGAGGTGAGTGACTAGGCTTTTACACAGATGCTCTGTATAAAAAGCTGTGAAAGGTATTTGTTTATAAACATATGGGACTTGTAACCAGGACACCAAAGTGCCCGACAGGGGCCAGCCTGGGACAGCTCTGAACTACACCTTTAACCTCAGTTATCACTATTAGCGGAATGTTTGCTTTCTATTGATGGCAACAGATGCCTATGAATCTTCATCCTCTGAAAGGTGAGAACAATAAATTGGAAGACAAAGAGCCATCCATTTTCACTAAAATAGGTGTAGATTCAAGGTAAGATGCTTCTCTGGCAATCCCTGAATCCCACAGCTGTCCCCTCCTGTCTCTCCCAAAAAATCATTTAGGCTGTAATTAAGAAAGGACACTACAGAGCTATCTTCAATAACTTGTAACATGATTCAGTAAAAAAACCATGGCCATGTTATCAAAAGCTCTGGATTTAAATTCCCTTGAAAATATAATAAATGTAATTGATGTTTAATTAGATAAACTAAACATAACTAAATATAAGAACTCAGATCAAATCTGATCTCAGACACTTACTAGCTATGTGACCCTGGATGAGTCATTTAACCTCTCTTTGCCTTCATCCATTGGAGAAGGAAATGGCAAACCATTCCAATATCTTTGCCAAGAAAACCCCATGGAAGGTATAAACATGCTATGGGTCCAGGGAGTCACAAAAAAATGGACATGACTTAGCAAGTGAATAATGACAAATACAATGCAGAAATTAATTTGAAATGTGAAAGTATAACTCCTAAATCAGAAATGATATTTTTCTTTCTTTGGATTTTTTTTAAAAAGGTAAAAAATTGTGGATATCCAGTATTTAGCTCTCTTCTTTCATGCTCCCCCCTTAAATAAAATAATAGAGAGGCAGTCAAAAGAAATGATTTCACCTCTCTTTGACAGCATATAACAAAGAAGCATTCTATGTATACAAAGTCAAAAAAGGAAAAGTGGATGAGAGACTCATGTGAGCACCTATTATGTGGCAGGCCCTATGCTAAACATTAAGTTGCCTGTTGGGGAAAGGCATGTGGCATAGTGGACAGAGTGCTGGACCTGGGGTTGGAAGGACTTGAGTTCAAATTTTACCTCAGACACTTCATAGCTGTGGGACCCCGGTTGCCTAGCCCTTATGGATTTTCTGCCTTGGACACAATACTTTGTATCAATTCTAAGACAGAAGGTACGGGTTCAATATTTTAAATATACATATATGTATTTATATGTGTGTGTGCATATATATGTGTGTGTGTGTATATATATAAATATATATATGGGGTGTGTGGGGTGCTCAGGGAGGGGTAGTATCTCTGGTATGGAGGGCTTGTCGTGCCCTCCTAGGGCAGCTCTCCAGCCTCTGACCCTCGCCTGACAACCAGCTCTCACTTGTGGCTCCCAGTAGCTGCTAGCATGAGGCAGCGGCCACACCCCGGGCAACGGCTTCGACAGGCTGGCTAAACCTTGTGAGGGTAGCCATCGGGTCATCAACCCCTGGTGAACCAGGGCTTTGCTCACCCAGCATGTGAAGACTGTTTCGGCTGAACAGACGGAAGAAACCAATAAGAAGGTTCAACGGCTGAGATGGCAATGCAGCAAGGCACTGTGGAGTGCTTAGGGCGTGTTGTAGCACAAAGGACAACACGGCCATCCAATGAAGCTGAGGAAGTCTCCAGACGTAACAATTTTTCGTGCCACTGGACCCAGGCTTCCAACGCCGAGAGAGTGGGACTGTCTCTGTGCATCGGCTTTTCCACTTAAATCTCTTTCACGCACAAGTATCTTTGTGCACACTCATCTATCCTAACCCCGTCCATCCTCTTCAAGACCTGTGGCGATGGGGGAGTGGTGACGCAACAGGTGGAGGTGACCACTGGCAGTTGTAGTCACGATCCTGCACGTGGACGGCCCACAGACCAGTGGTCACTCGGCCCTGTGGGCAGCAGGGATGTTCGGCAGCATCCTGGGTGACTGAGGAGCCCTCTCTAAGACAGCACTGCTTACCCTAATCAAGGGAGGGGACTAGAAAAGGTGTCCCAAACATTGTCTGCCCTACAAACACCCGGTCAGCACACTGCAGCTGGTGGGTCATCCCTTTAAGTGGTCAAAATCAAAAGAAACAAAATACAAAGAAACTCCTACTAGGAGCATGTAACATTAGAACATTACTTGATAGAAAGAATACCCCAAGACCTGAGAGAAGAACAGCTCTAATCAGTAAAGAACTGGCACAATATAATATCGACATTGCAGCCCTAAAGGAAACACACTTACCAGAAGAGGGATCACTCAGTGAACCCACCACTGGATACACCTTCTTCTGGAAAGGTAGAGCCTCAAATGAAGACAGAATACACGGTGTTGGTCTGGCTATCAAGACCAGTTTGCCCAAACTGCTGCCAGACTTGCCTGTGGGCATCAGTGAGAGACTCATGAAGATCCGTTTGCCTCTCAGCAAAGACCGGTATGCCACAATCATCAGCGCATATGCCCCAACACTGACCAGCACAGAGGAGACCATCGAACAGTTCTACTCTGACCTGAGTGCCGTCCTGCACTCAGTGCCCACAAATGACAAGCTGATACTACTGGGAGACTTCAACGCCCACGTTGGCCAGGACCATGAAAGATGGAAAGGAGTGCTCGGCAAACACGGAGTGGGAAAAATGAACAACAACAGCCTACTGCTACTCAGCAAATGCTCAGAGTTCGAACTCACCATCATGAACACTGTGTTCAGAATGGCGAACAAATATAAAACAACGTGGATGTACCCACGATCAAAACAGTGGCATCTCATTGACTACGTCATTGTATGCCAGCGAGACATCCAGGATGTAAAGATCACCAGAGCCATGAGAGGAGTTGAATGCTGGACAGACTACCAATTGGTTAGAGCGACTCTTCAAATGCGCATTGCACCTCGGCATCCAAAACGCGCCCAGACAGTTCGCACATTTTACAACGTGAGTCATCTTAGAGATCCATCGTATTTGCAAACATTCCAGTCCTGCCTGGATGACAAACTGTCTGCCAAGGACCACTCACTGGTGGTCAACTGAGAAATGGAACCAGTTCAGAGACATAGTGAAGGAAACATCAAAGGCAGTCCTAGGCCCCAAACAATGTAACCACCAGGACTGGTTCAACAAGAACAACACTGCTATTGAAGACCTATTGAGCAAAAAGAACAAAGCCTTTATGGAGTGGCAAAATAACCCAAACTCTGCTCCTAAAAAGGACAGATTCAAGTCTCTCCAAGCCACAGCGCAGCATGAGATCAGGAAAATGCAAGACCAATGGTAGGAAAAAAAGGCAGAAGAAATCCAGTGTTTTGAAAAACTACAAACAATTTTTCAGTGCCCTCAAGACTGTCTATGGACCATTAAAACCCACCACCACTCCCTTGCTATCCTCCGACAGTGACACTCTCATAAAAGATAAAAAAGGCATCAGCAACAGGTGGAAAGAACACTTCAGTCAGCTTCTCAACCAACCCTCTTCAGTCAACCAAAATGCCCTTGACCAGATCCCCCAAAACCACACCATTGAACAACTTGATGCCCCTCTTTCAATAGAGGAAGTCCAAAAAGCCATTAAACAAATGAGTGCAGGCAAGGCACTCGGTAAAGACGGGATCCCAACCGAGGTGTACAAGGCCTTAAATGGAAAGGCGCTCCAGGCATTCCACATAGTGCTGACCAGAATATGGGAATAGGAAGACATGCCCCCCAGAACTCAGAGATGCCTCTGAACAAGAACAAAGGCTCACGAACAGCCTGTGACAACTACAGAGGCATCTCACTACTCTCCACTGCTGGAAAGATCCTCGCCCATGTTATACTCAACAGACTCCTGTCATCTGTTTCAGAGCAGAACCTGCCTGAATCACAATGTGGCTTCCGACCAGATCGCAGCACCATCGACATGGTCTTCACAGTGAGGCAAATGCAGGAAAAATGCCTTGAGCAGAACCTGAGTCTCTACATTGTCTTCATAGACCTCACAAAGGTGTTCGACACAGTGAACAGGGACGCATTGTGAGTGATCCTCAGCAAGCTCGGTTGCCCAGCAAAATTCGTCAAACTGATTCAGCTCTTACATGTCGACACGACAAGGGAAGTCCTATCTAGTGGAGAGACGATCGCTTCAACATCTCCAATGGCATGAAACAAGGCTGTGTCCTCGCTCCGGTACTATTCAACCTATTTTTCACCCAAGTATTACGACATGCTATGATGGATCTAGACCTGGGCTTCTACATCAAATACCAACTGGATGGCTCACTATTCGACCTTCGCCGCCTGACTACAAAAACAAAGACAACAGGGAGACTCATCCTGGAAGCTCTCTTCGCAGATGACTGTGCTCTCGTGGCCCACCAAGAAAATCATCTTCAAACCATTGTGGACAGGTTCTCTACCGCAACAAAACTGTTTGGCCTATCAGCCTCAGCAAAACAGAGGTGCTGTTCCAACCTGCACCAGGGAGGCCAACGAAACAGCCGTGCATTACAATCTATGGCACACAGCTTTCTAACGTCAACACTTTCAAGTACCTGGGCAGCACTATCGCCAACGATGGGTGCCTAGACCATGAGATTAATGCCAGGATCCAAAAGGCCAGCCAGGCACTCGGGCGGCTGCGCTGCAAAGTCCTCCAATACAGAGGTGTAAGCACTGTGACGAAGCTCAAAGTGTATAACGCAGTGGTCCTCAGCTCGCTCCTGTACGGTTGTGAGACATGGACACTGTACCGGAAGCACATGAAAGAGCTGGAGCAATTCCACCAATGCTCTCTCCAGTCAATCATGAGGATCCTATGGCAGGACCGAATCACCAATCAGGAAGTCCTCGACAGAGCCAACTCCACCAGCATCGAAGTCCTGGTCCTCAAAACCCAGCTACGATGGTCTGGACACGTCATCCGCATGGACCCACAGTGAATACCAAGACAGGTATTCTATGGTGAACTGTCAGCTGGACTCAGGAAACAAGGCCGACCAAAGAAAAGATTCAAGGATCAGCTAAAGTCCAACTTGAAGTGGGCTGGCATGACACCAAAGCAACTGGAACTTGCTGCCTCTGACAGAAGCAGCTGGCAAACCCACATTCACCATGCCGCCACCACCTTTGAAGATGAGCGACGTCGACGTCTTGCCGCTGCGCGTGAACGCCGACACCAGGCCACAACTGCACCTCCCATAACAACTGACGTCCCAGGCCCCATGTGCCACAAACTGTGCACCTCAGCCTTTAGACTCCAAAGCATATATATATATGCATGGTTTCAGTAAAGTGGTCCTGCAAGTCACAGGTATCTGTGTTGGTATAAGAAATACCCACATGGATGAAATCTTTGTTCTGGAAAGGAGATTTTATAGCCATTGTTCATTACAGTATGTGTTCAATAAATATTTTCTAGTTATTTTCCAAATATTCTTCATAAATGGCTTTTAATGAGATTCTGCTAAATTCTAAAGACATTGTGGGTCACCATGGCATTGGCTCTGCCCCCTTCACTGCATCTAGGGTCTTCTCTGCCTCTTGGCTGCAGTTAGAAGGCTCTGGGAGTTGGCTGATACATGTGGGGAAAAGATAAAATGACAAAAGACAGGAAACCACCAAAAGTCACCCCTGGTGAGCAATTCATTGGTTAAACCCAGGAAAAATGCCTGAAGACACCTTTAAGCAACTGAACTAGAAGAACTTTCTATAAAATCAAAGTAAAACATGGTAGGAAAATATTCTCCTCAAATCTGAGATAAATCTACTATAATATATTATTGCCAAACAACTCCATTAGGACACCTGGGAATGTTCCTCTGTATATATGCAGGCAAAGTAGTCTCCTAATGAAAGAAGTTAAAGATCATATGTCTTTTTGCCCAGGCATTTTCAGCAGTTTAAGTAAGCTCTCCTTCCTGCAAATACTACTGACCAGGAGCCTTCCATAGTGCCATCTGGAATGGCATCGATCTGGCGCCAGGAGCCCTGCTACCCTTCAGCTGCTGGTGGATTGTGACATTCTCTCTGGCTCTGGGTACAGCCAGGCATTTGGCCAACGTGGAAGGACTCCCATTTTGGACCTGGGTCAATGCCTCTACAGGTGTTGGATCTTACTGAAAGCACAAGTTTGCAAGATGTCTTTGCAATTTTAGATCATCAAAAGTGTAGGATTTATTTAGTGAGAGCTGGGAAATTACTGACAATTGTACTGAGCGCTAGGTGGAAATGAGCCAGCAAGAGAAAGCTCAAGACATGACTGGAAGAGTGCAGGAAATTGCTTATGTAACATAAATGAACATACATATTTTGCTCCCCCTTATTTTCACATACTACACTTGGTTATTACTTACACATGAATGAATAATGTAAATTCCTTGGTCTCATTCTGTAGTCATTCCTATCTGCAAATCATTTCAGAAGAACTGGTCTTATTAATATCAAATGCAAAGACTAGAAAAGGTCTTCTGAAGAAAAGTACTCTTGAAGTCATGAAATAAATAGATGGCAGGAGGTGGCATACTGGACTTGGAATTAGGAAAAGTTGAGTACAAATCCAGATATGGATACTTACTAGCTTTGTCCTGGGAAAGTCACTTAACCTTGCCTCAGCTCAGCTCCTTCATCTATAAAATGGGGATAACGTATCTACATCCCAGGATTAAAGGAGATACAATTTGTAAACTGTTTAATGCAATGCCTTCTCAGAGGCCATATCTAAACTCAGGTTTTCTTGTCTAGGCAAGACTGTAGTGCCACCTAGTTGTCTATGTTGCATAATGAATTTTTAGCTGTATCTATTTGGATGAAACGGCACTCATTCAGAGGTTTATGGCTTTGTGTTATTCTTCCTAATTAAAGATCCTTTTTCTGCCCTTACCTCACTATAGCTCAAAGAAAATACAAAATAATGGGGATAACATATAGTCACAACACACTTTATAGACAGCAATTTCTGTGTGAGATGAAAGACGTTTATTGATATTGTCACCTAATTTTGTTAGCTATTAAATGGGCTACCAAGTGACTACTTTCATTACAGTCTCAAACCTCAACAACCAAATGGGGCTGGTCCGCTCAAATTTAATATTCCTTCAAAAACTACCCAAGCCTGAAGCTCTTCTTCAGTTTAAACTATTTCATTCCGTGAGGGCAGGACTCACATGGCATGACCCTTAGGACCCTTCCTCATTATGCTGGCCCTTCTAAGAACATTCTCCAGCTGTAGAGTGATCAGATTGGAGGGTCCAGGACTATCATCTCCTTGGTTCTGGCCATTAAACCTCTCTTGATTCAGACCAATATAAAAATAACTTCCTTGGAATTACTATTTAGATATATAAATACATACTAACATAAATACATATACATATGTGCAGATATCTTTGGGTTAGATTTAACCTATTCATTCTTTTTTTTAAACATTTTTTTAATTTGGAAAATTTCAAACACTATTCCTTGGTTACAAAAATCATTTTCTATTCTTCCCTCCCATCCCCCCACCTCTCCATAGCTGACGCACAATACCACTGGGTATTACATGTGTCCTTGATCAGAACCCATTTCCATGTTACTGGTGTTTGCAATAGGATGTTCATTTAGAGTCTACATCCCCGATCATATCCCCTTGAAGCATGTAATCAAGCAGTTGGTTTTCTTCTGTGTTTCTACTCCCAGTTTTTCCTCTCAATGTGGATAGTGTTCTTTCTCCTAGATCCCTGCAGATTGTTCAGGATCACTGCATTGCCACTAATGGAGAAGTCCATTACATCCGATTGTACCACAGTGTGTTTGTCTCTGTGTACAATGTTCTCCTGGTTCTGCTCCTCTCACTCTGCATCAATTCCTGGAGGTCATTCCAGTTCACTTGGAATTCCTCCACTTTATTATTCCTTTGAGCATAATGTATTCCATCACCAACATATACTACAATTTGTTCAGTCATTCCCCAATTGAAGGGCATCCCCTCATTTTCCAATTTTTGGCCACCACAAAGAGCGCAGCTATGAATATTCTTGCACATGTATTTTTTCATATTATCTCTTTGGGGAACAAACCTATGGCTGGATCAAAGGGCAGACAGTCTTTTAGCACCCTTTGGGCATAGTTCCAAATTGCCCTCCAGAATGGTTGGATCAATTCACAACTCTACCAGCAATGAATTAATGTCCAGACTTTGCCACATGCCTTCCAGCATTCATTACTTTCCTTTGCTGTCATGTTAGTCAATCTGCTAGGTGTGAGGTGATGCCTCAGAGTTGTTTTGATTTGCATCTCTCTGATTATAAGAGATTTAGAGCACTTTTTCATGTGCTTATTAATAGTTTTGATTTCTTTAACTGAAAATTGCATATTCATGTACCTTGCCCATTTTTCAATTGGAGAAAGGCTTGATTTTTTGTACAATTGATTTAGCTCTTTTTAATTTGAGTAATTAGACCTTTGTCAGAGGTTTTTGTTATGAAGATTGTTTCTCAGTTTGTTATTTCCCTTCTGATTTTGGTTATATTGTTTTTGTTTGTACAAAAACTTTTTTAATTTGATGTAGTCAAAATTATTTATTTTACATTTTGTAACTCTTTCTAAGTCTTGTTTGGTTTTAAAAATTTTCCCTTCCCAAAGGTCTGACATGTATACTATTCGGTGTTCACATAGTTTACTTATAGTTTCCTTCTTTATGTGCAAGTCATTCACCCATTCTGAGTTTATCTTGGTGTAGTGTGTGAGGTGTTGATCCAAGCCTAATCTCTCCCACACTGTCTTCCAATTTTCCCAGCAGTTTTTATCAAATAGTGGATTTTCTTCCCAAAAGCAGGGATCTTTGGGCTTGTCATAGACTGTCTTGCTGAGGTCACTTACCCCAAGTCTATTCCACTGATCCTCCTTTCTGTCTCTTAACTAGTACCAAATTGTTTTGATGACCACTGCTTTATAGTATAGTTTGAGATCTGGTACTGCATTTTTTTTCATTACTTCCCTTTTTATAATTCAGTAAAAAAGTGTTTTGGGAGTTGGATAGGTATGGCACTAAATAAATAGAAAAGTTTGGGTAGGATGGTCATTTTTATTATGTTAGCTTGTCCTATCCATGAGCAATTAATGTTTTTCCAATTGCTCAGATCTAGTTTTAGTTGTGTGGAAAGCATTTTGTAGTTGTGTTCAAATAGTTCCTGTTTGTCTCGGCAGACAGATTTCTAAGTATTTTATATTGTCTAGCGTGATTTTGAATGGAATTTCTCTTTCTAATTCCTGCTATTGGGATGTGTGGAGATATATAGAAATGTTGATGACTTATGTGAGTTTATTTTGTATCCTGCAACTTTGCTTAAGATTTTGATTATTTCCACTAGCTTTTTAGTTGATTCTCTAGGATTATTTAAGTAGACCATCATATCATCCGCAAAGAGTGATAACTTGGTCTCTTCCTTGCCAATTTTAATACCTTCAATTTCTTTTTCTTCTCTAATTTCTACTACTAGTGTTTCTAGTACAATGTTAAATAATAGAGGTGATAATGGGCATCCTTGTTTCACTCCTGATTTTATTGGGAATGCATCTAGTTTATCACCAATGCAGATGATGTTGGCTGATGGTTTTAGACAGATACTATTTGTTATTTTTAGGAAGGACGCTTCTATTCCTAAACTTTCTGGTGTTTTCAATAGGAATGAGTGTGGTACTTTGTCAAAGGCTTTTTCTGTGTCTATTGAGATAATCATGGGATTTTTGTTTGTTTGCTTGTTGATATGGTCAATTATGTGAATGGTTTTCCTGATATTGAACCATCCTTGCATTCCTGGTATAAATCTGACCTGATCATAGTGAATAATCCTCCTGATTACTTGCTGTAGTCTTTTTGCTAGTATTCTATTTAAGATTTTTGCATCTATATTCATTAAGGAGATTGGTCTGGGGAGCAGCTGAGTAGCTCAGTGGATTGAGAGTCAGTCCTAGAGAGGAGAGGTCCAAGGTTCAATTTCTGGCCTCAGACACTTCTCATCTGTGTGACCCTGGGCAAGTCACTTGACCCACATTGCCTAGACTTTACCACTCTTCTGCCTTGGAACCAATACCCAGTATTGACTCCAAGACAGAATGTAAGGGTTTAAAAAAAAAAAAGAAAAGGGTGAGGGCTGAGAGTCATCCTTGGCTGATGTGTTGGTTAGATATTTATTAGACATTGACTCCAAGACAGAAGGTAAGGGTTTTTAAAATTTAAAAAAAAAAAAAAAGGAGATTGGTTTGCAGTTTTCTTTCTCTGTTTTTGACCTGCTTGGCTTTGGAATCAGTACCATATTTGTCATGAAAGGACTTTGGTAGAACTTCCTCTTTGCTTGTTATATCAAATAGTTTGTATAGTATTGGGATTAGCTGTTCTTTGAATGTTTGATAGAATTCACTTGTGAATGCTTCAGGCCCTAGGGATTTTTTCTTAGACAGTTCTTGGATGGCCTGTTCAATTTCTTTTTCTGATATGGGATTATTTAAGAATTCTATTTCTTCTTCTGTTAATCTAGGCAATTTATATTTCTGTAAATATGCATCCATATCACTTAGATTGGCATATTTATTGCCATGTAATTGGGCAAAATAGTTTTTAATCATTGCCTTAATTTCCTCTTCATTGGAGGTGAGCTCTCGTCCCATGCCCCGTGTGCCACAAACTTTGCGCCTCAGGCTTTGGACTTCAAAGCCACATGAGGGTACACCATAGATGAAACTGCACAAAGACAATAGTCATACTCGATCACCGAGAGACTACCACTACTACTGTTAATTTAGTTTTCTTCTTTCCTTTGTTTCATTAGATTGACCAGTACTTTGTCTATTTTGTTTGGTTTTTTTTTTAAATACCAGCTTCTTGTCTTATTTGTTCAATAGTTCTATCAATTTTGATTTTCTTTATTTCTCCCTTAATTTTTAGTATCTCTAATTTAGTTTTTTTTTCCCTAGGGGTTTTTAATTTGTTCACTTTCAAGTTTTTTGATTTGCATGTCCAATTCATTGACCTCTGCCCTCTCTAATTTGTTAATATATGAACTCAAGGATATAAATTTTCCCCTGAGTACTGCCTTGGCTGCATCCCATAGAGTTTGAAAGGATGTCTGATCATTGTCATTTTTCTTTGATGAAATTATTAATTGTTTCTATGATTTGTTCTCTAACTAACTGATTTTGTAGAATCATGTTATTTAATTTCCAATTAATTTTTGATTTGGCTCTACATGTGTAAACCTCAAAATTTCTCAGACTTATGAAAGTTGGAAATTTCCCCCATTGGGGAATCTTCTACTTAAAAAATTCCCTAGCAAATAGTGAGAATTCTACTTGAATGTGAGGGCTCCTTGCCTTGGGAATATCCCTACTCCACCCTACTTAAGACTGTTTTAGGACAGAGAACTCTTTTCTGAACAATGAAAAGTACTTAAAACCATACTTTTCTTAAGCTAAGTACCTATAAAGGTCAAGCAACTTGTGAATTTACAAGGAACAAAGAACTGGAAAACTTACTCAGAGCTTTCCTGGTGTAATTATTAAAAAATCCACACCTTCTTAGGTGTGGACTAAGAATGGGCGGTCCTTTAGAAACATCTACAGTGATTGGTAGATGTAAGGACTTAGGGGAGGTAACAAAGGAGATTTTTCCCTTAAAAATAAGAGCTCAGGGAAGAGCTGGGAAGTCATTCTGAAACATTCAGATTAGAGAGACTCATTCTGAGGAGACTGATTCTGAAACATTCAGATGGAGGAGGGAGCTGGTGAAAGCAGCTGAGATGCTGCTGGCCTGGTGTCATTAGAAATCCTTACATAGACAGATCTTATGGTGAGTTATAAAAAACTGACTGATTTCTCTTTTAAGACTCAGGTCTAGGCCATATTGGCTCGAGGCCCTTCATACTTATTCCTTTCTTACTCTCTCTCTCTTTCTTTGATTACTCATTGTATTGTTAATTAAAATCTCTATAAAACCCAATTGACTTGGGTATTTGAATAATTGGGAATATTTCCCTGGCAACCACCTTATATTTGATTTTAAAACCCAAGACACTGTAGTGAAACATATTTCTGCGGTCAAATTTACTCACCCTCTCTTATATCTATCACAATTTATATGTTCCACTATTTTAATAACTACAGTTTAAGACCTCAACCATTTTAAATCTCACACATGTGCCTTTACTGATCATTATTTTTATTGTTGTGTGATCTGAAAAGATTGCATTTATTATTTCTGCTTTTCTGCATTTGTTTGCCATGTTTTTATGACCTAGTATATGGTCAATCTTTGTGAATGTACCCTGTGCTGCTGAAAAGAAAGTGTATTCCTTTTTGTCCCTATTTATTTTTCTCCATATATCTATTTACTCTAATTTTTCTAAGATTTCATTCACCTCTTTTACCTCTTTCTTATTTATTTTTTTGATTTGATTTATCTAAATTTGATAGTGGTAGGTTCAGGTCTCCCACTAATATAGTTTTACTATCTATTTCCTCCTTCAATTCTACTAGTTTCTCCTTTAGAAATTTTGATGCTATACCATTTGGTGCAGACATGTTGATTAGTGATATTTCTTCATTCCCTATCCCTTTTAATCAGGTCTATTTTTACGTTGGCTTTCTCAGATATCATGATTGCAACTCCTGCCTTCTTTCTATCAGTTGAGGCCCAACAGGTCTTGCTCCAACCTTTAATTCTGAACTTGTGAGTATCTACCCACCTCATGTGTGTTTCTTGTAGGCAACATATGGTAGGGTTTCGGATTCTAATCCACTCTCCTATTCGTTTATGTTTTATGGGTGAGTTCATCCCATTCACATTCAAAGTTATGATTGTCACTTGTGAATTCCCTAGCATTGTGATATCCTCTCCTAGTTCTGTCCTTTCTTTTTTTGCTATATCCTTTTAAACCAGTGGTGTGCTTTTAATCAATCCCCCTAATCTCTTCCCTTAATATGCTTCCCTTTCTGGCCCCTCCCTTTTTATTCCCTTCTTGTTTTTTTAGGGTCTGTTAAGTTCCCTCCCCCCTCTCCTTCCCGCCCTTTTTGTACTCCCTCTCCTTGCCCCTCTTAGTTTTCCCTTCTCACTTACCATGTGAGATAAGATAGAATTCAAGATCCCAATGGATCTAGATGCTCTTCCCTCTCAGAATTGATTTCACTAAGTTTTAAGTATTATCTATTAGCACTATCTTCCTCTCCTTATAAGAGTATTTTTCCTCTCCCTTTCCCATGTGTATATTTGTGTGATAAAGATTATCCTATTTATTTTATTTCTTCAAGTATCTCTTGGTACCATCTTCGATTCCCCCTCAACCCTTTTCCTTTTTTTTTGCATATTATCTTACAGCCTTTAATGCCCCAATCTTTTTGTATGAGTGATTCTTCTAATTACTATAATAATGAATATAATTTTTGAGAGTTACAAATAACATTCTCCCCATATATTAATATATATAAAATTTGATCTAATTGTAGCCCTTAAAGAAGAGAGTTTGAATTAAATAAACATTTCCCCCTTTTCCCTCTATTTCTTATTTACCTTTTCATGTTTTTCTTGATCTTTGTGTTTGGGTAACAAACTTTCCACTGAGTTCTTGTTTTTTCTTTAAAAATACTTGCAAATCTTCTATTTCATTGAATGCCCATACTTTCCCCTGGAATTATATAGTCAGTTTTGATGATTTGGTGATTTGGTGATTCTTGGTTGAAGATCCAATTTTCTTGCCTTTCTGAATATCATGTTCCAAGCCTTGGGGTCCTTTAGTGTGGAACTTCCAGGTCTTTTGTGATTCTGATTGGTGCTCTGTGGTATATGAATTGTCTCTTTTTGGCTTCTTGTAGAAATTTCTCCTTAGCTTGAAAGCTCTGGAATTTGGCAATTTCATTCCTGGGAGTTATCTTTTGGGGATTTAGTGTAGAGGGTATTAAATCTTTCAATGTCTATTTTGCCCCCTTGTCCAAGAACATCATGGCAGTTTTCTTGGATGATTTCTTGTAGTATGATGTCAAGATTTTGTTTATTTCTGGCTTTTCAGGTAGGCCAATGATTCTCAAATTGTCTCTCCTTGCTCTGTTTTCCTGATCTGTCATCTTCTCAGTGAGATATTTTATGTTTTCTTCTATTTTGTCAGTCTTTTGACTTTGCTTTATTAATTCTTGCTGTTTTGCAAGATCATTGTCTTCCAGTTGCCCAATTCTGTTCCTTAAGACCTGGTTTTCTGCTATAATTTTTTTTTAATTTTCTCTTTGAACCATTTCCCATTTATCTTTCCAGAAGGCTTCCATCTTTTTGATAAGCTCCAATTTAAATTCTTCCAGAGATTGTGAACAATTTCCATTATTAGAAGGCTTTGTCTTCGTTTGAATTTCCACCTGTATTTCCTTTGTAGCATGGGTTTTTCCACCGTAAACATTTTCGAGGGTCATTGCCTTTTTTTTTCTTGGAGGGTGTTTGTTGGTCCTGTGTACAATTTGCCATCACTGTGGAGGTTTTTCCTTCCCCTTTTATTCAGAAATCTGAGTTAGATGGTTAGGTCCTCTGTGTATGGAGTTAAGGAGCAAGGATTTTGGCTGAGGCAAGCTCTCGAATCTCCACATCCTCTGCTGTTCGTGGTTCTTCACTGAGCTACCTTCACAGGAGTGCCCACAGTCTGTGCTCCCCCACCCACTGAGGTTTCAGGTGTAGCTGCTCTCAGGAGTAGGCCTTTGTTGGTCTTAGTCAGTTCCCAAGGACCTAGAGGTGCCCCTTGCTTGCTCTAGAAGTGCCCCTCTCTCATTCTCTGATTCTGGCATGCACTGGCTCTGACTCTGGCTTCATAGGTGGGGTAGGGGAAGGTAGATCAGCTCATGTTGGGTCAGAGTTTTTTTACCCCCCCCATAGTGTTGAAATGCCCAAATCCCACATACCATCAATGCTGCGCCCTACTGTAGAGTCCCTTCGTTCTTATGAAAATAGTTTTTTTGGTCTTTTGAGGTAGTCTATATCAGTGGGTGTTGAGGAGAGGAAGCATCCTGCGTATAGACTGCCTCCATGCTTACACAGAAGTCCCCTATTCATTCTTAAAGTTAGAACTCAATAAGGCTCGTGTGGATTATAAAATGTAATTTTAAAAAAGCATCTGTAGTGATAAAGTGATTTAAAGAATATATTTTCTGAAGTCAAAAAGGTTACAGACACAGATAAAACACTACCCCCTTGAGTATCCAGAGTCACTATGGCAAGCAGCCACATTGGGTCATAAAAGCATTTCCCTGTAAAGCAGAAGGAGCTCCTGGTGAAATCTCTGGCACCAACTCCCTCCAGGCTGAGCCTTTCATGCCTCAGGCATCAAGGAAGTTAAAAGGCTTCCCTTCCCTATTAAAGGACCAACCCAGGTTGCCAAAAAAAGGTGTCACTTTTATGACAACACATATAGAGCTAAACCCCCAGACCTCTTTTGGATTAATACTACCTCATCCTACGCACCCCATCCTGGGCTGACTAAGAGCCTAAGGGTCCAGTTTCACATAAAGGATTCTTGTTACATTTCTCCTCATTTAGATGTAGTCCAATGTTCTTGTCTGTCAAGATCTTTTGGGATCCTGGGATAAGGAGAAGTTGGAGAAGGGAAGTAAAAACTACTCCAGTATCTTTGAGAAGAAAACTCCAAATGGGGTCAAAAAGAGTTGGACATGACTGAAATGACTGAACAACAACAAAAATATGGAGAAGAGCTTTTATAATAAAGAATGGTTTGGGGGATTCTTAGAAATAGAAGCATGGTTCCCAAATGCTCTCTCACCTGATTTCTTCATCTTATTCAAGTCTGTGCCTGGGTTTCTCTCTCTACTCTGTTCTGCCCCTTAGGATATGTGTATATATTTAGAAGGACAAATTAAGAACTCTGTTCATTCAGCTACATGTATCACTGAGACTGTAGGAGCATTTCACCCTTTTTTCCCCCAAGGTGGTTGCTTAGAAGAATATTTCCCGCTGCCATAGATTTCCCATTGTTGAAGGTTGAGCCCAAACTGGACTCAAAACCAAGTCTTCTGAACTTATCTGAACTCAAGAAAAATGAAGAGAGCAACACCAGGAGAACATTGTACAGACTAACAGCAATACTGTACAATGATCAATTGCGAAAGACTTTAATCAGGACAATGATCCAAGACAATGCCAAAAGATCCATGATGGAAAATGCTATCCATCCCCTGAGAAAAAACTAATAAATTCTGAGTGCAAATTGAAGCATATTTTTTAAAATTTTCTTTGTTTTTCTTATTTTGTTTTTATCTATGTTTTCTTTTGCAACATGGATAATGTGGAAATATGTTTTATATGACTTCACATGTATAATCAATATCAAATTACTTGCCTTCTTATGAAAAGGGAAAAGATAAGAAGGAAGGAAAGATTTGGGAACTTAAAATTTTTTTTAATTATTATTATGCTTTTTCTGCATAATTAGAAAATATTTAATGAAATAAATAAAATATAATTGAAAAACATAAAGATTTCTGATACTATGAGAGGCATTGTAGTTATTACATTGCAAGAAATAATGAATCAACCTTTAGATAAATACTTAAATCATCTTCCCAATCTACCCTTATTAGGGCTCAATGGATTGAGAGCCAGGCCCAAAGATGGGAGGTCCTGAGTTCAAATCTGGCCTCAGACACTTCCCATCTGTGTGACCCTGGGCAAGTCACTTGACCTCCATTGTCTAAAACTTACCATTCTTCTGCCTTGGAACCAATACCCAGTATTGACTCCAAGACAGAATGTAAGGGTTTAAAAAAAGAAAAGGGTGGGGGCTGAGAGTCATCCTTGGCTGATGTGTTGGTTAGATATTTAACTGCTTTTTTCCCCTTTGTCAGAAGGGATGACTCTCTGGGAAGATGAGGGCAGATGGATATACCATGAAGGTGGTGTAAAAACAAAAGATTAAAAATCTTTAAAGTCTCCTATAAATTTTGCTTTCAATCTGGCATTTGTTTTCTATCTTCCCCAGACTACAACTTGTATTCACTCTTCAAGTTATGACAGCTCATGTTGTTTATCATCATTTGGGGAAGGTTTTGCAACCAAAGGGAAACAAGAGTTAAAGAACTAACTCCAGAGACACAAGTAGTATAGCCTTTCATCTATTCAAGAATGTAAGACATTAAACATAGATGCAGCATAAGAGCAATACGATTTACATTTTTCTATTATATATAATTTAGAACTAAAAAATCACTTTTCCATTAGATCAAAAAATTCCATTAAGTAAGCTAACCCTGAATAAGCCTTACAAGGTGAAATCTGAATATCAACCAGAGTGGATCACATAAGAGTTTCTGATCTCCTGTCCCCATTCCTCCCCTACCCCAATTCCTTTAAAAATTCACTGAAAACATGGCATAAGAGAATACATTTCTTGACATGTGTCAGCCCTCTGTTTCTTCCTGATCTAAAAGAGTATATGAGCCTTTTCATATCTCCTGCTGATAAATAGCCACATAAACATAAGGGATATTTTTAGATTTGTCTGCTCTGTACTTTGTTTACCCCCTTTCCCCTCCTACATACCCACATATACAGAGAAGTATTAAGGGGGACGGAATGCAAACCCCAGCTTGGTATTTACCCCACCCACCCCCCAAAAATAGATGAATAGCCCTGTTCAATTTATAAACTGAGCTAAGTGAAAGCTCCAACAGGGACCACCATTAAGAAGTGATTTTTTTTTTACTTTAAAGTTTCACCCCCTCTCATTCTCCACCTTCCTCCCAAGTCTGGTGGTAAATCTTAACTTGATTTTTAAAAAAATCTTTGCTGGGCCACTGATTCCTGCTTTGGGCAATGTTTCCAAAATGATGTAGACTGTGCCTAGAAAGGCTTCTTTGTTTTCCACCTGAAAGATATTTTCTTTTTTTTTTTTACTCGAGAGTGGCATCTTTCATTTTTAATAATCAAAGGGAAAACTTTGCCCTGTAAGCAGCATCTCTGAAGCTCTAGTTCACTCAGATGAAATGATTTCCCTTGAATTTTGTTTTGGGTTGCTAAAGTATTCAATTGAGAGTAGAAGAAAAATTGTTGCTGCTGTGGGGGATAGTTTTTGCCAGGGAATGCTGATTTCTAGAGAATATTTTAGCCTGTACTATTTGGCACCTCCTCCACATACACACTCCTCCATACCCCACCACCCCCTGCCCTGATTAAACAGTTTGCATGAGGCCATTTTGAGAAGATAAAGCATCTCCTTATTAGCACATTCTTGCCAAATATCCTTACTTGGCCAGGAAAGCCCACTTGGGACTGCCTCTCAATTTCCTGTAGGTAAGTTTTAATGAACCTTAAAGGCTCACTGAAAGGTTAGCTAAGAAGTCCAAAAGTTAACACAGAATACTTGGGAAGGCAATTGGGGAGGGAAGGTGAATCAAAAGTGTATATTGTTCAGGGAAGGAAGAAAGCAAATAAACAGAAAAAGAGGTAAGTGGAGTGACTTAGCAATGAAGCAGAAGAAAGTCCACGGGTGACGAAAGGAAAACACCCCACTATTGGGAAGACTCCATCAGATGTCTTTGGGATGGGCGTAATCGGTATTGGTGCCTTTTCATCCTGAGAAGGGGGGGGGGGTGCTTTCAAGAACTATCCAGTTTCAATTTACCTTTGGATATGGCTATCTACTCAACTTGCCCAGCAGTAGTGAGTTTGGAAGAATGACACAAGGCAATTTTAGAAACAAATTAAATAAGAAGCAATATTTGAATTATCATGGAAAAGCAAAGTCCAGACATGAGACTCAAGGGCAGGATGGGAGAGGGAGACAAAAATCAGTTGAAAGGTTACTCAAGCCAGCATACCTAATGTAATGTAAGAAAGAAAGGAGAGATCAGCTGAAGAGCAGCAGAGGAGGGGCAGAGAGAGAAGCTCCAACTGTCAAAGGTCTTCCAGCCTGGGAGGTGGAGGAGGAAAGGAGGTTTTCCTGGAAGCTGAGAAAGAGCCCATCCATATGGGACCTATTATTCCTTCTGGGACCCAAAAACATTGCCACTAAGAGTCTTCAAGAACAGCTACCAGAATTCTCAAGGGGGTTTTGGATTTGGACTCATGATGGCCAGAGTCATCCAGATCTTCCCCTGAGATTTCTCTCCCCCTGGGATTTCTCTCTCTCCCTGACCTGTTCCTAGACTCCTAAATTAAAAGCTAGTGAGCTGAGGAACAGGGATCAACCAGCAGCTGGCCAGAGGAGGGTTCAAGGCATTCAGCTTTGAACCCCCAAAACTTGGGGGGCCATCCTGCCAGAGGGGACCATTGTTGGGTTTCCTAATCCCCACCTCCCTACCTCTCCTTCCCTGTGTGAAACCAAATAAATTGTTTACTACTTTAGAATTAAGTCTGGTTGGTTTCTGATGCTAGGAAAGGGGACAGAAGATTTGGAGAGAATCACATCTCTCCCCAAAGGGGAAGGTTAGCTCCTGATCCTAGGGATCCAAACTGCCTAACCGAAAGAACAACATCTCTCCTTGATAGTGGGGTGACCCCAGGTTTCTGAAGGGAAGTGACAGTGGGTGTCCTCCATCTCCCAGAACTATTCTCTGAGGAGACATTCCCTCTGTCAGGGGGACAAGACTTGGCTATCTCTCAGGAAAGAGAGGGGAAGAAGTATCTTCTCTCTCCCCCTCTCCCCATCTCCCTCTCTCCTTCCATTTCCCCTTGTTCCCCTCTCAAATCCTTCTATTACAGTGTCTTAGTGGAGGTGTTTTTGGGTCCCAGAAGGAATAACAGGTCCTATACAGATGGGCTCTTTCTCAGCTTCTGGGAAAACCTCCTTCCTCCTCCACCTCTCAGGCTGGAAGACCTTTGACAATTGGAGCTTCTATCTCTCTCTGCCCCTCCTCCACTACTCTTCAGCTAATCTCTCCTCTCTTTCTTACATTACTCTATTACCTCCAGGATCAGACACCTCCCTTAAAAACCTTCAGAGCCTCAGTGCCATACTCATTTTCCAATTTAGCCAAACTGGCCTTTTTACTATTTGCCACACTCAACATTTCATCTCTCCCCTCTGTCACCAGGAATTCACTCTCCTCCAATCTGCCTCTCAGAATTCCTCCTTTTTTCTGAAAACTTAAATGAAGCATTTCATTCAACATAAAGTCCTTCCTGCATCCTCCAGGCAGCAATAGATTCCCCTCAAATAACCTTATGTTTTTAATATACACTGTATAGATTTAAACAAAAGCATGTTTTCCCTCTCAATAGAATGTAAGCTCCTAAGGTCTGAGAGTATTCTAGATTTCTTTGTATTACCAACATCTAATACAAGTCTGGCACTTAGAAAGAAAGTGATTAATAAATGCTTTCTGATTAACTGATAAAAACTTCAAAGGAATATAACATACTTTAGGACAGAGGTATCAGACATCCAGTAATTAGGACATTCTCTGGTATCTCAACCATATTAAAATGGATCTGGGATATATTTAACTAAATTAAAAAACATCCCATTTTTAAAAAATGTAATAACTCTAACCTTTCATCTTAGAATCAATACTGTGTATTGGTTCCAAGGCAGAAGAACAGCAAAGGCTAGGCAGTTTAGGAGTTAAGTAACTTGCCATGGGTCATATAACTAGGAATTATCCAAGGTCTGATTTGAACCCAGGACCTCATATCTAGGTCTGGTTCTCCATCCAATGAGCCATCTAACTGCCCCAATACATCACATTTTAAAAATTAAGTCAATATGAGGTCTGCAGGGATCCTTACTTATTGGTTAGTGGTTCCCATTTCTATTTGAATTTGACACCACTGTTTTAGGAGATGAATCAAAAAGGATGGTGTGAGGCATAGCAAGATACAAAAGGCAAAAAAGCCTACCTCCCCATGTTCAAACTTTCCTGGATGGGTAGCAGAAGCTCTGGGCTCACTTGTCTGGTTTAGGAATTCTTAATAAGGCCAGGAGAGGAAAGATGACTGAGGGACTACAGGAGAAAGCTATTTCACAGAATCAGAACTTGATATGATCTTGGAGTACCACCCTAATAGGAACCTCCCCTCCTTCCTATAATCTTGAGTTGTTCTTGATCCTTTCTTGGTGGGAGTTTGGGAAGGGAATCTATAGCCTATGGATGAAGGTGAATTGAACCATGAGAAATTCAACCAGGGTGATCAAAACAACCAAGAAATGGGAGGTCCTGGTTCCTGCCCAGAAAGAGCTTATATTCTCCTGGGGGTAGAGTAGGAAGACAGAAAATATACACAGAGATATAAAATATACACAAGAGATATCCAAAAAGATGAACAACATTTGAATAGAGAGAGATCATTAAGAATTGGAGCAGGGAAGGGAGGAGGTTAGAGGAAGAGGTTTCAGGACTGACCTCATGCAGGAGGTAGCAGTCAAGTAGTAAATAAAATTAATATGGAAATTTTGTTAGGGAAAGGGTAGGAATTTAGCTACTTGCAATAACATCCTAAAAGTATATCAATGGAAGTCTATTGACTCTAAGATCAAATCTCGTTTCATCTTTATCTTACCCTTTAAAAATTTCCATTCGGGGTTTAACTTTTTATTCTACATGATTGTTACTATGCTAATGCATCTATAATTTATAAATTAACATTGGAGACTCAAAAAAATGTATATATCTGGATGTGCAATCAAAGAAGTTTATTTTGTTGTTGTTGTTATATATTGATCATGGAACACTTGCAAGGTATTTCTTTTCCTCCACTTTGGAAAGTTATTTAGATGGAGAATCTCAGCATATTGAATTTGTCCTGTTGGGTCTCACTTCCTCCATGTGTAAAGTGTAAGAAATTATAAAGAAAGTTGAGGAAAATAAGAAAGGTCTAGAAGACTGACTTATTTCATGGCCATCCATTGTTTAGCATGGTACCTGGAAAACAGTAGACACCTAATAAATGTTTATTGACTGATATCTTTTCTTGATGTACAATACAGACCATATTCTTTTATTTGAGAACTAGGAGCTGTGGTGTGCATATGGACTGGAGGGGTAAATTCAGTAAAGGTATTTCATTGACTAAAAGTAAACAATTACATTAAAGACTACTGAAGAATTGAGACTTTGGCCAGTTGGGTTGCAAAGAAATTGGGCAATTTTGGTATAATTTTCCTCGATAAAAAAAAATTTTCATAGAAACTTTGTGAAATATGTGGGTGCTTTTTTTAATCCAATGTATTCTTCACAAAGCAAATTTTATATGATTTTTTTGCTTCATAAACTCCAATGGTTTGAGAAGAGGAAGGAAAAATGGCATTTAGGCACTAAAGAGATTTAATGATATTTCCTTGGATTAAAAAAACTATCCATCTCAGATAGAAATATTTAATTTCTTTTCATTAATAAATACTGAATGACTTTATGCTAGTGGGTCTTTATTAGTAATACAAGAATAAATGTACCCATCTAAAAGGTCTTCTGTTTGGTTTCA
This sequence comes from Monodelphis domestica, assembly GCF_027887165.1. Taxonomy (NCBI): domain Eukaryota; kingdom Metazoa; phylum Chordata; class Mammalia; order Didelphimorphia; family Didelphidae; genus Monodelphis; species Monodelphis domestica. Next base: position 290,794,145 of record NC_077232.1, on the reverse strand, counting down.
TTTGGTTGCAGGAAGACCTGACTTCTGCAACTGTAGACTTTACTTTGCAATGTAAACAGTTCCAGTGCCTCATGCTGCCTTTTTGGTACCCAATGTTTGTTTGTACAGGTTATGACCACTGTCAGATCACTATTTTCTTCTCCTTTTTTGCAAATGAAAATCCTATACTGAGATTTGAAGTAAAGGTTGGCTTTTCTAAAATGCAAAATAAATAATTAAATCGAAAGAGCTTAGGAGGTTACTATCTCCATTTTACAAATGAGTAAAGAGGGCTCATTGTAATTACACAGTATCATTAAGTAAAAAGGAGCACAGCCTAGCATTTCTTTTCCTTTTGTCTTAGAATTGGTACTAAGCATCAGTTCCAAGGTGTGTGAGCTAGCCATTTTGTGTTCAGTGAGTTGCCCAGGGTCTCATCACTAGGAAAAACAAATTTGAACCCAAAACCTCCCATATCCAGGTATAGCTTTCCAGCCACTGAGTCACCTAGTTCTCCCTCAGCCTAGCATTGAATTTGAGAGGTCAGATTATTTGATACCAAATCTGATGTGTCACTCCATTGCATGTTAAGAACAGAATGCTATTTGACTGTCCATATATCTCATATATTAATTTAAATTAATATGACTATGTTAAGAATTAAGCCTAATTATTTTATATGAACATTAATATAAAGCAATATACTGATGCCATGTTATTATTGTTGCTGAGTCATTTTCAGTTATGTCCAACTCTTTATGACCTCATTTAGGGTTTTCTTGGCAAAGAGACTAAAGTAGTTTGCCATATCCTTCTCAAGTTCATTTTACAGATGAAGTAACTGAGGAAAACAGGGTTAAGTGACTTAGGGTCAAATGCCTAATATGGTCTGAGGCTAAATTTGAACTCAGATCTTTCTGACTCCAGCCCCATGTTCTACCCACTACACCAACTAGATGCACTGATACCATTTTATAACTTCTTTCCAATTTGGGGTGAATTTGGTAAAATATGCTATATGAATCCAATAAATACATGAATTAATGAATTTGCTAATTATAACTGATATTTTTAAAAGTAATAAATTTCCATCAACAAAATACTCTCCCAAATACAGAACAAACACTCAAAAGAAACTTCTGTTACCAACTGTCACTATTGAATACATAAGCAACAAGTCTTCTTTAGACCAGAATCTTTGAAGGTGAGGGATAAACATAGAAAAATTTATCTGAAGGGCTATCTCTGCTAAAGGGCAATGTTCTTGTTCATATCATTTGCTGAACCAAAGACAACACATTTTTTTAACTAAAAAATGTATTTTGTGCATGGTCGAACTTGTGTCTGATAATAATAGTTCCTTTATCTTCACTCATTGGAATTAGAATAAATTCAGTGTCCAAAACTATATATACTATGATGGGCTACACAAAATACAGAGGGTCTCACAGTTTCTTTCCAGTCAATTAAAAGTTTGAGGTTCTAAAATACTCCTTAGTGTCATTCTCAAATATATAATTATCAGAAATACATTGTTATTGCAAATTCTTAAATAAAGTCATTAAGCAGCATTAGTCACTAAGGAAATAATTTTCTGACATCAAAGAATGAAAACATGAGCCTAATGGAAGAAGATCCTACCAAAAATGATCAGTTTCCAGTTTGAATTCTTGGACATTGCTAAGTTCTCAAATCAGTGGAAATGATAGAGTGTGACCACGTTTTCCTTTTGGTATGGAGATGAAATAACAATTCACCCATGAAATCACAATAATGGTTCAGACTTTGTAGGGTTTTATAGTCTACAAAATGCTTTCCTGGATAGCATAAGTACGATGATTCCCATTTTAAAGCTGAGAAAATTGAGATTTGCAGAGCTTAGAGAAGTGACAGGCGTTCTGTTAATAAGTAAAAAATAAAATTTCAAATCTATTCTTTCTTTGTGTAAATCCAAGTCTAATATTCTTCCTACTACACTACAGTTTTGTCTAGTGGTGATGAGGAAAGGATGAAGACCTTAGCCTTTGGAAATGGGAGATCTGGGCTTTTCTCTGGGTTCAGCTATTGATAAGCTGAGTCTCTGGGCAGTCATTATCTGTGAAACAGGGGTGTTAATACTTGTAACTACAGAATGGCTGTGAAGTTTATGTGGCATAAGGTGTGTGAAAGACCCTTTTGAACTATGGAATACTATTAACATCATCTAGTTTTACTGATCCCTTTTCTACTGTTGGTATCTCCCCTCATATTAATTTTGTATACTTATTTGTATGTTGTCTTCCTCAATAAAACCATAAATTCCTTGACAGTAGGGACTGTATCATTTATGTATTTGAATTGACAGGACCTAATGTTGTGTCCTGTACATGCTTGATAAATGCTCATTCACTGAATCTGATTGATCCATCCACCCCTCATCATGTCATTTCTCATGGCATTGCCAAGCCAATGGTGTTTCTGCTGCAAGGTACCACGGCTATTATATGCAGGGAAAAAGAAAGAAATCAACTCCTCTTAAACTGAACATTCTAAGGGACACAAGAGAAAGAGAGAAAGAAAGAGAGAAAGAAAGAGAGAGAGAAAGAGAGAGAGAGAGAGAAAGAGAGAAAGAGAGAAAGAAGGAAGGAAAGAAGGAAGGAAGGAAGGAAGGAAGGAAGGAAGGAAGGAAGGAAGGAAGGAAGGAAGGAAGGAAGGAAGGAAGGAAGGAAGGAAGGAAGGAAGGAAGGAAGGAAGGAAGGAAGGAAGGAAGGAAGGGAAGGAAGGGAAGGAAGGGAAGGAAGGGAAGGAAGGGAAGGAAGGGAAGGAAGGGAAGGAAGGGAGGAAGGGAGGAAGGGAGGAAGGAAGGAAGGAAGGAAGGAAGGAAGGAAGGAAGGAAGGAAGGAAGGAAGGAAGGAAGGAAGGAAGGAAGGAAGGAAGGAAGGAAGGAAGGAAGGAAGGAAGGAAGGAAGGAAGGAAGGGAAGGAAGGGAAGGAAGGGAGAAAACTATGAGTTCTCAAGAACTTCTTCCCTAGCTAACTCTTTTCAGTTGACTTCATAGCTGAAGTATTAGTTGGGTAGACACCCCTGCACTACTAGTTCAGGGACTACACAGAGGAAAAGGAAGCAGATTCACTGCATTTGCCAATCCTCAATGAAGTTCTCTGATGCTTTCAGATTCAAATTCGCAATCTTTAAGATGGCCACTCAAGATCTCTCTCTCTTATCTGTCCTTCAGATCTCGGAATTTCATTAATCACTATAGAACCCCCTAATTTACACTCCCCTCATTTGAATATTATATATTTTGAGAGGGTTTCTCAAATGTATATTTTAATAGTTTATCAAGTGTATTGAATTTCCTTAACATTCATAAAGTGATAATTAACCTTAGGAAAAGAAAAGAAGGAAAAGGAAGATTATCTATCTATATTTCTGAACCACTCAGAGGTTCCTAATAGTGAGGTAGACATTTCCAAGCTGAAAATATACTACTGGAAGCCCAGATGTCTTTCATTGTCATATTTTTCCAAGACATTCAACACACTTCAGCTTATAAAAAGAATATAAATAATGATTCTGCCTTCCTGGCAACAATAAAAAACAAAAAAGAAAGTTTAATAACTTTATTTAAGAACTAGCAATAACACTGTGGTTTTGTCATTCACTAATTACATTTTCTGGAATGGCAATAAGCAAGGAGGAAGTCCTGGCAGATCAACAGAAATCCCAGTTCTGTAATTTTAATCTAATGAGGTTTGCATACCAATTGCCTTCATGGAATGTCAAACAGGTCTTTTTTTTTTAATCCCTCAGGGTTCTCCATGGCAGATCTTCCTTGAAATATTAGCCTCCTGTAACTTAACTTATTTCACCCACTTCTTCCCCGATTATCTCATTCCCTATGAAAAAGTAATTTTCAGCTAAAAATAAATACATTTCCTCCACTGGTTACTCATAATTTTGGCACAAGTGTCATGGTACAGGAAGAAGCAAAGACGTATGTTGCTTCTTGTGAGCTGAGAGAAAATTTAAAGTAGTCCTCCAACGTTCATGGCTCCAAGTAAAGGAAAAACACCTAGATGGGAAGGAACTTCATTCATTTCAATGGGATGCCCAACACTTCAAAAACTGAATTCACTCTTTTCACCCTAAAACTGCTTTACATTCTTAATCTCTTTACCAACAGCCACCCTCTGCAGCCCACTGTCACAGAATATCAGATGCATTTTTAAATTTCTTTCTTTCTCTTTTTTACTAATCATTTCTGTTATGGGTGGGTGCCATTTGCGGCTGCCTAATGCCTTGTGTGACTGCTCCGGGTTCCCTACTATTTTGATGCATCTTTGATGCATTAATGTCTGTCTACTGAAATAAAACTAACTGATAAACTACAACACTATGTGGGATTGAATTAATTTATTGACTAATGAACAGTGAAATCTTAGTATCTTCCCTTCTTGTGGAAATTCCCTTCCTAAGTAGTAGAAACATTTACATAAAGGATAATGTATTTGTAGCTCTCCTTTTGGGTTATATGTCCCTAACTCAAAACTCACAGGTTTGCAGGTTTCGACAGCAAAGAGTAGGGAGGCAGGGAACTGGCTACTTCCAGGCTTATTTATGGATCCTTAGTTCAAATTTGACCTCAGACACTTACTAGCTGTGTGACTCTGGGGAAGTCATTTAACTTCTGGTTTTTCCTAATCCATTGGAGAAAGAAATGGTAACCATTCTAGTTCCTTTGCCAAGAGAACTACATGGGTAGTATGGTCCACAGGTTCACAAAGACGCAACTGAACAGCAACTAGTCTAAAACTGTGAACTTGAACCATGAGGTTTTCTTTAGTAGTCAGTAGAAACAATCATTGAAAAGACATTGAAATGATGCAGTAAGAATAATAACTAATGCAACATTGCCCCCCCCCCCCCGAAATGGGACAGAAGCATAATCATGCAGTCAGTAGGAAAAGTAGATATACAATTAACATATACTGGAATAGAGAAGCTCCTTCATTTCTTTATATACCCCATTCCTTACTCTTTGGAGTTCTTTCTCTAACATGTCACAGGAAACTTCTTACTCTAGAACATTCCTCCATCCCACAGCTTTCTCATGCACTGCTTGGTCATTTCCTCTCAGAACTTCCATCTTTTTTTTTATTTTTATTTGGTCATTTCCAAACATTCATTGGAAACAAAGATCATTTTCTTTTCTTCCCTCCCCCCCTCCCACCACCTCTCCCATAGCCCACGCGCAATTCCATTGGGTATCACATGTGTTCTTGATTCAAACTCATTTCCAGGTTGTTGGTATTTGCATTAGAGTGTTCATTTAGAGTCTCTCCTCAGTCCTATCCCCTCCACCCCTGTAGTCAAGCAGTTGCTTTTCATCGGTGTTTTTACTCCCACAGTTTATCCTCTGCTTGTGGGTAGTGTTTTTTAGATCCCTGCAGAGTGTTCAGGGACATTGCATTGCCACTAATGGAGAAGTCCATCACCTTCGATTGTACCACAGTGTATCAGTCTCTGTGTACAATGTTCTTCTGGTTCTGCTCCTCTTGCTCTGCATCACTTCCTAGAGGTTGTTCCAGTCTCCATGGAATTCGTCCACTTTATTATTCCTTTTAGCACAATAGTATTCCATCACCAACATATACCACAATTTGTTCAGCCATTCCCCAATTGAAGGGCATCCCCTCATTTTCCAATTTTTGGCCACCACAAAGAGCGCAGCTATGAATATTTTTGTGCAAATCTTTTTCCCTATGATCTCGTTGGGGTATGAACCCAGCAGTTGTATGGCTAGATCAAAGGGCAGACAGTCTTTTAGTGCCCTTTGGGCAGAGTTCCAAATTGCCCTCCAGAATGGTTGGATTAATTCACAACTCCACCAGCAATGAATTAGTGTCCCTACTTTGCCACATTCCCTCCAGCTCAGAACCTCCATCTTAAAGAACAAACCCTCTTCCTACCCCATGGCAGCCATATTCACTCCACTCACCTCTGGGCTCTGCTCCTAATTCTCCACACTCCTTCCTTCATCCCTTCCTCTTTCTACTTGTTAGCTCCCTTTAAGTGCTGTCTTCACTTATTAGGACATAAGCTCCTGAAGGGTAGGCACTGTCTTTATTGTAGCTTCTATTTGTATCCCCAGCACTTAACACAGTTTCTGGCATATTTTTAAAAACTAAGAAATGCTTATTGACATGTTAATTAGACTCATGTCGGAAATTTATATGATCAAGGCAGCATATACCTTGGATACAAAAGAGCCCTGATATCTTTTCTTTGGGATGCACCCATGCTGCTTCCTGAAAAATGCACCATCTTTAATGTCTCAGTCAGTCATTCTGTCTCCCTGATCCTGCTCCTATCCATGCTCAACTCCCAAATGTCAGGGATGATTCTCTCTTGAATCCATAATTGGCTCTTTTCTCTGCTGTCTCATCTCTGTCTCTCTCTGTCTCTCTTTGTCTTTCTTTGTCTCTCTCTGTTTGTCTCTCTGTCTCTGTCTCTCTCTGTCTGTCTGTCTCTCTCTCTCTCAAACCTAAAGGATGTGCTGTCTTCTGCTGGATGATAGTATCTTCTACATAGCATGATGTTGGGCTGATGGGAATGATGAGGAGAGGAAAATCTATTACTATCCTATCACTTTTTGGAGAACAAATCCACAAAGCTGTCTCCCACCAGACCTCACTCTCAGGAAAGGTATTGTTCCTTCTTCAATGCCAGCAAGTCTGTGAATAATCTTTAGCCCACGTATGGTAAGTTGACCTTCTAATTTCAGCAAGGAAACTTCTTACTTTATAAAAGGATAATAGGTCATGGAGATATATGTTTCACTTTATTTAATGCACAATTACTTCTATGATTACATCAACTAGGTCAGGGTAAGGGAAGCCAACTTACCCTTCTCCCTCACACACACACACACACACACACACACACACACACAACCACACACCCCAAATTGAAAACCTTTCTGCCTGCACATTGAGGTAATAGTTCTCTTTAAAGAATATTATAACAGGCTTTGCCTCCCCACTCTAACAGTAACCCCTTCAAGGTTATCCTGAGCACAATTTTGCATAATATAAGCCTTTCAAACAGAAAATAACTACCTGTGTCCAAAGTTGTTCAGCCTGTTGAATTCATGCCAAGGCTCCAAAGGCTAAGTATGTTTTCAAAAAGATTGTCCATTGACATACTGGGTAATGAATGAGGGAATGAGCACCTCTCGAGTCTATGAAAGTAATTCATGGAACACAGGAATATTTCTAGCCTTCCACTACACCCTGCCAATTGCTCTTCTGTGATGCCTCTGAGATCTACAACTTCTTTATTTTATTTTCAATCACCATTCACTAACTTCAAGCGTTTAACAATTTATTATGAAATAGGCCAATAGGCTCTTTGCCTACCTATATATCCCTGCTGCCTCTAGTCTCCAGAGGAATCTGATCACTATGTGTAAAATCTTAAAATATTGTTTTGATATAATATAATAAAAACACAGTATAATAAAATCTATACTAAAAATCAGAACACTACCTTGATAAATTTATTTACTCAGTACCATACTAAACTTCCAAAGAATCACTTTAGAAAACTAAAAAATAACAAAGCCTCTATCTAAAGGAAGAAAAGGTTCATATAATGAGAAAAAGTAGTAAGCAAGAGGACTTAACCACACCTGTAATGATCAAAACCATTTGGTACTGGCTACACAAATTAGATCAATGCAACATATTAGGTACACAACATAATAAAAATGAACCTAGCAACAGTCTTCAATATACCACCACAATTTCTGAGTAAGGAATCACAATTCAATACCAATAATAATAATAATAATAAATGTTACAAAAACTGGAAAGGAGTTTGGCAGAAATTGGGTTTAGATCAGCATTTCATTCTCTATACCACAATGAATTTCCAATGTATATATGACCTAGTTTTAAAAGCTCACATCAGATATAAAATAGAGGATCAAAGACAGATATTTTCACAGATATGTGAAAAGTTCATAACCAGCACTTAGTGCCTAGCAAATAATAGGTACTTAATAAATGCTAGTTGACTGACTAGACAAAAGGTAGAGAAGATCAAATAATATTGACATTTTCATTACATAAAATTAAAAGTTTTTTTTTACAAAAATAAATTTAGTTAAAATGAGAAAGGAAATAGTTAACTAGGGGTAGAGAGAATCCTTTTTTTTCCCCTCTGTTAAAGGTATAATATTCAAGATTAAGAAAGTAGGGAATAAAGAAACTGATCCAAATGTGTAAGAATGACAGCTGTTTTCCTGGTCAATGGATAGGAAGTGACAATTCTCAACATAAGAAATTCAAGTCAAGATATAAAAAAAATGCTTAAAATCAATAATAATTAGGTAAGTACAAATTAAAATAAATCTGAATTTCTACTTCATATGCATAAATTATAAAGATAACAAAAAAGAATTGTTAGAGGAGCCATGTGAGGATATGGACACACTAACAGAATGCTGGCGGAACTGTTATTTGAATTGTTACTAACCTCTGATTAGTCTTTGACCAATGATAAAACTCCTAGACCTATATGTCAAAAGAATCAGTTGGGTGGCTCAGTGGATTGAGAGCCAGGCCTAGAGATGGAAGGTCCTGGGTTTAAATCTGCCCTCAGACACTTCCTAGTTGTATTACCCTGGACAAGTCACTCAACCCCATTGCCTAGCCCTTACTGCTCTTCTGCCATTAGAAATGAATGGGATGCCCATCAATGATGAAACAAATGAACAAATTATAATATATGAACAGAATTGCATTATAAGGAATAATAAAAGGAGTAGGTTTAGAGAAACCTAAGAACACCTGATAGAAGGATAAACAATTCAGTGAATAGAACCGCAAAGACAATTTGTACATTAACAATATTTTAATGAAAAGCAAATTTGAAAGACTAAATAAAACTGATCATTGTGATAAGCAACCATGAATCCTCAGGAATGGTGATGAAGTATGACACCCACAATGACTTTCTAATATACATATATGGTCTAGTTATAAAGTACGTATGATGGACTCAAGATGCAAAATAAGACCTATACTTTTGATTATAGCTAATACAGGATTTTATTTATTTATTTTGTTTGACTAATATTTGTTATAAGGATTATGCTTCTTTTTTTTCAAATTGGGGGTAGATTTAAGGAAGGTATTTAAGGAAGAGAGAAGGAAGCTAATAGTGATATTCCTAAAATAATGAGAAAGGAAAAGAAGATCACTGTAACAATATTTAAATTTACAGAAGAAATACTAGGGGAAATATAGTCAAATAAGCTGCTTTGAAAGTAACATGACAAATTTAAATATTCAAAAGACAGCAAAAAGTTATGGGTAATTGCTATTAAACATTCTATAAGGAATCTTTTTGTGTTCTACTTTATATATGGAAATGTTCTTTTTTGGTCTTCGTTAAATTCAAATAAAAAAAGAAAGAAAGCTGACTAAAAACAAAAGATATCAATAAAAATTTACTAATTTTTTAAAAAATATGGGTCAACAGCCATAGCACTGCTGGGTCTGTACCCCAAAGAGATAATGGACACAAAGACTTGTACAAAAATATTCATAGCTGCGCTCTTTGTGGTGGCCCAAAACTGGAAAATGAGGGGATGCCCATCAATTGGGGAATGGCTGAACAAACTGTGGTATATGTTGGTGATGGAGTACTATTGCGCTAAAAGGAATAATAAAGTGGAGAAGTTCCATGGAGACTGGAACAACCTCCAGGAAGTGATGCAGAGCAAGAGGAGCAGAACCAGGAGAACATTGTACACAGAGACTAATACACTGTGGTATCATCGAACGTAATGGATTTCTCCATTAGTGGTGGTGTAATGTCCCTGAACAACTTGCAGGGACCCAGGAGAAAAAAACACCATTCATAAGCAAAGGATAAACTATGGGAGTGGAAACACCGAGAAAAAGCAACTGCCTGAATACAAAGATTGAGGGGACATGACAGAGGATAGACTCTAAATGAACACTCTAATGCAAATACTATCAACAAAGCAATGGGTTCAAATCAAGAAAACATCTAATGCCCAGTGGACTTACGCGTCGGCTATGGGGGGTTGGGGGGGGGGAGGAAAAGAAAATGATCTATGTCTTTAACGAATAATGCTTGGAAATGACCAAATAAAATATATTAAAAAAAAAAAAAGAAAAGAAAAAAAAAGAGAAAAAAAATATGGGTCAAGGTACTATTGTGATCTGACCAAAGTAGAATTAGTTGAGTCTCTCGTTAGTATGTTATGCTTCTGCTTATGTAGTCTCACATGATAAGTGCTTTTTTCTTTAAAAAGCATAAAACTCCTGTGAAAACCCTCTGGTCTTTTTTACATGAAAAGCTTTTCAACAATGTTTCCTCCATTAGATTGCATGGCAATTGGTATTTTTTTAACTTATGAAAAAAAATTCAGTCATTGTTATTAAATTTTATTTTATTAGACTCAGCCCACTGGGTTGAGATATTTTGGGATCCTGATTCTGTCATTCAGTGTTTTAACTATCCCTCCCAGTTCCATCTTGTCATCTGCAAGTTCGATGCCAGTTCTACTGTTAGCCAAGCCATGCTTGGGTGTCCCATCATCCCACAATACCAGTACATAAAATTTCAGAGCCAAGTGATGAAATGGAGCCTTGGTCCCTCCTCTCTTCAATACATTATACAAATAGCCCTCAAAGTGTTTATACTGAAGTGAAAGTCTAACAGTATCACTTCCTTTTCTATAGCCTCCAAGTGGTTCTTATTGCTTCTAGGAGCAAATGGAATTTCCTTTGTTTGGCTTTTAAAGTCTTCAAAACCTGACCCCAATTTGCCTTTCTAACCTTCTTACTTTCCTTCCTGCACTTTTTGGTTTGCTCAAACTGGTCTTCTGTTTGCTCACACACACCACTCACTCCATCTCCCATATCTGCATCTTTGAAGAAGCTGTCTCTGATTCCTTGAAAGTCTTCTCCCCTCAGATCTCCCTTTCCAAGTCTGTCATTTCCTTCAAAACTCTCCTCAAACACCACTGCTACAGGACACTTCTCCTCAGGCCCCTTCCTCCTCCACCCTTCCAAAGAGTCACACTGCCTTTATTTTGTATCTATATGAAATGGGGAAGGAAAGATCGAGCACACAACATGGAACAATGCTCAGTGTGGAAGAATTTAGGTATAACATAACAACTTATTGGTGGTACCTATGATGGTAATATGTTTAAGGGGATTAATCTAAGAGGTTTAGCTTCAGCAGACTTTAAAAGGAAATATCCTTTCTTTTTCTATTTTATTCTCTGAAACATGTCATAGAAACTCTCTTTGTAGCACTTCTAGGGACTACTGCCCCAACATCTATGACATCAGGCATATAAGCTTATTTAGGGAATCATGATTAGGGATTATTATCAGGGAATCCTGGACTGCAAGCATTTCTTTCCTTGAACTTAAGTGTCCAAACTACAATCCTGAGATGGGTGTGCCCAGTCTTGGAGACAACCTTGAGAGTTCTAAAAGCTAAGAGCTGCTGATTTTCTCAGCCAGAGATGAGTGGCAGCAGGAGGAGTTTTCTTACACCATAATCCTCTTTTTGCAGAAATGACCAACAATAGGAAGATGAGCCCAAGACAGCCCTGGCTGGGCTCGAAGACACAGATATTGTAGGAATTATTAGGACCCTGGAAAGGCAGTATGAAGGTGAAATGATGATTCAGGAGTCCTACAAAAATATTTCATATTTTTACATTTCAAGTCTCAGCCTCCTAGGATAGTATAAAGGAGCTATGGATTACTATGTCACACTTTAATTCTTTTTCAATATGTGCTTTTAAATCATTCATGCTTTTTGTGTGGAGAAAATAAATACTTGTCCTATGCCTGCGAACACTAACTAGTCACTGTATCTGTGACCTTTCACTTGACTCAAACCTAAACTTTAAGCAGTTTTTCTAAGATCTCCCTGGTGGGAGCTTAAAGACCCAAAGACAATAAGAAGAGTCTCACTCCTTTCTTTAGAATCCAAGATCACCATCATCTAAACCAAGGCAGCTTGATAGTGCCATGGATAGAGTAGTGAGTCTGGAATTAGGGAAAGCTGAGATGAAATGCAGCCTCAGATACACACTTGATATCTGTGTAACCCTGGGCAAACCTTACTCAACCTGTTTGACTCAGTTCCCTCATCTGTAAAATGGGAATAATCATCCACATCCCAGGGTTTTTGTGATATCAAATGAGTTAATCATTGTAAAATGCTTAGGGCATTGCCTAGTATATAGTATGTGGTATATAAATGCTAGATATTATCATTATTAGTATTACTTAACCTCTATCTGACTTGATTTCTCAAATGTAAAATGGTGATCATTATAGTACCTACCTCGAAGAGTTGTTCTGAGAATCAAATGAGATATTTGTAAAGCTCTTAGCACAGTGCCTGGAACATGGTAGTTGCTCAATAAATGCTTGCTCCATTCAAAGAGGTGGGTTTTTTTCTGAGATAAGAGGTTCCCCAACCCCCAGAACTGATGGGAGCTCTCATTACTGATATTTATTTTATGTGTGTTTTCTCCCAGGGTAGAATGCAGGGTCCTTGAGGGCAAGAGTGTTTTTCACTTTTGTCTCTGTATCCACAGCATCTTAATAAGTGCTAATCAATGCTTGCTGATCCCATGAATTGTTCACAACATTATATACATGTACTTGTCAATTGTCTTAATTGGCATGACTGTAGCTCTTAAAATAGTAATGGTGTGGAATAGTTTACAAAGGACAACCTTGGAGTCAGGAAGACCTGGGTCCGAGTTTAGCATCTGATACATACTAGATAAGTCCCTGAACCTCTTGGGATCTGAGGTCATTTTCAAAGACAATAAATTATAGGAGATTTTATGTTCTCCATCAATAGATGGAGTTTCCATTTTGAGAATTCCCTTAACTAAAGAAATTGAAGCTCTGGACACACTCAAAGTCCTTAGTAAGCTATACACCTGGACTTGATTGAGTAGAGGAAATAAGATCAGATTGGTCCATATGGGAAATTACTTTGGCAGCTGTATTTAGGATGGACTGTAGTAGAGAGAGTTTTAAGGCAAGAAGGCTAATTAGGAAACTGTTGCAATAATCCAAGTGAGAGGTGATGAGGACCTGAGCTAAAGATGGCAGCTGAGAATGGAGAGGGAAGGGTTGAACAAAAGACAGGCCACAGTAGGGTTTGATTTGATTCCGGGGTAAAAGAAAGTGAATAGCTCCAAAGTAGGAGACTGGAAGGTGGTGCCTTTGACAGAAATAGTGAAATACAGAAGAGGGGACATTTCAGGAGAAAGATAGAATTTCTACATGTTAAGTTTGAATATCCAGTTTGATGTCAAATATAGAATTGCCATTAACAAAACTAACACAGGAGAGAGACTGTGACTGGGGTGAGAGAGAGAGAGGAGGGAGACAGAGACAGAGACACAGAGAAAGAGAATATAAGCTATTCACATACAGATTATACATAAACCACTAGAAGTGAAGAAAGTACAGAGAGAGAGAGAGCATAAAGAAGGAGAAGAGAAGATAAAAGAGCCCAGAAAACCCTAAGGGACATCCACAGTTAGAGAGAGTAATAAGAATGATGAACTAGGAGGAGACTGAAAGAAGTCATAAAGGTAGGAGAAGGAATAAGGGGCAGAAAAAACCCCAGAGAGTTACCAGGAGAACAGAGTGGTCAACTGTAAAATACTGCAGAGTTCAAGAAGAATGAATGTTGAGAAAAAGCAAAGACAAAAATTTGGCAATTAAGATCACTGGCAACTATGGAAAGAATGGTTTCTATAGAGAAATTCAATGCACTTTTAGGCTTCATACTTCATTGGACATAGCCTATGGTTGAAAGATAAAATTTTATAATATATGATGGATTTAATATTGAGAATAATATAACTTAGCTAATACATTAACTTAAGTAATGGCAGTTGGGAATGAGAGAGGAGTGGGGCCTAATATTTAGACAGTAAGAGGAGGGGGCCAAGGAAAGGGAGACAGAGGAACACAGAGACAGAAGAGTGTCATTAAAACCCAATGAAGATACCTAAAGGGTCTTTATAGAGGCAGAGCCAAGATGACAGAGTAGAACAGAGAAGCTCAAACTCACCATGAAAATACTCTCCAACCAATAATATCACAAAATGAATACAAGAGTGAAAGACCTAATAAGGAGGCAGAATGAAACAACTTTCAAGAAGAGAAAAACCTAAAGGGTAATCAGGAAACATCTGGGGCACTGGGATGAGAGGGGAGCACAGGCAGCAGGAAGCTACAGCAAGCATTGAAGAGCAAACCAAGAGCAAGCCACACACCCCCACCCCACATCTGCTGTTCCAGGTTTGGAATCCAAGCCAACCGGACCTAAGACCCTGCCTGGACAAATAGAGGTCCAATCAATCCAAATCCCTTGAAATTGCAAACCTGTAGTGAAGTCCTGAATTCCATCCCAGAGCAGTTTATACAGTTTATACTGAAGCAGCTTGATCTGGGTGGACCCAGAGTAAAGCCAGGAGTCCTAGTGTGGGACTGCGGCAAGGATATAAATACCAATTTGAGGCAATTGGTAGGCTCAAAAGAAGGAGGCCTTGATCCTCTTGCAAAAACTCAAGGCAGAGCCCCACGACAGGGCAATCTACTGTGTGCCTGACAAGATCAAGCCCACAGTGAGACCAAAAGCTTACACCTAAGCCTGAGGTGAGAATCTGAGTAGTCACTGACCTGATCTGGCAGAGAGTGAGACCAAAAGCTTACACTCAAGCCTGAGGTGAGAATTAAAGATATCAGCATCTCAAAAATCAGTTGAGCCAGCAGTGGAGATAACCCTCAGAGCTCTCAGCCCTCAGGACATCATACCATCTTGAAAGAACTGAAACTGGCAGAAACACAAAAATAATGCTAATGATAGCATCAAGGAAGGACTTACACTTAAGAGGGTACCCTAACCTCCCAGAAAACAGAGCTTACCTATAAAAAGGTAGAAAAAATGAGCAAACAACAACAAAAAACCATCTAACTCTAAAGAATTTTTGTGGAAACAAAGAGCAAGGTACAGACACAGAAGGGGACAGTGAGAGCAAAGCAAACATATGCAAAGTCAAAAAGAAAAATAGGTATTGGACACGGATTCTGGAAGAGCTCAAAAATTTCTTCAAAAACAATTAAGAGAGATAGAGGAAAAGTGGGAAGAGAAACAAAAGCAATGAAAGAATAAATGAGCCAAATTAAAAAAAAAAACTGATGGAGGAAAACCAGGTCTTAAAAATTAGAATGCAGAAACTAGAAACTAATGATTTCATGAGACCAAGAAGCAACAAAATCAAAAGAATGAAAAATGAGAAGAAAACATGATGTATCTCATTGAAAAAAAAAAAGTAACCTGGAAACTAGATCCAAGAAAGACAATTTGAGAATTATTGGACCTGAAAGCCATAATAAAATAAAATGAAAAAAGAAATGAAAAAAAAAAACTGCCCAGATAGTCTCGAACAAGAAAACAAAATAGAAATTGAAAGAATTCATAGATCACCTCAGAAAAGAAATCCTTGAATAACAACTTCCAGAAATGTAATAGCCAAATTCAAGAGCTTCCAAGCCAAGGAGAAAATACTTCAAGCAGTCAGAAAGAAATCATTCGAATGCCATGGCGCTACAATCAGGATCACTCAGGACCTATTAAACTCAAACCACATTAAACACTCAGAAGGCATGGAATGTGATATTTAGGAAGGAAAAAGATTCTAGGTTCAAATCCTGGCTGGCTCGTCAAAAACTGTAATATTTATTGGGAAAGGAAATGGGATTGGAAAAATAGGGGATAATGGGAGGTCTGTAGCAGGGGTATGGAGGAGTTAAGGGGAGAGAGGGTATATTGCTTGGTGAGGCAAGGGAGGGAGATGCCCCCTGCTGAGAGGAAGCAGCAGGGGTCCAATAAGGCCTGTTTGTCCTGGAATGACTGAACTGAAGTTCAGCTCCCTCTATGATCAGAAAAGATAGTCCACTTATCTGACTGCAAATTCAAATAATATAAAGTTTAATAACCAGTTGGGATTGGAGTTCTTTCCTCAGCTTCAGAGTTGAGGCCAGGCCAGAGGCTGTCAGAGGGTTCTACCATTACCCTCTACTCTATATCTGTCCAGTTTTGTCTTTTTAGAATCTTAGCAGTAGACAGAAAGCAAACAAGAACAGATATGACCTGCAGAAGCCTGTGTCTTCCAGCTGAACCAAGAAGAGCATGCCATTCCAGACTGGGCTGAACAAACTCCTCTCTCCTCCAACACCAGGAAGCAAGACCCCCACGGCAGGAAGGAAATGCTAGTCACAAGACCCAACTGCCACTCCCAGTTGGCCCCTTCCCCCACAAACTGTCAGTCTTGTTTCCTTTCCACAATTTACAACCCAGAGTCACCTATTCAGCAAAACTGAGAATATTTTTTAGGGGAAAGAATGGACATTTAACAAGATAGAAAATTTCCAAGCATTCATGAGGAATAAGACAGACCTAAACAAAAAATTTGAAGTCCAAACACAAGACACAATAGAAGCCTAAAAAGGAAAATAAGAAAGAGGAAACAGAAAGTCAAAGTGTTTGTATTTCTACATGAAAAGATGATATCTTTAATTCTCCAACATTATTCTTAGTAGTAGAGCAGATAGAAAAAAATATACTTAAGCGTGGGGAAGTAAGCTGATTATTATACTATGATGTAAAAAAAATCAAGGGATGAAAAAGGATTACTCTAAGAGAAAAAGGAAAGAGATAGAATGGGGTAAATTATATAACATAAAGAGGCATGAAAAATTATTATGAGGAGAGGAGGATAAGGGTGGTGACAGACAATGTTTAAACTTTACTCTCATAACTGACTCAGAGAAGGAAAAACAAATATGCTCATTGGGGTTATAGAATCCTATCTTACCCTAAAGAGAAACAGAAGGGGAATAAGCTAAGAGAATGGAGAGATAATTGGAGAGAGGGGGAAATGGGGGAGGGTGATAAAAAGCTGGTGAGGAGGAATAGAGTGAAAGGGAATACAAAAGGATCAAATGGGGAAAACAAGATAGAGGGCTATACACAGTTAGTAATCATAATGCTGAATGTGAAAGAGATGAACTCACCCATTAAACAGAAGCAGGTAGCAGAGTGGATTAAAAACCAGAATCCTACTATATTGTTTACAAGAAACACATTTGAGGTGGGGTGACACACACAGATTAAAGGCAAAAATCAGGGACAGAATTTATTATGCATCATCTAATGTAAAAAAAGCAGGAGAAGCAATCATATCAGATAAAGCTAAAGTAAAAATTGATCTGATTAAAAGAGATAAGGAAGGAAATTACATCTTGCTAAAAGGAACTATAAACAATGAAGTAATATCAATACCTCAGCAAGCTAGTGTTTGATAAATCCAAGGATCACAGTTTTTGGAACAAGAATTCACTATTTGACAAAAGCTGTTAGGAAAATTATAAAACAGTATGTGAAAAATTAGGTTTAGATTCAAAATGAGTAAATGATTTGAATATAAAGAGTGAAATCATAAGTAAATACATAGAACATAGAAAATAGAATAGTATACCTGTCAGACATATGAGAAGGAAGAAATTTAGGACCAAGCAATATTCAGAGAATATTGAATATGTAAAATAAATAAATTTTATTATATTAAATTAAAAAGGTTTTGTACAAACAAAACCAATGTAACCAAAATTAGAAGGGAAGCAACAAACTGAGAAAAAAATGTATAACAAAATTCTCTGACAAAGGTCTAATTTCCCTAATATAAAAAGAACTAAGTCAAATTTACAAGAAATAAAGCCATTCCCCAATTGACAAATGGTCAAGGGATATGAATAGGAAGTTTTTCAGATGAAGAAATCAAAATTATCAATAAGCACATGAAAAAGTGTTCTAAATACCTCCTGATTAGAGAAATGCAAATCAAAACAACTCTGAGGTACTACCTTACACCTAGCAGATTGGCCAATAAAGGAAAATAATAAATGTTGGAGGGGATGTGGCAAAATTGGGACACTAATGCATTGCTGATGGAGTTGTGAATTGATCCAACCATTCTGGAGGGCAATTTAGAATTATTCCCAAAGCACTTTAAAAGAATGCATACCCTTTGATCCAGCTATAACACTACTAGGTTTGTACCCCAATGAGATAATGAAAAATGTTTGTACAAACATATTTATAGATGTGCTTTTTGTGGTGGCAAAATAATTGGAAAACAAGGGGTATTCCCTGATTGGGGGACAACCAAACAAATTGTAGCATATGATGGTGAAAGAATATTACTGTGCTATAAGGAATGATAAACTACTTGATTTCTATATAACCTGGAAAGACCTCCATGAACTGATGCAGAGTGAAATAAGCAGAAGCAGGAGAACATTGTAAATAGTAACTGAAACATTGTGGGATATCAAGTGTAATACACTGTTACTAATAGCGATACAATGATCAAGAACAATCCTGTGGAATTTATGAAAAAAAAATGTTATCCACATCTAGAGAAAGAACTATGGAAGTAGAAACGTGGAAGAAAATATATGATTTATCATTTGGTTATATGGGTATATGATTTGGGGTTGTAGTTTTTAGATTATTCTATTACAAAATTTAATATGGAAATAGGAAGGGGGAAGGGAAGAAGGGAAGGAGAGAACATGAATAATGTAACCATGAAAAAATGCTTGAAATCAATATGCATAAAGAGAGGGAAGTATAGGTAGGTGCAGGAAGCTCATTTAAGAAAAACAAACAATGTCTAAAAAAGTTATTAAAGTTATTACATTAAGAATGTTAAACTGCTTGATCTTCCTATCAGCTCAAGAAAGCTACCCCTGCTCCCATATAAAGTGGATGGAGTCATTTCCTTTCTTAGATGCATTTGAAAAGAAACTATTTTTATTATAAGAGTGGTGATGAAGAAAAAACAAAACAGCTATTTTGAGGGTAATGACTATCTCAATCTTTTTTTTCACACTCATTTTCCCACAGGAAGGAAAAGATTAAAGACAGGGTTCCTTTGAGCAGCACAAAAGGACCCTACACTGACCCCAATCGTAGATGGAAGGCTTTCTGGGGAATAATGCCACAAAGACTGTGAAAGCCCCAAGTAAAGCCGCAACCAAGCACTTTAGAGAGCCTTCATTCAGAGTTCCCCATTGACTGTTCCAGCCTCTCCTAGGGAATTCAAAATAATTCACTGCCAACCATAATACTGAATTAACAACAGAGATGAAAAGAGGTGATCAAGCTACTTGGCCTCTGTTTAGAGTTTTGCTGAAATGTTAAGGGGGTTAATCTTCTACAAGGCCTTTTCCATGCTTTCACAAAGGAAATGGGAAGGGAGTCACAAACCTTTCCATGACTCAATGCAAAACTCTTGGCTTCCTCTTAATCACAAAGATTCTCTCTCAAGTTTGCAGACTTTTGTCTTTCTTTTCCCCTTGAATTCTGAAGTCAATGAAGGAACAATGATGTCATTGATTCCAGAGAACATAGCTTCCCAGGACAATGATGGTGTCTTCCAGAGCAATGTCTGGAAGTTAAGCTCTAGAATGTGAATGATCTCTTTTCTCTTCCCGAAGTTTTAAAAAAAATAAATGCATTTGCCAAAATAAGATCATGTGATGTAAAATGGCAAACTCTACTAGCCCTAAAACCTTTATTTAAAAAAGAATTATACATCAGATATTCAGTAAATCAGACTGAATCCACAAGAAGATACAAGGTTAAAAACCTCAAGGGGAAGACAGACAGACAGACTGAAAGATAGATAGATAGATAGATAGATAGATAGATAGATAGATAGATAGATAGATAGATGATAGATAGATAGATAGATAGATAGATAGATAGATAGATAGATGGACAGACAGACAGACAGACAAACACTTAGAGAGAGAGAGAAGATATATGGATAGAAGATAGATAGGTAGATAGATAGATAGATAGATAGATAGATAGATAGATAGATAGATAGACAGACAAACAGTTAGAGAGAGAGAGAGAGAGAGAGAAGATAGATGGATAGAAGATAGATAGATAGAATAAAATAAAAACCTCTGGGAAAATATCAGAATTGTGACACTTTGAAGCTACAGCCACTGCTCCACTATACACTCTACTAACCAGGCATAAGCAACCTCATGAACTGGTATTTTATGGATTGACCATGGGAGTCATTGCCTGACCCTACCCATACTCCACCTTAGAGAATTAACTTGACCCTGTCCACTGCCACCATTTAGCCTACAATAAGTAGCAAAGACTGATTCTGCTAAGCCACATGAAGGAAAAAAAGAACAATTAGAAGAAAGCAGATAGAAGGTACAGGCAGTTCAGAGGCAAAGGTTGATGAGGAAATAATTTCTGTCCAACTGGGGGTCAATACTCTGTCTATAGTTTACTCTGAGCAAGCACAGCAGCAAGGTCCCACATACCCCACTCAAGGATACCTAATCTAGGGGATGAGAAGGTTCTGTGAATGAATAAAGGGGGCATGATCAAAGATGGTGAAGGGAGACCAAAAGAACCAGATAGGCAGTTAAGCTCATTGTCTTAAAGGAGCATATTCAATTCTCCCTCCTTTTTGAAAAATAAGGACATTTTCCATTCTCCAATTCTGTGCCAGAGACCTTTTTTTTTTAAATTTTCCACAATCTTTCAAATATCTCTGAGTGTGACTTGGCAATAACATCTGCCAGGCCTTTTAATACACAAGAATGCAGTTCATCTGGCCAGGTGACTCAAATCCAATCAAGTATGACTAGTAGCTTTTATTATTTCCTATATTTATTTGGGGTATCAATTCCATATTACAGGTTTTTTCCTTGCCCCAACAACAACTATCACTTATGATTCCAGTGTATCACTCCCTCTCCCCATCCCTGAAAAGAAATCTCTAAAAACAAAGAATATAAAGGGAGGACAATGCTATAAAACTGAGTAACACATTTAAAAAAGTCTCACAAAATAAACAGTGTCCCTCTCCCATAGTCACCTACTTCTCCAAAGAAGCAGGAAAAGATACTTTCTCAAATATCATTACTAGAATGAAGTTCAGTCCTTATAATTTCTTTTTGTTTCATTTACTTGCTGTAGTCATTATATATGTTATTTTCCTGATTCTGCTTTCTTTATTTTGCCTCAGTTACATGTCATCCTATGCTTCTCTGTTTTACTTATCTTTACCACTTCTACAGTACAGTAATATTTCATAAAATTTCATAATTTGTTTAGCCATTCCCTAGATGATGAGCATCTACATTTGCTTCCATTTCTTTGCTACTACAAAAAAGGCTACCCTTCATATTTCGATGTATATGTGATCGTCTTTCATCAGTGATAACCTTAAAAATATATGCCTAGAAGAGGAATCTCTGAGTGAAAGTTTTTTTAATTGGTTTTTTTAAGTAACATTCTTCACATAATTTCAAATTGCTTCCCAGAATATCTGGACGCAATTCACAATTCCACTCAGTGCATTAGTGTGCCTCATCCTTCTAAAGCCTCTTCAAAATTAAATATTTATATCTTTTGCCATTCTTGTAAAATTCTGGGTATGAGGTGAAACTTTATTTTTATTTATGATTCTATTATCATTAGTGATTTAGAGTATCCTTTCATATCCCTCAGTAGTTTAGAAGCCTTCTTTTGAAGACTATATTCATATCTTTTGCCCACCTTGTCCATCCTATGAAGAAAAGCTTTTGGTGTTGCATATTTCTGTTAGTCACCTACATTTCTTAAGCATCAAAACCTTTTCCCATGGAGCATTTCTGTTCAATTCTCTATTGTAAAAGGTTCTCCTTGTCAGAAAAAATAATTAAATAATTTTTACTTTTCTCTGTCTTCTCAGTTATTATCATTCTGTCCATACCAAGTTTTAGTGTTATCCCTTCTCTGATCTCTCTTCCCCTCCTATGGATAAAATTGATCAATGGTACATGTAAAACCCAGTGGAATTGCTCGTTGGCTATGGGAGCAGGGAGGATGGTGGAAAGGGAAAGAATATGAATCATGTAACCAGGGAAAAATATTCTAAATTAAATTAATTAATTAAAAATTAAAAATAAAGACATGTAATAATAATAAACTCATATTGAATTCAGGGGGAAAACTGAACAATCAAACAAATAGACCTATCTCAATAAGAACAACAAAAGAATACAAAAGGAAAAAGTACTTGTGTTGATTTGAAAAGGAAGGGAAAAGGGCTGAATTTTTCCTTCTTTGACATGAGTAATGCCCTTCAACAATAAGTTTCCATTTGAGCATAAATGGCCAGTAACAGCTAGCCTCTCTCTCTATTTTTTTCTTTTATGCCTGATAATAGACTAGATCAACCAAAAGACAGAGTCTGCCTTGTCTCAGACCAGCAAGGTGAGTGATAAATAGACTGGAAAGTTTCTGTCCCTTACCTTAGACCACAGTTTTATGCTCCTTAGGTCAATGGCTGGTCAGGTGAAAACTATAGCAGCAGTACATGTCTAACCTCTGCTCTTCTGCAAGTTAGGCCAGCTTTTTCTTAAAAAGCATTGAAACCTTCTTTGAGAGATGGTTGGTTCAAGAGATTAAAATCTTACTCATTTATTGATTCAAGTTATTGACAACATTTCCTCAATTCCTGAGTACAAAAAACCATTATGGTTTTCAGAATATCTTTGCTCTTTTTTGTTGGTTGAAAATGAGGGGCAATTCAAAGATATTTCATTCATCTGAATCAATTTACTCTCTCTCTCTCTCTCCCCTCAATGCTTACCTTCAATGAATATCCTTCTCCATTTATGGCTAAGTAAATCTTTGGTTAACAGGAGGCTCAACTGGGTCAAACCCCACCCCTTCAATGAGTCCATCATGATTGTGCACTATAAGTACATGTGAGGAATCCTATACATATGGAAAATGAAAAGGAATGGCTGGCTATTTCTTTATTCTATCTTTCCTGGTGCCAGAAGTGAGGTAACTCAGGATCTTCTCAGTTACTGAGAAACTATCTTTAAATCAGTGAAGGGGAAAGAGAAGGCCAAGGTGACTTCCTCACCTCTTCGAGATTTAGATATTTATTGTTGTTTGGGTTGTTAAAAACTTTTATACCTCTTATTCTCTTTTAGTTCAAAATCTAACTTGAGTCTAGAACTAAAGGATATTTGTTTGGGACCAGCAAAAGTTTTAGATTCCATAAGAGAGAATCTGTTTTATGACCTCCATTAACTGGTGTTGGAAGGTGTGTTTCTCCTAGCCCCTAGAGAGTGAGTATAAATTTCCTTTAGATCTAAGAACTATTGCATATATTTTTAGTGCCAATGAGTTCATTGTTTATCTATCCTCACCTTCCTTGGCTGCCCCTAGCTTTCTGATCTTTTCTTAGGTATTATTTTCCTTTCAACTTAGTTGAAGATTTCTGGTGCTCCTTCCAAGAGGTTAGATACTGTCTACCACCCACCAACCACTACCACCACTGATATGACTGAAGGCTAATGATCCTTACTTATTTTTTTCATTGGACTTTGAAGGAAACATCTGTTTAAATAAATTGCAATAAGAATATTCTCTTGAGATTTAATGATGTGAGAGTATACTTTAAAGAAAAGCACACCTAGATGCAAAACGTGCTTACTTTTGCTCAATGTATGAGTGTAAGTAAGAAAACATTTCTTTTTTTTGTGGTTTTTGATGTTTGAGTGTATGCATGTGAATGAATATAGGAAAATAATTTATATCTTCTCAAATGGCAGACTGTTGCAATCCTTAAGACAAAGTAGAAATACTTATTAGTTATTTCCTTCTTTATTACCTATAAGGCTAATTAATGAATTAGTATGTATGTCTTCAGGACTTTCATGTAGTCAAAATGGACTTTTTCTTTTAGGAGTAAATGAAGAGGGGCAGCTTGGTGAGTCAGTGGATGGAGAGGTTCTGGATTTCAATTTGGCCCCAGACACTTCCTAGCTGTGTTATCCCAATTGCCTAACCCATGTTGCTCTTCTGCCTTGGAACCAATTCCAAAATGGAAGATAAAGGTGCTTTAAAAAAAGAGAGAGAATTAATGAATTTAAAGACAAGAATTGTTAAGCTCTTTTTCTGTGCCAAACATTGGGGATATAAATAAATAAAACAATGTCAATCCATGTTCTCAATAAGTTTACATTCTAATGGAGGAGAGAACAACCACAAGACTACTGTGGGCAGGAGGAACCAGAAAATTTACTGGGATAGTCAGTGGATCTATTGGTGAGTAGTTTGAGATACTTCAACCAGAAGCAATGGAAAAGTTGATTTCATGTCATAGTTCCAAAGGGCAGTGGAAAGCAAGGAATAGTAGGGCACTATGGTATAAGTTTAAGAGAGAAAAAGGTTTAAATCCAAAGCATGGCTTTTAGTTCAGGCAGCAAGAAGGCTGATGGGAAGAAAGGATTAAAGTGAAGCATGGCTAGGGCCTGTCAAATTAAGATTGACCAGATGAACCCACCAAACAGAATGATTCTTTAAACTGGGCAAGACCTGGAGCTATTAATTATGTGAAAAGGAAAATTGCCAAAATAATTTCTCTGAAGGGGGTAGGAAAGCAGTCAGCTTCAAATTAAATGGGAATTAGATGTCTCTTTTTCTTTGATACAAAGTCATATTCCTCCAGAATAAAGAAATTAGAAAACTAAGTTACTATTGAAAATATTAGATTAATATTTAAAAGCTTTTGTTAATCTATGGATTAGCCTGTGGATCTCTAGGGAGAAGGTAACCATTGATCATTTCAAGAATAAATTAAAAACCAGGTAGCACACATAACATTAGGATTTTGAATGTAAGTATGAAAGACTGGTTTAAGTAATATGTGAATAATTAATTTAGTGATTTATGTTTTATAAATTGGAACCTTACAGCTATAGTTTTTATAAGTTATTACATTCCTATCACTGCCTTTCTGATTTATTACAATGCTTTTTGGAATTAGGTCTTTCCTTCTTCCTCTTTTTTCTTTTCCCCTGACCCCAGTTTTGACTAATAGAAGCTACAATAGATCTGGCTTTCAGGAATGTCTGAGAAAAAATCCTAAATACTTAATAAATCTTGTACTTAACCTTAAATATTTAATTATTTCTTGTCTTTATTGATTGAGAAAAATGGAGTGAAAGGTAAGTTTAAAAAAGATACTGAACTCAAATTAACATACGACTGTTATCAAAATGTGAGCTAAGTAATTCAGTACTTCCAGAAAGGAATAACTGGTACATGAATTGTGCTGTGAAACCAAGCATGAGATATGGATGATGGGAAAGAGAGAGAGAGGGGGGTCCCTCATTAATATTATGAACCTTCTGAAACCTATAGTGATGCATTGGAGCTGTTTCTTGTCATTCAGTCATTTTCAGTCTATTTGACCCCATTTGGGGTTTTCTTGGCAAAGAGCAGTTTGCCATTTCTTTCTCCAGATCATTTTATAAGTGAGGAAACTGAGGCAAACAGATTTAAGTGAGTTGCCAGAATGACATAGCGAGGAGATGTTTGCAGTCAGAGTTGGACTCAGGAAGATGAGTCTTCTTCTACTCACTGTGCCACATAGCTTAATTGCCTGCCCTGATCTTTAAACGAAAATAGACGCATTTTCCACAATGTGAGACTGTGACTACTAGGATGTAGTGACAATAGCTAAAAACTTGCTCTGTAATTTCATTGGCATCAAGAGCTCCCTGACAAGGAATCTCTCTTTCCCAAGGCACAATGGCATCACCATACAATGGACCACAGAGAGTAAAAGAGAACCAGATTTTGGGAAGAGTGAAGAGGCCCCCAAGAGGACCACCTGGTCACTCCTCTAAAGGACTATACATAGACCATGGGATTCTTTCCAAAGCTTGACATCTTAAAGCGTCTAGCAGAAAATAGGATGGATTTTGCGAAAGAAATCCAATCAAAGTAGATAACTAATACTCCACAGGGGGATAATAATAAAAACCAAAAGGATGCACATGAGAACCAAAGCAAGCTAAATGTTAATCCAATTAGTGGAGCTTTCATGTTGTTTTTAATAAGAAAAATTTGCAATTCATGAAAATTAGAAATATATACTAAGAAATAAAGAGATCTCTGGCACCTCTGAAACTAATCAAGTTTCCTACACAAATTCCTTCTTCTAAGCCTCATCAGGATAGAAGTAGTTGTTTCTGGAAGAATAAATAAACACACTCTTTATAATGTTCTTTACACAACTGTGTTTGGCAAGCACAAAATGGAAATGTACGTAATAAAATATCTTAATAAAAATAGAGAACTTCTAAATAACAGTACCTGCCATGCATAAATCCAAACTGCCTTGCCAAAACAGTACACAAGGGCAAATGTGTATTAGATGATAGGATGTATTTTAGTTTCAATCTCTCACCTGCTCCCACTCCCTCTCTTTATCTCTATATAGATGAAAAGAATGCATGTATTTTATGACTAGTACTCTAAATTATAAATATTCTGATAATTAAGAACAAAAGCACTCCCCGAAACAAATGCACATTAATCTAAATTATCTGAATTTGCAAGAGAGCAAATTGTTATAAATATACTCTGGTCAGCTTAAACACAACTTATAACTATAACTGCCTTGGTCTCCACATGACAAGCAACATTGAACATACAGATATCAAGGAGAAGGATAGGGTAGAATATTTACATGAATAGATAAGCATGCAAAACTGAAAGATGAATGTGGAGAATACTATCATAACAATTAAAATCTAGATATTATCAAATAATACTTCCTTTATATTTTGTTCATTTTTAAATTTTGAGTTTCAAAATTCTTTTCCTTCCTCTAGCTCATCCCCTTCTCATTGAGAAGATAAGCAGTATGATACCCATTATAAAGGTGAAGTAATGCAAAACATTTCCATTTTAGCTGTCATTAATTTTTTAAAAGAAAGAAATGAAAAGAAAATGAAGAGAGTAAAAAAAAAATCCTTCAATCTATACTCTGCATTCATCTCTCTGGATGTGCATAGTATTTTCATCCTGAGCTTTTTGGAAATATCTGGGATCATTATCTTGATAAGAACACATAAGGTACTCACAGAAGATTATCATTACAATATTGCTGTCATAGTTCAGTTTATTTTGCAGTAGCTCATATAAGTCTTTCCAGGTTTTTCTGAAAACACCATGCATGTCCTTTCTTCTAGCATAACGGTACTTCATCTCAGGCATATGCCACAACTCATTTAGTCATTCCCAAGTTGATGGACATCCCCTAAATTTTCAAGGCTTTGCCACCACACACACAAATAAATATTTTCGTACAAATAAAGGTCTTTTTCCTTTTTCTTCATATTTTTTTGGGACTGAGACCTAGTAGTAGTATTGCTGGGCTAAAGGGTATTTCATAGTTTGATAGTCCTTTGGACATAGTTTCAAATTGTTCCCCAGAATATTTGGACTGGCTCACAACTCCATGAAAAAACAATACATTCGTGTCCTGACTTTTTCACACACCCTCCAACATTTGTGATTTTATAGTTATGAGATGGTACCTCAACTCATCTTAATTTGCATTTCTCTAGTAGTCATTCAGAGCATTTTTTCATATGACTTCATAGCTTTGATTTCTTTTTCTGATAACTACCTTTGACCATTGGGGAAAAATTGTTTCCAAACTTGGTTTAGTTCGCTGTATATTTGAGAAATAAGGTCTTTATCATAGAGCCTGTCTGTATTTTTTTTCTCTCAGTTTCCTACTGTACTAATTTTGGCTTCATTGTGTTTATTGAGGAAAAACTTTAAAATTATCCATTTTACTTCACATAATCCTCTCTATCTCTTGTTTTGTCAAAAGTTCTTATCCAAAAATCTGACAGGTCAAATTTTCTATGCTCCTCTAATGTTATTTATAATATTGTCCTTTATGTCTAAATCAGGTACTCTTTTTGACTTTATCTTGGTATATGTTGTGAAATGTTGATCTGTAGCTGTAGTTTCTGCAAACTTCTCTCTAGTTTTCTCAGCAATTATTGTCAAATAATGAGATCTTGCCCCAAAAGCTTGGATCTTTGATTTTATGGTCATTTAGTATTGTATGCCTTATCTATTCCACTGATGAACTGCTCTATTTCTTAGCTAGTATCAAATTGTTTTAATAATTAACTCTTTGTAGTATAGTTTGAAATATGGAAGCCATTTTCTTTTACTTTTTTTTCCCACTGATTCTCTTGATATTCTTGATGTTTTCTTCTAGATAAGTTTGTTACAATTTTCTCTAGCTCTATAGAATAATTCTTTGGTCATTTATTTGTTATGGCATTGAATAAGTAAATTAACTTATATAGAACTATCACCATATTGACATGGTCTATCTATGAGGAATGAATATATCTTGAATTATTTAGATCTGTCTTTATTTGTGTGGGAAGTGCTTTGTAATTATGTTTATATGGTTCCTGATTGTGTCTTTAGAAGTAAAATCCCAGTAATATATACTGTCTGGAGTTATTTCAAATTGAATTTCTCTTCCTATTGAGTTTTGTTGGTAATATATAGAAGTGCTGGTGATTTGTGTAGGTTTATTTCCTATCTTGCAACTTTAAGTTTCAACTAATTTCTAGCTGATTTTCCTATGCTATCTAAGTATACCATCATATCATCTGCAAAAAATGAGTTTTGGTTCCTTGTGTTCTATTCTTATTCCTTCAAATTCTTTTTCTTATCTTATTGCTACAGCTAGTATTTCTAATATTGAATAACAATAGTGATAAATCTTTGCTTCATTCAAAAAATGTATTTATCCATTACAAAGATAACATTAACAATTACTCTTGATTTTAGATAGATATTACTTATGATTTCAAGAAAAGCCCCATTTATTCTCATGCTTTCAAATGTTTTTCATAGGAATGGGTCTCGTTTTCTCAAATGTTCAAATGTTTTTTTTTCTTCAGCTACTGATAGAATAATAACTTTTGTTGTTTTTATTATTGATATGGTCAATTATGCTTACTGTTTTCTTAATATTAAACCAGCTATGCTTTCCTGGTATAAATCCCACCTGGTCATAGCAAATGATCCTTGTGATATATTGCTGTAATCTCTATAATAGTATATGATTTGAAATTTTACATTCATTTTTATTGAAGAAGCTGGTAAATTACAGTAGAAAACATAGGATTACCTTAAGGATTCTGGACTTACTAATCAGTGAGATCTTTGGAAGGAAACAATAGAAACTGCCACATATCATTGGAGGTCATAAAAATTGAGTTCCTTCCAATTACCTAACAAGAGAAGACCTATCAGGTTAGAATTAGACATCAGAATCCCATTCATGGACTGGCAGAAAACAAACCTTATTCTATAAACATGGACCTCAATTTTCTTTGTGACCTCAAATAATACATTATACTGGAATAAAACCTTCACTAACAACTGAACAATTGTCTATGATCTTCCAAACATAACACTGATTTTTAAAAACTTTAGAACAATGTATTTCATAGATGCCACATGCCAAATGGTCATCTTCTCCAAGCTACAAGAATTGAAAAACTTTTACAATATGAAAATGTGGTCTATGAGATCAAAATGGTATGGGAAGAAGATGAAGCACATATCTTTCTTCTCCTGCCTACTAAAAAAGAATGCTTCCAGTGAGTCTACAGGGGGATGTGTTTATAACCTAATGCCTTTATTTACTTTTTAAAAGTCATTTTATCTATAAGGCGCTGAATATAAAAGAATAATAATATGATAACAGCTTGTTTTAAGATCTGTTCTGGCTACAATTCATTTTTAAAAGGTGAGAATTATGATATAATAATTTATGATGATTTTCAAAGACTTTGACTCAGTTCTATACTCATGATAGCAATATTCTGTGGCTATTTCTACCTGAATCCCACAGAAAAAGATGAAACTTTAATAAGTGTAATATAATGCTATAAAGTTTTTCAAAGTGCTTTCCATATATCATTTCATTTGATTCTCACAATAGTCCTGGGAGGTATTATTATTCCTCCAAATTTATTGATAAACTAACGGTCTTAGAGAATTCAAATTACTTGCCTTGGGTCATACAAGTAGTGTCTGAGGCAGGTAGTGATATCCTCTTCTGAGTCTACCATCTTACCCACTGTAACTTTGGGCATTTTATCCACCTACTTACCCTCTGGCCTCAGCGCAGAAGAACTGGGACAGAAAGATGCAACAGTATGATTCTTGCATATGCCTTAAGGAATTCCCATCCCCAGGACAGAGTTCTGCTCCCCACAACATCCAGGGACAACATGAGATTGTTGTCTAGTGAAAAGCCATTCCAAGAAACTTAAAGAATGGAAAATCCAATTTAAAAATCAGTCTGAAAAGTTGATAGACCACACTCTTGTTCCTTGTGTGTTCTCTGCCTGTGCTCAGATTGATGAGCTTATGAATATCAATTAACTAAGGTGTAGTCCATTTTCGGAAGGGGATACTTTTTGGATATTTTTAAAGTAGCAAAGAGTATTAAGCCACCCAAATATTTAGGTTTTAGGATCAATTCTAAACAGCTGCTAATCTTCTCTTATCTTTTTCCCTACCTCAAAAATTAAACAGAGGAAGCAAGATTTATTGGATAGGATGATACAAGCTCCCTGAGAACAAGAAAGGAACTAAAATAGCCAGGCTTACAAAATGTGTATGATATTTACTGGCTTTTACAAATTAGAATTCATGGCATTTTTACTTTAGCTTTTAAAGGTTCCAATTTGTATTCAGTGTTCTGATGGTATATTCTTACATATCTTTTACAAAGGCAGAAATTACAGAATACAGCACACCTTCTCTGAAACAGATCTGTACTTATTGCTTTTTCTCCCTCAGGGTGTTAAAAACATTATGTCCAGGATACAATTGTTGAGTATATTTAACTGTGTTAAAAGATTCCCTAAAACTACACACAAATATTCACCTGTCTTTTGATTATTTTCCTATGTTTAAGTGCTTTTTTAAAACTGTTGAATACTTTTTTTGTTCCCCTCACTTTGCTAAAGTAATGATTTGTATATTTTTCTTTGATTTAATATTCTTGCATGTGCCCAGAGTATCTTTTGTTTCTGGAGGAAAAAACAATAATCGTGGTGCTTTGTATATGAAAGACATAGTGTGATGTTACCAATGTATTTAAAAAAAAGTTGGCTTTGAAAAATAGTTTCCTTATAAAAC
Organism: Monodelphis domestica; assembly: GCF_027887165.1. Classification (NCBI taxonomy): domain Eukaryota; kingdom Metazoa; phylum Chordata; class Mammalia; order Didelphimorphia; family Didelphidae; genus Monodelphis; species Monodelphis domestica. The sequence goes on along the minus strand of NC_077232.1, from coordinate 290,762,933 downwards.
TGTATGTATGCCTTAGAAAAATTTGGAATGTTGTAAATTAAAATATTTAAGCTATTATATTGATATTTGAAAATCTGTTGTAATGTCAAATTTATTTGAGCCTGTGCTTATATTGAAAATGCAATCTTTGTAACAAACAATGCAACAAAAAATAAAAATATTTTAAACTCTCACAATCCTTATTATTAACATTTTATTTGTTCCTTATCTCTCCTAGGCCTTTCAAACTTTAGTTTAGTCTCTGGTTTCAGTTTTCTTCCCTTGATAGATATTATCCTGATCCCCTTAGTACACTTATTACCTACAATGTCATTTCATTCATTATACTACATCCTTATCTAATCTCTCCTTGTCAACTTTGACATGGACATTTCCTATGTGAAATCTCAAATCAGTGTTTTATTTTTAAGAATATTAAAAGGTATAACTGATTTTTCTTTGAAATGTGTTATGAATAAAATGTTATTTGTAATATGAATGTAGAGTTTTGTTAGTAGCACAAAAGGAAAAGGAGTTTAAAGTTTTAAAACACTTAAGACATTTGCTATGTGACCCTGGTCAAGTCACTTAACGTTGTTTGAGCTGGAGATGGAAATGTCAAACCATACTAGTGTCTTTGCCAAAAAAACCTCAAGTGGGGTCATGAAGAGTCAGTTATGACTCAACCAGAAGAACAGCAAAGACATGTTAAATATACCATTATAATATTATTATTATGGATTCAATTACATCTGTAAAATAATGTGAGTATTTTATGTTATGAATGTTAATGCAGCAATAACCATATCCTACCCCAAAATGTAAGCAGTAGAATTTGCTGTGTAAGGTAGAATCTCTTTAGATGGTAAATTGCCTTTTCTACTTACTTTGGTGTAGTTAAAAGTGTTCTGATAGCACAACAAGCCATCCATCAAAAATGATAGTCCTGGTATGACCACAAAGTCAGTTCTGTTCCAAATGGAAGACCCAAATCAGGGTGGGCTTCAATGACAATCACGAAGAAAGGAAGGAGAATCCTAAAATATTCTCCATTCCTTTGTACATACTTCTTTGCATGTTGTCTCCCCCATTAGACTGTAAACTCTTTAAAGAGTGGAGATTTGTTATTCTCTTTCTTTGAACCCCTAGTTTTGAAGCCAATGCCTGGAATACAGTAGAAGCTTAACATTGTTCTGAAAAAGATCAGGGCCTTAGTTAATATTGAGTCAGCAGTATAATGTTGCAGCCAAGATCTCAGCTCCTAGGAATATCACATCTGCCCTTGCCAGACTTGATCTGGAACATTCTGTTTCATTCTGGGCATGACAGTCTAAGAACAATGATAAGTCTTGAAGTGTCCATAGAAAGGCAACCAAGCTGGTGAAGGGTCCATATCATATGAGGACTGATTGAAGTAACTTGGGCTTTTTAGTCTGGAGAAGAGAAGACTTGAGTAGGCTTAGTCGATGTCTCCAGGTTATGTGAAGGGAGATGGGGAATGGGGAATATAACTTAAAGGACAGATTGGATTTATGTCTATTTGGTCCCAGAGGGCAGACAAGGAACAATGGGTAGAAATTACAAAAATCAATGTTAGGCATGATGCTGAAGAAAACTTCACAATAATTAGAACTGTGAAACCAAAATTAAAATGGCAGCCTCTAGAAAAGGTAGATTACCACCATCTTGAAAGTCTTCAAGCAATGGCTAGATGACCTATTGGCAAATATGTTGTAGTAGAAGATTTCTTTGGCATATAAATGACTGCTGAGATCCTTCCAACTCTCAAAATCTGAACTGAATATTTGCATATAAATGTTATAGTAACAGTTCTTAAAAATGAGGCTGACTTTCAGATTGGCACATAGTGTTCCATTGAACTCTGTGAATAAACTGGTGGTCCAGACAGCTTCCAAGCAATTATATTTATCCATAAATGCAGAATTTAAAACAGCAACAGTTCTTTAGATAAATTCTACAGATTTAATATTATGTTCTCTATATATTAATATTTGTATGGGGGTGGAAATCAACCCTACTAAAATTACTCTGTTCTTGAATTTGAAAGTGCAATGAATCAAAGCAGGCAAGTGTTTCTCTTTGATCAGGGTGCACAGGTCATGAGAAATTTCAAAAAGAGAGAGAAAGCTTTGGCCCCTGCTGATGTGACTATGGCATTAAGAAATATCATTGTGCCTTGAGACGTTCCTAGGATTTTTAAAATAAGCAATAGTCTTTCCATTATTCCAGTTTCTGACTCATGGTTTCATTCCCCAGCAACCAGGAGCAACTCCCAAATCATCTGTGACTCCTACATGTTTGTCACCTGGGACAAAGACGTTCAAGGACAGTGTCATGACAACCATACCACCCACTCAAGCACTTGAGTTCAGGAGAGAAAATGAAAACTGGAAAGAAGCAAGGAGATAAAGCCTTCTTATTCCTTGTTTCCAAGTAATTACCAAAATTACTTTAACACAACATTTCTGGTGAATGAATGGTTTGTGATTTAAGGGATGTAGGTTCTCCCTCACCCTCAAATAAATTTAAAAATATATGTATGTAAAGAATATGAATGATAATATTCAAATATAGTTTTAAAAGATCTCCCCAAAAAAAGATATCTACCACTAGAAGGGAATTTTATGTAGTTTCTTCTTGTTTTTTTTTTTCTTTTCAAGATGAGCAGTTCAATAGCGTCTTTCACTTTTGTTTTAATCAGACATTGGTTCATGCAGCCATAGAAGCATAGACAGAGCTGGAAGAGACCTTAGAGGTCATCTATTCCAACACTTTCATTTTACATGCAGGGAGTGGCATTGCCAGAATTCAAACTTAGGTAGTACTTTGACCTCATTGTCAGTGATCTTTCTACTAACTAATCATTGGTTTGCAAAAAGGTAATCCTTTCCTATATTACCCTTCAATATTTTCCCTATTTGGGTTTTCTCTAATGATTTTTTTTAAAAAGAAGTTAATGGGAGAAAATGACTTTATCCAGAAGGAAAATGGCAAAGACAGATGCTATTTACCTAACTCTTATGTAAAAAAATCTCAAGAAAGCAAAAAGAAAATGAACTCTTCCTTGGTGATGAAGTGAGTAAGCCTCTCACTTCACCATGCCAGATTGTGTGTGTGTGTGTGTGTGTGTGTGTGTGTGGTACAATTGTGTGTTGCTGTTGTTTTAATGAAGAGGGAGGAATATTTTTTTGGCTAGACAAAGGCAACATTATGCCCAAGGAAATCCTGCCAGCTGTGACAAGAGTAGAATACATTACTTTCTTCTGTCAAGTGAAAAAACTGTTTTAGGTTTCTTACTTAAATGTGTGAGTCTGAAATAGATGCTACTGTCTTCCTTCCATTGTAAAATACTTACTTGAAATTACCTTCCATTATTATTTCCAAAATAACTTCCCTATTGTACAAAGTAGCTTGCTTTTTAAAAGAATTTCTTATAATTGAAATAATCTATTTTATATTTTTCAATAATATCATCCTTTCTTTGGTTAATAATTCATCTCCTAGACAGACCTGTGGAAAGCACCTGATCTGATACTCTTCTAATTTTTTTAAATGGGATCTTCTTTAAAATCCCGGCTGAATGTCCATTCTGAGTTCACTGTGATATATATACATATATATATATACACATACATACATACATACATATATATATATATGTTGTAAGTGTCGGTCTAAAACTAATTTCTGTCAGTTTTCCTAGAAGTTCCTGTCAAATAAGGTACCCTTCCCCAAGCAATTCATATTCTCAGGCTTATCAAATTTCTGAATTTCTGATTCATCCTTATCTAGACTATTGTACTTATCTAACTTCTAGTTTTACTTAGGAACTAATGGTTACCATTTCTTTGTATAACTTAAAGTCTGAAAGTGTTATTTCTCATCCTTTCTTATATTTTGTCATAATTTCTCCTGATTCTCCAAACTTTGTTCCTCCAAGAGAATTTTGCTAATATTTTATATGGCTCCATAAAATTTTCCCTTTGGTAGTTTGATTTCTATGTCATTAAATATAATTAAGGTAATATGATCATATTTTAAAAGCTATATTGACCATGAGTACTGAATAGCCATCCAATTATATATATATATATATATATACTTTAAAGAACTGTAGTTGTTATCTATACAGATCTTTTTTTCTTAGTTGTTTATGCATTTGCAAGGTGATTTTCCTCTCTATTGTTTCCTCATGGATTTTGTTACTACTGTTGTAGAATCCTTTCTGGACTTGCTCTCCCAACTCGGGCTCCTACTTCCAACATTAGGTTGGGTCCCATAGGGTAGCTGACTCTTCCCTTCAAAGTTCTAGGGTAACCCTGAGGGATCAGGAATGATTTCTTATAGTGTCTTTCATGAGTCTCTTGTGGGTATGCTCCCCACTGATTATCATATAACTGTTAAAAATAAGTAGGTTTTAGAAAAGCAGATTAATGTGGCATTGTAAGAACAGTTGGTTTTTAAAAAAATAGCATCATCACCATCAGCATCATCTTGCCAAGCCAAGCATACTTTCTCCTACACATACACACACACACACACACACACACACACACACACACACACACACACACACACACATACATATATATGGAGAGAGAGAGAGAGAGAGAGAGAGAGAGAGAGAGAGAGAGAGAGAGAGAGAGAGAGAGAGAGAGAGAGAGAGAGAGAGAGAGAGAGAGAGGGAGGGAGGGAGGGAGGAAGGGAGAGAGAGAATTAAGAAGTGAGTTCAGGCTAAGGGAGCACCTGCACCAAAGGGGTATGTGGAAGAGGCATGAAGAAAGAGAGGATTTACAAGACAAGACAAGCATGCAAACCAAAGTAAAGGACTTGATCTGTCCATCAAGGTGAAGATTCCAAACCAAATGTTCCCAGAAAGTCAGTTGGGTCCTGGCCAAGGGAGAGGAACTTCTGACAATAGGAACTCGACATCTTCAAAATCAGGATCAAAGATCCTGAAAGCTCGTCTCAACTCCTTTTGAGATTTGAAAGGATTTTCTACAAATTTTGGGAAATGGCTCTTTATGGATTCAAGTTCCTGTGTTGAGAATTGTCTATGGGCTTTGGAGTGTAATACACCAGCATTACAGAACAATTTAGTGACCGCTATTAGTGGACAGAGTTTTTCAGGTTCACAGACAGGTTTGTTCTCATTGTCACCTTCATTTTCCTCAGGTAAATTCTCTGTTTGCCCATTGCCCACAACCTGATCTAGCCCTTTTTCCTTAATCAATTGCTCAAACACAGCCTTCATTATGCCTTATAAGTTATCACTAGCCAATATCTTCTCTGCCTTAAGGGGAACCACAAATCTAAAGAACTTCTTCACTTGGGTTAGAGTTTGAAGGACAGCCATAAGGATCACATACACTTGAGCCAAGACCTGCCAGAGTACCAGTTCAGTTTGGAATGGCAACTGCAAAACAGACATTGTCACATTGCCTATGTAATCAATAGTTTCCACTACCATATGGGTAATTCTGCTATACAATATGTATAGCATATACATCTGGGTAGACCCAGAAACAGGCTATGACAGCCACAATCACAACTCCATGAATAACTTGTCTAAACATTGTTTCTTTCCTTCTTTACTACTCTGCCTTTCAATAGGATTGTGGGGTTCAGTCAAACTTCGAAGTGCCAACTGTAATAAAGTGATGATCTGTGGAAAATATTTTTAGTTGTTGTAAATGGGTGCACACCGGCTTGACTGTGACAAGAGAGATACTGGGGGGAACCTGTGAGTGCCTAGTTGTAATTGGAGATAGAGGTATTTCTTCAGAGAGATAGAGATAGAGAGAGATGCTGCTAGAGGGGTTACTCTGGGGTTGCCTATTGATCACTGCTTATGGCTAATAGATCAATATTTTTCCTAACCTCCTCTCCCTTGGTACCACCCTTCACCTCCCAGTTTCCACCCATGCCCTTCTGCCTCCCTTTCCCCTACCCTGATCTTAGTCAGCCACCTTCCAAGTAACTCAGGGCAACTATGATATTTCAGAGAAATATTCTTTACTCTTCCTTTCTCAAGTAAGGGGGTTTATTGGGAACAAAAAGAAGGGGATTGAGATGAGAGGGATGAGGTTTGTCCCTAATCTACAAGGAGAATTAGGAGGATTATGGAAAATGTCAGTCCTGTCACAACTGTGACAGAGACAGTCAGGGAGATGGAGGACAACTGTTAAATTTTCTTTCTTCTTCCAATTACACAAAGCCACCAACAAAAGTTAATTTCTTCTCAGATTAATTCCAGAAGTACCCCCAAGTGTCCTTCAGCCTGTAACAGAAGCTAAATCAGTTCTCAGCTTCTTCCTCCTTCAGCCAGAAGCCAAGGAAGTCTCTCCCCTGGTCAGAAAACCCCCAGAGAAGAAGTTTCTCCCTTGTCAGTAACCCCAGAGAAAAAGTTTTTCATTTCATCTCCTTGGTCAGTAACCCCAGGGAAGAAGTTTTTCCCTTGGTCAGTAACCCCAGAGAAGAAGTTTTTCAGTTCCTCTCCCCTGGCCAGGCCCCAACTGACTTTTCTGGGAACATTCCATTTGAAAGCTTCACCTTGATTGACAGATCAAGTCCTTTACTTTGGTTTGCTTGCTTGGTTTGGCTTATAAATCCTCTTTTTCTTCATGCCTCTTCCATAGGTAATATATTCATAGTTGAATGGAAGTCCTTTTCTCCCTTCTTTGAGGGCTCATTAATTTTCCCTGAAGTATTACTGTACTGGATGAGGGCCCTTTTAGTATTTTGAAGCTATAAGTATCTCTTGCCCAAAGGGTAGAAGCCACCTTTGCTCAGCATGTCAAGTGCCTCTCAATGTATACACTGCCATCATCCATTGCTATTCCAGGAGCAAATTTCAAAATTCATATTCACCTACTCATAAATGTGAGGAGAGGTGCACTCCTTTGGGCTTTCTCATCATGCCATTAGGAACCTCGGTATCCTACCAGAACACATCAACTTTTGTACTCACATCTCATCAGAACCTTCTGCTTCCATTAACTCTCTGATTGGAGAAAGGAATAGAGAGCTCCTAAAACCATCATTTAAGGGGGGTGCCAATCCCAGATATCTCTTCATTATCCACTGCATTCCATTATTCCCTGGCACCAGGTATCTGCCTTCACCACCATCCCCTTTCAAGTTCTTTTTGTATATTATGTGGAAGTCCCAATAAGACTGTACATTCCTTTAAGGGTGGGTACTATCTTTCCTTTTGTATATGTCCCCAGCACTTAGCACAGTGTTTGGCACATAGTAGGCACTTAACAAATTTTTTTTTTACTTTGCTGATGCATTTTAATTTTTTTACTAATTACATATAATAATAAATTTCAACTTAAGTTTTACAAAATTATATGATCCAAATTGTTTCCCTCCCCACTCCCAAAGCTGGCAAGCAATTTAATCTGGGTTTTATACATGTATCACCATGCAAAACATATTTAAACATTGTTCATTTTTGTAAGTGAACAATCTTTAAAATCAGAACTCCAAATATATATATATATATATATATATATATATATATATATATATACCCAAATAAACAAGTGAAAATTGTATGCTTTCATCTCCATTCCTACTCCAGCAGTTCTAGATAGCATTCTTAGTCATAAGTGCCTCAGAATTGTCCTGGATCATTGTATTGCTGATAGTAGCTAAGTCTATCACATTTGTTCATTCCATAATATTGCTATTACGATGTAAAATATTATCCTGGTTCTGCTTACTTCATTCTGCATTAGTTCATGCAGGACTCTGCAGCTCTTTCTGAAATCATCATTCATCATTACTTAGAGCTCAATAGTATTCTATCACCATCATATAACAATTTGTTCAGCCATTCCCCAATTGATGGAAATCCCTTTAGTTTCCAATTCTTTGCCACCACACAAAAAAAAAAAAAGCAGCTATGAATATATTTGTACAAATACCTCCTTTCCCATTTTTTTCTCTTTGGGATACAGACCTAGTAGTAGTATCAGTGGATCAAAGGACAGACAGTCTTTTAATGTCCTTTTCGGCATAGTTCCAAATTGCCCTCAGAATGGCTGTATCAATTCGCAACTCCGCCAGCAATGAATTAATGTCCCAATTTTGCCACATCCCCTCCAAAATAAATGTTTCTTTATTGACTGACATCTACTTTCATTCAGTGACCGAAGTACTTTGTTTTCCCCAAATTGATTGAAGATTTGTTCATACTTAATTATACCTTTGACTGATTCTCTAACTAAATCAAAGAGCCATTCTCTTATCTGAAAAAGGTATCATGGAATGGTGAGTCGTATTAGTTACATCAACAGAGGCTGAGGAGTATGAGGACATTCGTCTTATACCATATGGAAATGCGATTGATTTTTGTGAGTTTCTTTTGAATGAATAAATTGAAAAGCATTTATCAAGTCCAAGCAGGATGCTGTGTTTAGGGTACATACACGTACACACACACTATTGTGCTATTGTGCTAATAGTCTAATTTGTGGAAACGGTGCTTATTGAAAGAGTTACAGTGCAGAGCAGATTATAAAGCAGGGAGACAGATGGCAACCTTGAGGATAATGAGGATGTACTGGCAAGTCAGATGACTAGTCAAAATCCAGGAGACTAGAAGACCAAGCAAATGGCCAGATAGGATTCCACTCTCACCAGTGGATATTCCAATCCATACAGCCTCCTACTTTACTGAACTTTTTGTCTCAATTAATTTCTTTGATTATTCAGATTTATTACAAGAGTTTTGTATTTAAAGCCAATGTCATAAGCAAATAAAGTTTTCCCTTTACCTGTGTTTATGTCTTTTATTTCTTTCTTTCATCTTAATAACACTAGCATTTGTAAAACTATATCAAATGAGAAAGAAACACATACTTATTTTACTACTTTGTTTATTGGGAAAGCTTACCCTATAGAATAATGTTAGTGTAATTTTTGAAATACATTTTTTCTAATTTTTGAAAATGTACTTTACCAAAGGGAAAAACTCATGGACAGAGGTCCACAGGGCCGTGAAGAGCCAGATGCAACTGAAATGACTGAACAACAACTTGTAAGAATATTTGACTTTTTATTCCAAGACTTGTTTCCTTATTTTACCAGGGTTGTTTTAATAATTCTCTAGGAAAAATATTTTTATTTTCTCTGATGATTTTAAGTCCCAAGCAAAATTTAGCTTGGAAATTTTCCAGTTTTTTTCTTAAATTTTGTTTTCATTTTGATTTTTATAATTTTCATACATTTTTATGGAAATACTTTCTAGTTTCTGGTTCACTGAAGTTTTACAGTCTTATTACTTTAAAATCTTATTTAGATTGTTTTTGTTTCCATATCCATGACAAATATAAATTTAAAAGTCCATTGTTCAATACTATATAGGTGTGTGTATGTGTGTATATTTATATCATTCATATTGAATTGATTTCTTTTGAGTAGTTATATCTGCCTACTGTTGGCATATGAATGTGGTCCTGAGTTAATATTAGTTGCATACAATTTCATTATTTTCTCTGGATAGGTACTATTTGTTACTAATATTTTTATTTTTTTGTTCAACTGAATTTGACAAACATAAAGAAATGTAAACATTTCCATAAAAAGAAGGTAGACTGTATGTGAAATCACAAATCTATTATATACAGCTTGTTTTTTGTAAGTATACAATAAATTCAACAGTTTCAAAGTTGTCCTTAATCTGTATATACCTTTGAACTCACTTCTGTTCACTTTTTTTTAATAAAATAAAATGTTTTAATGACCTCTTTTGCTGTCCCCTTTTTATTTTAGGGGAGAAGTATGACTATCTCCTAGACCTGCCTCTAAATAACATTTTTGTTTTTTAAGAACCCTCTATTATAACAAATAGTCAAAGAAGACAAAGCTACACCTTGGTCCAATCAGAAAATATGTACTAATTTGTTATATTTAGTTCTCTGTCAGAAGTTTCTTGCTTCATCATTAATCATCTGCAGTTATGGTAGAGCTGAGTTTTTGAGGCTTTCAAATTTGTTTTTCTCTATTTTATATTGAGCGTTATGGAATAACAATTGTTATTCCATAGTTATGGAATAAATTGTAAAATTGTAGTCACTGAAAAAAATCTATTTTCTCAGGTGCTTCTTATTCCATTCTGCATCAAAATGTACCATTTTTATACAAATGGGTTCTTGCCACCTTTCTTTTATTTCTTTTGTCTGTAGCCCAAATAGGATTGGTGATTTTGGGGGTATAGTTCAAAATTTTTGCAGAATGAATGACTGAACCAATTCATAACTCCATCAAGAATGGCATGTGTAGAGATGGGAGGTCCTAGGTTCAAATATGACTTCAGACACTTCTCAGCTGTGTGACCCTGGGAAGTCACTTGATCCCCATTGCCTAGCCCTTATCACTCTTCTGCCTTGGAGCCAATACACAGTATTGAATCCAAGATGGAAGGTGAGGGTTTAAAAAAAAAAAAAAGAATTACATGTGCCTCTTTTCCCACAGGACACCCAACAATTACATTTTCCTTTTAGGGGCCATCTTGAAAATCTGATGGGTGGAACCTCAGAGTTTTTTTTTTAATTTGTATTTATTTGTTGTTAGGGATTTGGAGCTTGGTCTGAGAGTGTGGTTACTATCTTTTGCAAAGCTGAAATCACTTGAAGCATAATAAATGCTACTCCAGGCTCTCATTTTAATTCTGATTCTTTATTTCAAGTGGGATCCTAATAAACAAGACATCATTTATTCTTTTTTTTAATATATTCTGTTTTCCTCCCATTTCATGGGTGATTTTTTTCAAATTCACATAAGTATAATTCTTAATTATACATTTCCCTCCATCATATAGTGTTTTACTTTTTCTTCTCAGAACAAAATGATAGTGATAAAAATGCAGCATTATCACCACTATTGATCCATAATTAAAGTAACCTATTTCCATTCCTCTGCTAGTCTTCTCTTCCTCTTGTCCAAATCCTGCTCACTCTTCCCTTTTCTTTCTTTTTTAACCCACCCTTCATGACTCTACCTCTGACACTGAAATTTGTTTAATTTGTAACTATCCCCTTCTGAACCTAAATCAGTAGGATTCAGTTCCTCCCCTTCCTTCCCCCACCTCCCATCATCTGCCCCATCTGAGGACGAATGGGAGAAGTTCTTGAGGAAATTTTCAGCCTTAATAACCAAAAGAAGAACCTCAAGGGAAAAAAATATGGTACAAACTATGGACAGAAATAGAAACCTCTAGGTGAAGGAGACTGAGACTAGTTTTTCTATGTCAGAAATAGACATCTTATTTGTGGGTGAGGGAGAGACCATATTCCCATGTCAGTAATTGAAGTCACACCTTGAGAAGAAGTGAAGACAAGATCTCAGGTCATACAGAGAGACACCACCAGAGGTAAGTGCAAGATTGGAGATGGTTTTGAAGTTCATGATAGAACCAAATTAGAAACCTTTTCATGAAAGGACACAAATTGTCCTGGAGAACAATTATGGGAAACGTGGATCAATCCTATGTATGAAAGACTATAGGAGAAACTCAGTGATGAAAGAGAAATGGGTAGGTGGAAAGTTTTAGGAAAGTAGATTGGGAATTTGTGCAAAGCCTAAATAAAGGTCACTGTGTCTCATGTCTCATGGCAATTATCAATTTAGAGAATCACTTTAGTGAAAGTAAGAATCCAAGGGACATATTTGATAAACTTATTCTCTTTAGTGTTCGGTATAAAGGAGAAAAGCCATATGAGTTTGTGACTTGGGTAGTTGCTAGGCTAAGGAGACTGAGTCACACAGAAACATTAACAATTTAGGATGTGAATATTGTCAGATTGCAATAAGTGAATTGCAGTACAAGCCACACCAAAGGAGCCGAGCAAAGCTTACTGTTCTCCAGTCACTACTGATTTTACCATATTTTACTTCAGTTGGTGAATGTAGTATATAAGATACAATTGCCAAAACTTTCTGCTGGGAAGCTCCAACCTCAACCAATTTGTGCACATGGGCTACAGAAGCCAAATGAGACTGCCCGGCTGCAGACATGGATTGAAAAGCAGAAGCCCACAAGAAGGATACAAAACTCTATATAAGCTACATTAGCAAAACACAGCCAAAGGTGGATAACCATCTCTTGCTACAATTGTGAATAATATAGCCATCTAAAATTCACTTAACTAAGAGAAGGTAACTATTGAGCTGAAAGCTATTGAATCTGCACTGGGAAATGAAGATGGGAAAGGGGAAAAAGACACTCCAAATTCTATTAAAAAAAAAATCTCATCAACAAGGGCTGATGAATTCACGCACTCTGGACTGAAAGGATTTTACCAGGAACATCACCGTAGGAGATTTTTTGCATGGCTTAGTCTAAATTCTGAGATCCCTTCCAAGTCTCAAATTCTATGATTCAATGACCCTGCACTAATGTTAATGGGGAAGATGGAGAATGTCAAATGCCCTACTGTCCTGGATAGTGTGCTCAATATTCTATCATAATCCAACCATTCTTTTGGAGATCTCTTAAGGAAATTATCTTCATAGTCCATGAACACACATTGTACCTTATGGACCCAATGACAAAGACTACCCATATCTGGCCTCTATCAGAGAAAGATGGAGGAGAGACAGAGACAGAGACAGTGACAGTGACAGTGACAGTGACAGAGATAGAGAGAGAGAGGGGGGAGTCAAACACTGGCCTCTCAACCTCTGCAGTGGCTCCTATTAAACTTTTCTTTGGTGATTCACTGGTGCTTAAATAATAGAGCATCTATTGATACAGAAGTACAGCAAGAGAGCAAATATGTATAAGTACAATATGGGATAATGTGAAAGAAATCTCTTAGGATAATTCCTGAAGTTCGGTCCAAACTTTTAATAATAATAATAATACTAAGGCATTTTGGTTTTTAATATGGTGAATATTGATCCACATAAACCACATAAACAAAAGCTCTTTTGGGGATTCTCAATAGCTTTTTTACAAAAACTCTTACCTTCTGACTTAGAATCAATACTTAGTATCTGTTCCAAGGCAGAAGAGCATTAAGGGCTAGAGGAGAGTGACTTGCCCAGGGTCACATCCAGTTGGTGTCTGGGGTCACATTTGAACCCATGACCTCCTATCTCTAGACTTGATCTCAAAAACTTTTAAGAGTACAAAGGGATCCTGAGACCCAATTTTGCTTAATCTCAAACCCATTGAAAGATACAAAAAGTAGGTCTTTATTATCACTGCTCTCTAATTAAAATTTAGCGTTTCCATTGATTATCAATGTAGGCAACAAATCATTCTTCTGACCATTAATTTCACCAAATTACCAAAAGTCTCTATACTAGAGCTGATAATTCAACTGACAAGTGCCAGTTTTGCAAACTCTGTCTCTACCCATGTGGAATTAGAGCCCTCCTCCCTTAGTAGATTCCCCAAGACCATACAATTTACCAAACTCTGTTCTGCTGATTTATGTGCACCCCCAAATGAATGTTTGGGGTGGGGGACTCATCTACATATCTTTAGCGAATATCTTTTCTAAGTCATCAACAAATAAAGCTCATTTTGATAATTATCGAATGATCTTTGAGTGTCTCATTTCATTCCAATATCAAACTACCTGGAGACCAGCCTAAGTCAGGTTCACCCCTAATACCACTCCAGGACTTTGGCAAACTCTTTTGCTAAACAGGGAATTACCAACCAAAAATTTCTCCAATAAGATGGAGACCCCCTAAGCCTCATCATCTCCCTTGCCACTGAGCCATGCAGAACCCTGGGCATTTTCTGTTACTGTACCCCAAAGACCCCTCAGTCTTCCCATCTGCTCCAGTACAAAACCTTCCTACATGTAATGTCTCCCTCCCCCAATTAGAATGTGTGCTTAGCCAAGCAAGCTATACATACTGGACATTTCACATAAAATTCTCTTTTTCTTTTCTACTTTGAATATGGAAATTCTCCTTTTTTCTTGATGTTCATTAAATTCAGAATTAAAAAAAATTTAAAGTACAATCACCTTGAGAGCAGGGACCATTTCATAGCGCCTAGTGGTACACAGAAAGAATTTAATAAATGTTGTTTTTTATTCAAAAGGTTTTAATTTATAACTAACAAAGAACTCAGAAGAACAAAAACAAAAGATATCATTAAGGATTTAATGACAGGAAGAGTAAATGAGTTGGTTATGTGCAGGAGGTAAGAATGACTGGCAGACACCTACATTGTTCCACTGATAGCCTTGCAGAAATAACAAAAATCCTCCAGTACACTGGCTGGGCCTACTGTGATGAATTTTAGGGAAAGCATGTATAGGATGAGCATAAAATGTATAAATTGGGTTCAGATCTGAACCCTGTTCAGAACTCCCAAACCAATGAAATCATGAATATATTTGTATGTATTGATTCATTCATTTGGCAAGTATAAAATTACTGAGTTGCCCAATATCTGGAAGGATAATAGTGAGGGCAACAAAATAGGTAAAAAGGATGAAGGGAGGTGTGCAAAAGCTCAGAAAACAAACTTATTTATTTCACAATTTAGTCCAGAGCTGGTCCCATTCACAAATACCCAATTTGGATAACCTATGTCATAAGTTAACTGATCTTTCCCCTGTGCCAAAAATGCAGTCTATTCTACATTTCAGTCATTTGACAATAATTCAGAAAAATAAACCCATCTTCAAGGAGCAATTCTTGTTCCCATGGAATTGCTTTATGACTTTGAGTTTAGTGTTCACTAAATGAATGTAAATTCTGGCAAACATTTTAAATTGTTTTCTAATAACAGATATTGTATGGAATAAGGTTACTAATTTATAACTGAATGTTACATTTTATTTCTTACAAAATTCTATGAGGCTTTTCCCTTAAGATCATGAAATTATTTTGACCATCCTTTTCTTTAATCATAAAATTAAAGACTCTAAAATATAATCTCTAAAATAAAATCAAGCAAAAGGACATACAAAGCATGAGAAAAATAAATTTATAAATTAAAAAATCAAACAATCTTTTCTATTACAGCCAGGTGCAGATTAGTACAAATAAGGAATTCCCTGAAGTAGTGGTATGCATTAGAATTTATACTATTCTAAATTATAATTATGTCAAATATGGGCATTAGTTCCAGTCATTGGAAATATAAAGTGAAAATTCAAATTAATAAGACTACTTTAGAGGGTTCATTATTTATACTAATTAGGACCCAGCTGCAATTTCAGCATGCATTTGAATTCACAAATTTGAATTACAATTATGTAAAATATTGCTATTGGTTCTGACCCAAAGGAAATAGACAATATGGATTTGAATAATGTGACCACTTCATAAGATTTATTATTTACACTAATCATGACCTAGCTACAATATTTTAAACTCTGATTAATGTCAGATTTCAACATAGCTTTAAAATACAGTAGCTAGTATGTACTTCAACGGAAAGTTTATTTAAAGATGTGGCTTAAAGATTATGTTGACACTTCTTACTCAAATTTGTCTTAGTGAATGTTTCCATTTAAAAGTACTTTTAAAAAAATGGGTACAGGACAGAGTCAAAGCAGTACAGAAAATAATTTGGCTCATATATATGTATATGTATATATGATAGATTTTACTGACATATATGTATATGTTTTCCAAAAATATCTTACTGACCCAAAGATGTTAGTAAAGCTTCGCTTTATACACATATAGGTAGGATGTGTACATTATGTAAATTTTCATTTTGGTTAAAAAGTACTTTTTTTTTCCTTTTCCTCATATTTACTTAGTAATAGTGAATCACATCCTTCCCAGTTACTCCTATGGCAAGAAAATTAATCTCTGTGCTTATTTGTTTTGTTTTTTTAGAGATCTTCCATTGCTCTCTGTTAAATAAGACCAATCCCAAAGCTTTACGAAATCAACCTGATGGTTCTTTGGCTTACAGATATGTTTATATTGAAGTTTCTGAAAGTACATAAAATCCTTAATAAATATTGTATGGATGAATTTCTTTTCTATCCTATGTAGACAATTGCACTTATTATCCATGCTTTGTTCTGTTTTCATTAGAAAAAATACTTATATATCAGTACTTCTTTAGAGTCTATTTTTTCTATCTCAAGTGGTTTCTTATTCATCACTAACTGAATTCCTAAGACCAACTTGGTTTCCACCTACCCCCACTGTCTTTCAATAATACTATGAGCTTAAAGACAAGATGCCTATCCAAAAAGCCCCACCTTGCACCCTAAGCCAATCCCAGATAAAAATGCCTTTTTCACAGATTTAGGCTTAAAAGCTGCCAAGTTTAGTCTCTGAACAGAATGCTTAATCCTCATATGATCTAGATCTTGAAAATAAGATAAACTGATAGGAAATGTATATCCTGAATGAGATGAAATGTCACTAGTAAAAGCAAAATTCTATCTTTGAAAAACTCTGAGTCTCACCTGTGAATACTGATACCAGGAGGTCAATAGCAAATGGCAGCAAGTCCAAAAAGATCTCTCTAAACACCCTAACCCAAAGCTACAGGAAGAACATGCCTCCAACTACAATCTCACTGGAGTCTTTTTTTTAACTATGTTCTCTATCAAAGACCAATGCCAAATAAATAAATAAATAAAATAAAATAAAGCTTAGGACTAGCTGGCTGCAACCTCAAATTTTATCACGACACATTTTGCTTCCGGGATGTCAGTCTCATGGATGGGTTCTTTCATTTTCTGGTCAGGATACTCTTTTAGAAAGCATCCACTCAGTACTAAATGGTGCCTGTACTTATCTGGAAAGCATTCATTGCTATGAGGCAGAAATGCTCGCTTTGAAAGAATTCACTGCAGAATGGTAGGGAGGACTGTTAAGCTGCCTGAAGGCCAATTCCAAGAGTCCAGACCTCCCACACTAAAAGAGCTGAGGTAGTCATTCAAGCCCAAACACACAAGGACATACACCAATGCTAACTGGGCTCATGCCTGCCATGGTGTCAATAGACCACCAGACTCAGTGTAGTGCTGCTATTAGTGCTGCCAGCTTCAGAGTGCACTAACAGATAGAGTAAGCAATGTATGTCTCCTGCCCCATCCCCTAACAAGAGCAACAAAAATCAGTCCTTCTACCAAAATGCATATGACATGGACAATAGATTATTCCCACATATTCAGACCTCCCATAGTCTTTTTGAAGCAGAATACACTCGTTCTTTCCATTTGTTTTCAACTCCACAAATCCTCCCGTCTTTTCACCCCTTCCATGACTTGCTCAGAGAAAGATAACAAAATGGCCATCGCTGCTGCTACTGTAATGTATGTAACAATCTACAGTTTCATGGTTCCATGCAGAATCCATGTGTTTCAGAATCCTAGGCTGCCTAGGCAGATGTGCCTTTTCCTGGCTACCATTCCTTGCTCCCTTGATATTCCTCTGGGGAAGCCCCACTCCTCTTTCATTCCTATACCATTCCTATAGGCATATAGGAATGCATAAAATAGGCATGCCCATTTTCTTCCTTATTCTACTTTCAACAAATTATGAATCATTTTCTTCTTTTTCTCACATTTCTTTCACCTTCCAACCATAGAAACCCACCTCCTTCTAGAATGGAGCTTGTCTCCCATACTAGAGTAATATTTGGATACTCGTGTCTCTTGTACTTCCCGACACACTAGAACAGGGAGAAGGTAGGCATGCCCTTGCTCCTCATTGCCACTTCCATACCCTCCTCCTAGTATTGTTATTCTTTCGGAAAGGAATTTATCCTACACAGGGAAACAAGCAATACTAATTTTTCCTCATGATGTACTAAAATTCAAGGAACTAAGTCTCGGGCTATTGAAACAGTTTCCTGGGCAAGTAAGTATAAAATATCTAGGACACAAGGAACTACAGCCCCAACTTGGGGTTTTAGAGAGCAGATCAGCAGCATAAACAAATCTGAGAAGCTGTGCTCAAAAGATTCTCTCTCTATATGAACATGCCTTCACTGCTGTGGCTAAGTAGACCTCCTTCTTACTAATTATTGAATGAATTGCAAGTGTCTCACTCCATTCCAATTTGGGACCCTGACTCCCCTACTACCAGGGGACTGGCCTGAGTCAGAGGCAACCTATTACACTCATAAACCTGGTCTGCCTTTGCTATAATCAGATATATCATCCCGTCCAGGACCTGGTGCATTTTATCTCTCAGCCTTCAGATCATTCTCTCTCTTTTTTCAAAGGGTTCATTATATTTGGCTCTCTATGTTCCTCTCTACTCCCACCTCTGTCTTTATACGTGGGGATTTTAAATATTGATGTCAAATACCTTTGTTCTTCAGCCATCAACCTCCTCAACTCCCATTAATTTCTCCTCTCTGGTCTCTTCTTTCATTGGTGAGTTTCTTCTATAGTCTCCAATTTGGGGTTGGGGGCAGACCAGCCATGCTCCATTCCCCTTCTAGCTATATTTGGACTCTGTAGACTTTATTGACAAACCCTGGCAAAGGTTCCTTCCTTCTGTAAGGCCCCTCCACCCTTTTTCAGTCTTCCCTTAAGCTTTTTAAGGGCAGAAACAGTATTACTTTCTTACTTATATTTCTATCTGGGAATACATATGTAACAGAAATTGGCACCCATTAGGCTCATAATAAATGCTTATTGCCTACCAGCCATGATCCACATTCACTTCACTTCAATAACACACACTTAACGATCAACCACAAATATAATTTATAATGCCTAATTCTGAAATTCCATAACCCCCTATCTGGTCTTTCCCTGTGCCTCATCCATCTTAACTGGATTCTCTCTCCTTACCACAATCTCCAATCACTCCATATCTCCCTGTTTTCCCAAGCCAGAACCTTTCCTTCAGAGTCTTAATTCAATGGTTAATGTTCCCACTTTACATGTTCTTCTACCCTTGAATACATTGCTTTCAAGCCTAGACTAAGCTCAGATGACGCCTACCATCTAAATTCTCTCAGGTTCAGAGCTGCTGAATGCTACTGGAGGGGGTCAAATGATTTTATTGACTGGTTGTATTATAAATGTATGAGATTAAATCTTAGCTGGAACCTTACAGCTTCATAACAATCATTTTATTTTACCTTGATCTGTATCAATCACACTTACTGAGGCTGTCAATAATACAGTGCTAGGTTGAATTCAAATCCATTCTCAGAAACGTACTGCTATTTGTATGATCATGGACAACTTATTTAGCCTCTGTCTACCTCAGTTTCCTCAACTGTCAAGCAATAATGATAACACCTACTTCCCAGGATCAAATGAGATAATAACTATAAAGTGCTTTCCAGAGTACCTGAGATATATCCCTCCCTCCCATTTGAACTCCTACAAAATCTAATTCCATTTTACCTATCAAGATGTTTTATCCATTCCTCTCCTTCACATACTCCACACTCTACCCAAACTAGACTACTAATCCTATAGACAAAATTCCACTTTCTACATTTCTATATTTCTGTTACCTATATCTAGAACATTCTTCTTCTATATCCACATCCCTAGGAATCTCTGGTTCCTTTTACAGTTCATTCTTCAAGAAGCCTTTTCTGATCCCACAACTTGTCAGGGCTCACTCCCACCTGCCAGAAACCACTTTGTAATTATCTTGCATTTACTTCTCTTTCAATATGTGGTATACCCCCAGTGGTGTATAAACTCCTTAGGGAAACTTTAGTCTTTGAATCCCCACAGCATAGCATAATATCTGTGATATAGTAAGTGCCTAAAAATTGCTTAATGATTAATTAAATTATATTAACCATCATATTTTTACCCTGATCCTAATATACTCAATATATTTCACAGTCGAAAAAATGAAATGTTGAGGTGTGTGTACATATATATATAGTATGCTATGCATATTTGTATATTTGATTATGATACAAATTTTGTATATATATATATATATATATTGTTTAAGGCTTTTTTATTTTAAAAGTTAAGATTCTTAGAAATATTTAGAGTTATTCTATGGGTTATTATCACCAAATGTTGAAAACTCAGCAACAAGAAGAGAAAAACTAAAAGAATTTACATAAGACCATCCTGCAAAAGAAATAAGTAACTAAAGACTACTTCATAAATCCATCCTTTCTGGAACACTAGCAATGCTTCTATTCCCCATCTACACCCTTCTCTACTCATAGCATGCAGAATGGACATAGAGGAGTATATAAATACAGTGACTACAGAAATTTTAGGCAATATCTTTCACAGTTAATCCCTATGCTATCTCCCAGGGGCCCCTGCTTCTATCTTGGGAGAGTTTCCTCATAGTGTGGGCTCTCTCATTACTGGCTTTCCACCTCTATTATTATTATTGTTGCCACAAATAATTGAAATAACTAGTATTTATATACCACTTTAAGATTTACAAAGCATTTTGCAAATATTATCCCTCTTGATCCTTACAAAAACATTGAATGGTAGGTGTTATTATTCCTATTTTATAGTTAAAGAACCTGATTCAAACCAAGATCAAGTGATTTGCCCAGGGTCATATAGCTAGTAGGTGTCTGACATTAGATTTGAACCCATATCTAGCTGACTCAACACCCAGGGTTCTATATATTACAACACCAAGCAACTCCATTCTCCCAAAGAACTGGCACTATCTTCCATGATTGCACTGATAAGGGGACCTTTAGACATTCCACTTTGGGCGCTCATTCTCTGTCAATGTCTTACAGGATCCCAGGGGGAGGTTCACTACAAGACTGAGTTGAGATCTATGATTCAGAGCAACCCTGAAGCCTGAGAAGAAAAGGGGGTACAATGGAAGACTATAGAGCCCGAGAATAAGAAAGGGCAGAAGAGAAGAGATTAAAAATGAAATATCGCTTATAATGATTTAATACAATACAGGAGGAAACAAAGAAGCAGGTGGAGTGAAAGAAATGTGAGAAACATGACAGCAAAGGATTTCCAGAGTATCCTTCTCAGCAATGGTCTCACTCTCAAAGAATCTACTCTTTATACCTTTATTATTCAATTTCAGGGACTAATCTAATGAATGAAGAAAATCATTTTGCTGTAGCCATTCAGAATCTCCCTGGAACAATCCCCTAAATGGTCACCCTCACCATCTTCCCTAACAGTCCTTGCTCAACATTTGGAGTTGGGAGAGCATAGATAAGAAAACAGGCAAAAAATGTTGAAGGAAGACACAATAGCATTAGGTATTCTAATGGATAAGATTGACTATAAGCTCATTTTCAGCAAGAATACTTTACAAAAATTAGCTTGGTGATTGACAGAGTCAGATAAAAGCTGACTCAGTAGGAAAAATAAAAAAGTTTATTTAAATGGACAAATACTGTGAAACTAAGACTATCAAAGAATAAATGGATGTTTAGTATAAGATTTGTAATTACTTCCTCAAAAGAATTGAGGGGTGAGAAGAGTCTGCATGCCTGCAAATGAACAAAACAATAGAAAATTAAAAACTTTCAGATACCAATAAAAGACTAAAAAAATACTTGTTTTCAAGCCTTAACTATACAAGAGCTTAAATAGGGTTGGGGCGCTAATTTGGTTCATTAAATAAAACTTTTAGTAAAGAGACTATAACAACATAAAAATATTTCACATCATAACCACCAGACATTGCAGTGTTGGCTTAATATTAGGAAAACTATAAACATAAGAGACCATACTAATAACAAAAAAATTACATAGTTATATTAACAAATACAGAAAAATTTTTGACAAAATACAGTATTTGTTTATGTTATGAACATAACAAAGAGCAATAAATAGATCATTTTATAATATAGTAAGAATATCTAAAGACAGAAGCTTGAATTTCTGCAATTGGCAAGGCTAGAGGCTTTACCAATAAAATCACAGGCAAGCAAGAGTACTAATTGTTACCACTAGTAAAGAAATTGATGGAATCAGGATAGGCCTGCGGTTCCCAAATTTTGCACCTAAGCACCCCAGCATGCTGAAATAAATTGAGAGGAATATTGTAAAAGTTTGAGGCAAACAGAGGAATACACACTGCTAACATGCTAAAACTCAGCTAATACTAATTCCATATGCAGTGCCATGTCTTTGTGCCACTGAATTTTTAGCAATTGCTATAACATAAGGCAAACAATTCAAGCAGTGTAGAACAAGAAATAAAGATGATGAATTCCAATAATTCCAAGTTTCAAGAGACTATACAGCACCCAACAAGTACACACATCTCATTAGTAAGTAGCTGTGTTTATTTTAAAATGGAATAAAAATATTATTTTTCATTTAATTGACGTGTATTTTTTTAAACAGCTGCTAAGTTGTTAGGGCATAATTACTTCTCAAGTTGTTTGGCTCTTACTATTTAATAAACAGAAGTGTTAGTATTTCTTTTGGCCTACGAGAGTTGTCATGAAAAAAATTACTGAAACACTAAGGTCACCATGGTCTGAGGAAATTTTGAGAACCTCCAGCACGAGAGAAAGTGGAAATAAAATTCATTGCTTTTGTAGATAACATGATGGTTTATTTAGAGAAACCTAGAGATGACTGAAAAATTAATAATGTCAGAGGAGTGGCAGGTTATAGAAATAAACACATATTGTAAGTCTTTCGGTATATTGTCAACAAACCCCTCCCCCTCAAAAAAAAAGCCACCAAAAGAAACGTCATTCAAAAATGAAATGAATGAATAAAAAAGAATTTATTAACACCTCATATGTGCCAAGTGCTAAAGGTACAAAAGAAAAAGTGAAGCAGTAAGAAATTCATATTCTAATTGGTAGAGACAACACATTGAAGAATATAAGGCCTGGACATCTTAAAGGTTCAGAAACCTGGGATACAGCAAGTCTTGTAATCTTAGGTTTCCTAAATTGAAGACAGTCCTAGGGGTCTGCAGGAAAGCCTGTAGGGTCTTAAGAGGTACTGGAAGATGACAAACGATAAGGCTTGTGGGCCTCTATCTAAACTGAAAGAAAGAGTGGGTAGTTTCCATCTTACCCAAGGAAAACAATCCAGATGGGTTGGATATCCCAACTGGAGGATGGAACAAAGAAAGACGAGAAGGGAAGAGGACCCTTTCAGGATTGCATTGCTGATGACAAGGAAGGCAAGAAAGATAACTGTTGTAAGTCTCTAAGTACTTCTGCCTTACCATTTTACCCAGGCATTAAGTGGGGGTAAACACAGGGCCTTGATTTCTTTTGTTTCTGACAAAGGCTGTCCTAGGAAAACAGGTCCAGGGGACTAGAGCTCAAGTCTTGCCTCCATTGAATGAGGTTCCTGGTTACACAAATATTTAGCGATAACCATCCAAACGTATGTAGTCAGAAAAATTTGATGGATATTCTAAGGTCATGAATGGGAAGTGTCACATTCTTCACTGCTGACCAGATACTTTTCTGAATAGAAAAATGGTACAGTATCCTTGCTAAATATTATTTCTGTGGTATGGAAAGACAATGATATATGAGTGTCTCCTTTTGTTCCAACACTAAATCTAAACTAATTGAGGACGAGCCTGAGTCAGTCTTCACCATCACATTATGTCTTGCAAATGATTACACTAGGAAAAGATAAACCAGAAAAAGAGAAGTATATGGTGATATCATTAATGAATATTATATATATGAACATATATAAATTTTAAATGTGCAAAAATTTAATGAAAAGTAAATATATCTTATATATACTGTGTCAGTTTGAAGACTTTGTCATCTAAAAGTCAAACTGCATCAAAATTGTCCAAAGACAGAAAATCATGTATAGATGTAGGAATTAAGCTAATAAAATGCAATTTCTCAGTCACTACAAGGAACTCTACAAGGCAATTCTTTTCCTCAATAATGTTTGAAAATATTGCAGGTGTGTCTCCTTACTTCCTGACTAATCATAACTATAATGAACAAAATACATGAAAATTTTAGCTGAAGGGAAAAACATTGTCAAGGATACTGTTAAGCTCCAGACTAAAATTATGATTATAGACCTAGGGAAAAAATTCTCTCATCTTTAAACCTTAAATTAGAAAGCTGCCTGAAATTGATGTAAATTGGATTTTTTAAGCTTAAGGAAATATACTTGGAAATGGAGATACCTACTTCCTATTAATATATTCCATGCCTATGAGGAAGACCAATGAGCATAATTTTTCAAAAGAATTATTCCTTAATATAAACAGCTATTTTCACACTTTGTTAAAAATGAAGATGGGGGAAACAACCTATCAGAGCCAGAGTTTTTCTTATCTAACTCTCCCACAAATAAAAAGCTATTTGTTGACCAATTCTTTGTCTCATCCAATATTCATTAAAAACTTGAGGGAAGAATTCTGGGCCTAAAACTGAACAAACAATTCTATGCAATATCAAGATGTAGTTCTATCAAATAAATAATATGTAATAAAGACTTTTATGAAATTTATAAAGTTTATGTGTTCTATAAGAGTAACTGAAAAGCAAAAAATTTTATATTTTAGCTTAAGGAAAAAGGTTTGCCCAAAAATTTAATGGTACACAATGAACTATCTTCCCATTAAAAATATGTATAGTATCCTAGTTTTAATATATATTAAAACTAGAGCTAAAACTAGAGGTTAATACTAAAAGAAATGGGAAAAGAAACAAATGGGGGTAAATTTATATGTCACAAAGAAGCTCATGGTGGGAGAGGGGGAAAACATTAATACACTGGAAGGGTAAAGAGATTGGATATAGGAAATACTCAACTCTTACATGCATTGAAATTGACGCAAAGAGGGAAGAACAACCCAATCCATTGGGGCAGAGAATAGATTTGCGCACTATAGGGGAGAAGAAAGGTAACAAATGAACTGGTGGGGAGGGAAGCAGTACAAGGGAGGGAGAGGATGGGGGGTACTTTTAAAACAAAGGGGGGAATAAAAAGGGAGGGGGTAGAAAGGGAAGGAAAATAAAGGTGCGAACTAGGGAGACTGATTAAAAACAAACATCGGTGTAGAAGGAAATAGTGAAAGAAGAAAAGGGAGGACTAGGAGTAGAAATCAAAATGCTGGGAAATACACAGCTGGTAATCATAACTATGAATGTGAATGGAATGAACTCACCCATAAAATGCAAGATAATAGCAGAGTGGATTAGAATTCAAAACCCTACCATATGCTGTCTACAAGAAACACACATGAGGAAGGTAGATACACATAGGGTGAAAGTAAGAGGATGAAGTCATATCTATTGGGCAGCAACTGAAAAAAGAAGGAAAGAGTCCCAGTCATGATATCTGACAAAGCCAAAGTAAAAATAGATCTGATTAAAAGGGATAGGGATGGTAATTGCATCCTGATAAAAGGCAATATAGACAATGAGGAAATATCAGTACTCAACATGCATGCACCAAATGACATAGCATCCAAATTTCTAAAAGGAGAAACTAGTGGAGTTCAAGGATTAAATAGATAGAAAAACTATACTAGTGGGAGATCTGAATCTTCCTCTATCAGAACTAGATAAATCAACGAAAAAATTAAATAAGAAAGAAGAGAAGTGAAGTGAATGAAATCTTGGAAAAATTAGAGTTAGTAGATATGTGGAGAAAAATAAATAGGGACCAAAATTAATACACCTTCTTTTCAGCAGCATATGGAACATTCACAAAAATTGACCATGTATTAGGGCATAAAAACATTGCAAACAAGTGCAAAAGAGCAGAAATAATAAATGCAACCTTCTCAGATCACAATGCAATGAAAATAATAATTAGTATGGATACATGGAGAGGTAAATAAAAAAATTAATTGGGAATTAAACAATACAATTCTCTAAAACTGGTTAGTTAAAGAACAAATCATAGAAACAATTAATAATTTCATTGAAGAAAATTACAATGATGAGACATCCTTTCAAAACCTATAGGATGTAGCCAAAGCAGTACTCAGGGGGAAATTTATATCCTTGAGTTCATATATTAACAAATTAGGGAGAGCAGATGTCAATGAATTGGGCATGCAAATCAAAAAACTAGAAAGTGAACAAATTAAAAATCTCAGATGAAGACTAAATTATAGATCCTAAAAATCAAAGGAGAAATTAATAAAATTGAAAGTCAAGGAACTATTGACTTAATAAATAAAGTTCCACTTGTCCTACAGAATATCACATCTTGCTACTCAGGAGAAATCATTTTTTTTTCAGTATCTCTCATTTATATTTAATCATTAAAGTCTAGCAAAGATACCCACCTCTGTATAGGAAGTCTTTGGACATGTCAAAGGGTACATGTTTGACTGATGATCTCTTGTAGACTACATGAATCCTTCCTCTTTCTTCTTCCTTCTGTTTACCTTTTTCCAAAGGTTCAATGAAATACTCATCATCATCTGTCCTTATCATTCCAGCCTGGGAAAAGGAAAAAGAAAAAAAGAACAAAATGCATAAGTAACTTAAAGCAAAACTGTTTTTGCCTTTTTTGTTAAAGCTCATGTTGGTAAAGGTATTTTAAAAATAGATAGCACTTGTAGAGTGCTTTAAAGTTTTCAAATGCTTTAAAAGTATTGTTTCATTTGGTCCTCACAACAATCCTGGGAAATAGGGGCTATTATTATCCTCATTTTAATGAAAGGGAAATTGGCAGTATCTGAGATAAGGTTTCATGTCTTCCTGATTCAGGTCTACTCTGTGCCATATTGCTACCAAGAACTAATTAATTAAATCAATTCCCCACTGGTTTCTAATTTTTAAAATTCCAATGATTTTAAATCATTGGAGATTTTTGTACATCCTTTGAAGGGAATATAGTGTAGTGGACGGAGAACTGAGTTTCAGACCCCAGCTCAGTTGATACTACTATGCCCTTGACTCTGCCCTCTGAAGCCCAACCACCAAGACCAGAGATGAGTTATTCATGGTTAATGGTTCCAGATTAGGTATTAGGTGGGAAGGGAAGAGAAGAGGATACATGGGTGAAGAAAAAGCAGCTGAGAAGGGGAAAGAGAGGGTCAGAGAGTCAGGATTGATGTGAACCTTGGCTAGAGCTTCTCCTGAAATGATGGACTAGGAGAGGCAGTCACCAATCAGAAAAAGCAGGACCCTGGGTCAGAATTTTCCCAGAAACAGAAGATGGCTGAGAACCAAAAAGTTTTCAAACATCTATAAAGAGTTATTTAAATATTAGAACTATAAATGTATCATCCTGGGAAAACCCATGAGTTCCTCACTCAAGCTTACATTTATTTGTATTAAGCATGTTTCCTGGGATGACTAGTTTCTGTGAATGATCCATAATAGATCAAGATCTGTCACTATGTCTAAAGCTTTTAAGTTCCTGTTTATATTTTCTGTCTCTATCAACTCTCAGAGTAGCAAGTCCTATAATTAAGTCCCTATGGCATAAATCAGCACTGAGTTTTATATTAAAATTGCCTTTCTTAAGCTTCTAAGAGTACTTCCTGCTTCTTATAGTCAGTGATTCAGTGAACCACACTATGGCTTCCCCTGGTGAGAAATAGTGAAGAGGTACATTGGAGGAAAATGGACTGATATGGAAGGCATTATCAAGATAGAAACAACAAGACTAGGCAACTTGGACTTGAAGAGAAACTAAGAATTCACTGAACTCCAAGGTTGCAAACCTGGGTGAGTGGAAAGATAACAATTTACATACTCTGATAATAAGAAAAGCAGTTGCAATTGTTGCATATATTAATGTTGATCCAATTTACTGGAAGGAAAAAAGTGAAGAAACTAGGGTTTCATGGCTACAGGGACACTGAATTATTATGGTTCTCCACATCTCTTCCATTTCAAGCTCTTCAGCTTAGTTTTTAACTTTCTCCCTCCTTGTCTGAAACACAAATTATTCCAAGGTTTTTTTTTTCTCTTGGGCCTCTATTATCCACCTTGACAATATTAACTACTCCAAATGTTTCAACTATGACTTCCATATACATGATTCTCAATTCTATATCTATTCCCAGTCTATCTTCAGCACCATGATTGCAACCATCAGTTAATGGACTCTACTTATATATCCCACTAGTACCTCAAAATCAGGAAGTACAAAATTGAAGTAATCTTCATCCCTAAGTCTGTTCCTCCCACAAACCTCCTTTTGTTTCTATTGATGAAAATATTTTTTCACACATCAACTACTTTTGTTCTAAATATTCTCTTAGGGTCTATTTGATTTCACCTTAGCAATATTTTTATATCAATCCTTTTCCTTTATTCTCAAAGGTCATCACTTCTTTTCACCTCAACAGTCCTAATGATATACTTTTTAAGTTTTTTTTTTATTTTTCATTTTTATTTAGAATATTTTTCCTTGGATACATGATCCATGTTCTTTCCCTCCCTCCTCCTGGAGCCAACAAGCGATTCTATTGGGTTTTACCTGTATCATTGTTCAAAATCTATTTCCATATTGTTAATATTTTCAATAGAGCAATTATTTAAGTCAACATCCCCAAACATATCCTCATCAAATCATGTGATCAATCATATGTTTTTATTCTGTGCTTCTACTCCCACAGTTCTTTCTCTGGATGTGGATAGCATTCTTTCTCCTAAGTCCCTCAGAATTGTCCTGGATCATTGCATCGCTGCTAGTAGAGAAGTCCATTACATTCATTTGTGCCACAGTGTATCAGTCTCTGGGTACAGTATTCTCCTGGTTCTGCTCCTTTCACTCTGCATCAATTCCTGGAGGTCTTTCCAATTCATATGGAATTCTTCCAGTTCATCATTTCTTTCAGCACAATAATATTCCATCACCAATAGATACCACAATTTGTTCAGGCATTCCACAATTGATGGATACTCGCTCATTTTCCAGGTTTTTGTCACCTCAAAAAGTGAGGCTCTGGAGAAGCAGAGTCAAAATGGAAGCTTAGAAGCAGCAGAAGTTCAGACCTCTAAAAACCCTTCCTTACCAATCACAAACTGAATGCTCCTAGGGGACTGAAAATCAAACCTAACAACAGGACAGAGCCAAGGAACCCTCTTGCTGGACTCAATCCAAAAGGTAAGCCCCTCCCCCCCAAGCCAGAATCCAAGAACACTCAGGATTAAGTGGAAGGCAGAAGGAAGGTCCCAGGACCACTTTCCCCCCTCCCCACCTAGACCACTAAGCCTCCAGCAGCAGCAGCAGGAACCTCTGGGTGGGCAAAGGTGATGCTCTGGAGGGAAGAACTGTGCCAGGCTCAGAGTGTCAAACACAGATGGTGGGGAAGGAGCTGGAAAGGGCTCGTAGAGCAGACAGCCTGGTCACAGTGGCTGAGACTCTCCATATTGCTCCAGCCTTCCAGGAGGATTTGGCCTCAGGGCATATCCAGCCCAACCCAGCTGAACTTAGTCCCATCAAAAGTCTTCAGAGGACAGGGAAGCCCAAATTCCAACACCCCTCCCTCACAGACTGTTGGACTTTAATTTAATCCAATCAAAAGCCTCCAGAGGACAGAGAAGCTCAAACTCCAACACCCCTCTCCCATGGATTGCAGGGAGAGATCTTCTGTCAAAGCTCAAAGAGGGGAGACTGACAGAAACACCCAAAAACAAAAAAAAAATGAGAGGAGCAAGAGCACAGACACATACAGGGAGCAAAGAACAGATAAATATGAGCAGACAACAGAAAAAAAGAAATAAATTACAATAGACACCTTCTGTACAGGCAATGAGCAAAGAGCAAACAGAACAGAGGGAGAGGGATCAGCAAACAATAAGTAAGAAATCCCAGCAAATTGGATACAGGCTTTAGAACTCAAAATGCAATTCAAAACACAATTAAGAGAGGATGAAGACAATTGGGGAAAGAACTTAAAAAATGAGATGTCATCTAGAAACAGAAAATAGTCTTGAAAGCCAAAATCAACCAGCTTGAAATTGAGGCAAAGGAGATGGAAGATAAGGCAAAGAAGATGAAAGATGAGGCAAAGGAGATGAGAGATGAGGCAAAGAGGATGAAAGATGACCTCCAAAGAAAATCAGAACAGAAGGAGGATGACCAAAAAGCCAGGGATAAAATCCAGTCTTTAAGAACTAGAAGACAACAACTAGAATTAAGTGACCTCACAAGGCTGCAGGACACTATAAAACAAAACAAAAAGAAGGAAAAAATTGAGGAAAATATGAAACATCTCATTCACAAAAGAGAAGATTTAGAAAATCATTCGAGGAGAGACAACTTAAGAATCATTGGTCTACCACTAGACCATGACAAAAGAAAAAGCCTGGATATAATACTACAGGAAATTATCCAAGAAAACTGCCCCAATATTCTAGAACAAGAGGGAAAAGTGGAGATTGAAAGAATCTGCAGATCACCTCCTGTACTTAATCCCCAACAGATAATACCCAGGAATTTTATAGCCAAATTCAAGAACTATTAAACCAAAGAAAAAACTATTATAAGCTTCTAAGAAGAAGTCATTCAGATACCATGGAATCACAGTGAGAATAACATAGGATCTGGCTGCATCTATGCTGAATGACTGAAAGGCATGAAATATGATATTCTGGAAAGCAAGGGAATTAGGTCTACAACCAAAAATCAACTACCCAGCAAAACTGACTATATTCTTACAGGGGAAAGTATGGTCATTCAACAAAATAGAAGAATTCCAAGAATTTGTAAAGAAAAGACCAGACCTGAACAGAAAATTTGATGTCCAAGCACAGAACTCAAGAGAATCATCAAAAGGTAATTAAAAAAGAGAAAAAAGTAAACAAAAACAAATTTTTAAGAGACTCAATAAATTAAAATGAAATGTATCCCTACAAGAAAAGAGGTCATTGGTAACTCTTAAAAACTGTTGCTATCACCTGGGCAGCTAGAAGAATTACACTTAGAGGGAACAGTGACAAACTGTATAGGATGAAATAACAAGTCATAAATAGGTAATAGATATATGTATGCAAAAATACATATACATGTGTATATATAAATATATATGCAACTAGAGCTAAAAATAGGTTAATACTAAAAGAAATGAGAAAAGAAACAAAAGGTGGTAAATTTATGTGTCACAAAGAAGCTCACGGTGGGAGGGGGGAGAATATCAATACACTGGAAGGATAAAGAGGTTGGAGACAGGAAATACTCAATTGTTAAGTGCATTGAAATTGACCCAAAGAGGGAAGAACAATCCAATCCATTGGGGCAGAAAATATATTTGCGCACTATAGGGGAATAGAAGGATAACGCACAGACTGGTGTGGATGGAAGCAGTATAAGGGAGGGAGAAGATGGGGGTGTAGTTTTAAAAAAGACTTCAAAGAATACAAGAGGGGAATAAGAAGAGAGGGGGTTAAAAAGGGATGGGTGGGAATTAGGGACACTGATTAAAACAAACATTGGTGTAGAAGAAAATAGTTAAAGAAGAAAAGGGAGGACTAGGAGTAGAAATCAAAATGCTGGGAAATACACAGCTGGTAATCATAATATTGAATGTAAATGGAATGAAATTACCCATAAAATGCAAGTGAATAACAGAGTGGATTAGAATTCAAAACTCTACCATATTCTGTCTACAAGAAACACACATGAGGAAGGTAGATACACATAGGGTGAAAGTAAGAGGATGAAGTCATATCTATTGGGCATCAACTGATAAAAAGAAGGTAGGAGTCCCAATCATGATATCTGACAAAGCCAAAGTAAAAATAGATCTGATTAAAAGGGATAGGGATGGTAATTACATCCTGATAAAAGGCAATATAGACAATGAGGAAATATCAGTACTCAACATGTATGCACCAAATGGCACAGTATCCAAATTTCTAAAGGAGAAACTAGTGGAGCTCAAGGATGAAATAGATAGAAAAACTATACTAATGAACCTGAACCTTCCTCTATCTGATCTAAATAAATCAAACCAAAAAATAAATAAGAAAGAGGTAAGAGAAGTGAATAAAATCTTAGAAAAATTAGAGTTAGTAGATATATGGAGAAAAATAAATAGGGACCAAAATTAATACACCTTCTTTTCAGCAGCACATGGAACATTCACAAAAATTGACCATGTATTAGGGCATAAAAACATTGCAAACAAGTGCAAAAGAGCAGAAATAATAAATGCAACCTTCTCAGATCACAATGCAATGAAAATAATAATTAGTATGGATACATGGAGAGGTAAATAAAAAATTAATTGGAAATAAAACAATACAATTCTCCAAAACTGGTTAGTCAAAGAACAAATCATAGAAACAATTAGCAATTTCATTGACGAAAATGAAAATGATGATACATCTTATCTTCTCTCTTGATAGACAGGATTAAGCCAGACCTAGCTGATCTGCAGAGGTGGATGTTCCCTGAGGCCAAAACCTCCAGAGGAAGAGGCCCAAGATGGAGGAGTGGTGACTGAAGGTTGCAACCAGGTTGCCCTCCTCTCTGCCACTCTCCTCCAGGTGCCTCCCTACCAGCTATGGTCAGAATCCTGAGCCTGGAGTAGCTGTGGTAGCAAGGCACTCCCCCAGACTGGAGCCCTTACTCTGAGATTCCAGGAACTCCTCTACCCCTATTCTCCACACAATATGTGGGGGAAGAGTCCTGAGACCTTCCTTCTTTCTTTTCCTCAAACCTGATAAATCAATCTTCTCTGTGTATCTTTTACGTTGAATTGGTCAGGAGGGTCCCTTGGCTCTGTCCTGTTGTTGGATTTGGTTTTCTGTCCCCCTCAAAGCTGTTTCTTTTTGATTGGTGTGGAAGGGTTTTCACAGAGGACTCAACTTTTGTTATTTCTAAGCCACCATCTTGACTCCCTAATGATATACTTAAGGGCTTCCCTGCCTTTAGTCTAATTCCCTTTGTGATTTATCCTTTATGCTTAAGTAATCTTTCTATTATTGTGATCATGTCACTCCTCCATTCAAATACCTTCTGTATTCTCTGCTGAGCATTAAATATCATTTTCCGATCTTCCATCAACTCTAGCAAATTGACCCTAAATGCCTTATCCCATAATACTTTCTCATATTTCATGTACTTGACATTTTGGATAACCCAGACTAACTCTCCTTTTTTTTTCTTATTGTAGTCTCTTCTTTATTTGATTTGTACCCCAACATATACAAAGGAATCTCCTCCCACATTTACCCATATACCCATTTACCTTTGGTCCCTGAAGAGTTTTTCTCTTCCATCAGGGTCCAGCCCAAGTGACACTTTCTGTGGCATGAAACTTTTCCTAAGTTCCCCCACTGATGGTCCCAAGTCAAAGTGATTTCCTTCTCCTCACAAGTTTCATAATATTTTGCTTGCATTTAGTTGATTTTCCCTTGCCTTATAGCTAATTATGATTGCCTTTCCTCCTTTAGATTTTAATGGTTTCCATAATGGCAGTATTCTGTACCCCCAGCACATAAAAGATTGCTTCTGTACACAGTCTCTGGCATTTTGCATTGCATGTTTTAAGGCTTATTAATGCTTTACACAACTTCAAGATATTAACCAAATTTATCTTCTGATGATATTGCCAAGTCTGAATTCTTACAAATTTAGTCATTGGTTTTCTGAAGCAAAGGCAAGGAATGTGTTTCTCATCCACTCCATTTTCTGGTTGAGTGTCTAATGTCTGTCTGCCCCTATGGTGATGGGCAATAGAGAAATGAATGAATGAATATTCCACCCCAATAAAATCTATATGCTCCACAAGATGGGAAAAAGTAATATTTGGAAGATATTCTGCTCTCAGAAATCCACGTGGGACCTGCTCATAGAGGGAATGCAGAAGTAAATTTAGGGAAGATGATGTAAACCTAAAGACAAAAGCTAATGTTAGACATATTCCTGAATAGTTCTTGCTTTTCAGCTAAGCTCTCCTCAAGAGAGTGTCTCAGATAAGCCTTTTAATATATCTAGAGCAAAGAAGGCAGCCCCCACAACTCATATGACAGAAACTCTCAGAACAATAAAAGATTTTTAGATTCTATAAACTGTTTGCAATTGTTTGATATATGACCTGAAGATAGACTGAGCTGTAGTCAATTTAAATCCAGCTACCCAAATCGAATGCTAACATAAGCCTGAAAGTAAATTAGATGGTTTAACAAAAAGTGCTGATTTATATTTTAATATATTTTGAGGTAGCTTGTGGCTTAGAGAATAGAGCACTGAATTTGGAATTGGAAAGACCTGAGTTCAAATCCAGCCTTAGACATTTACTATTATCCTTTGTTGGCTGCCTCAGTTTCTTCAAGTGCAAAATTAGAATAATAACCTGTCTCCCAGGATTGTTGTAAGGATCAGATGAGATATTTGTTTTTTTAAATAATATTTTACTTTTTCCTTTAGCCGTCATTTAAGTTGGAGTCAAGTTCTCACTCTCCCTTCCCTCCCACTTCCCTGAAATGGCAACAATCTAATATAAATTTTTCATGTGTAATACTGTAAAACATCTTTCCATATTAGACATTTATGTAAAAGATAATTCAAACAAAAGAAAAGTAAAGAAATAAAGTGAAATATAGTTATGTCTCAGAATGATCAGATTCCATCAGTTCTTTCCATGGAGTCAGATGGTGTTTTTCACCATGAGTGCATGAAGGTGTCTTGTATCATTGTATTGCTAAGAATAGCTAAATAATTCATAAGTGGCTATCATAGAATGCTTTTCTGTGTACAGTGTTCTCCTGGTTCTGCTCACTTCTCTTTGCATCACTTCATCTTAGGTTTTTCTGGCTTTTCTTAAATCATTCTTTTTCAAATGATCTATTTGTAAGGTACACAGAGTTTATCATATGAGAGACGATTTTAAAATGCTTCTCTTTCCTCTGATATAGCATACTAGTCAATATACCATGATATCCTACCATAAAGTCTATTTTGTATGAATTTTATTTTAATAATTAAAAAGGTTTTATTGATGATTTTAAAAATAATCACTGTCATTTCCCAATAGGACCAATTCATTTGATCACATTGTTTTGCATTATAACAAAGATGTATTACTATGCAAAAAAAAAAAAATACACCCAAGTCCTGACCAACAGTGGGCCTCGTCTGCCCCTACAGGTTACTATTATGTCTCCTTAAAGTGGAAAGGGGTATTTTCACTACCAGTCCTTTGGAACCTAGGTTGGACGTAATATTGAGCAGAGTACTACTCTATTATATTGCTGGGTGAATTATTCTGGTTCTGCATCCTTTCCTGGAATCCTAGGAAAATGTGAAAAGGATATTTTTCCAAGGGAAGCGCTTCCAAATGCAATAAAGTCAGCAGTGACAAGAATAAAAATGAAAGAATCTGCCTCAAGGTTATTCTTTTTAATAATAACTGAAGATCAGCTGATCAGCTTCAGCTCCTGAAAGCCCCACAAGAGTTCTACCCCAAACCTGTTGCCCTTCTACTAACCTACCTTCTACTCCAAGTAAGCACTGTAACCTTCATGGTTGGGGAAAATTAGGCACAATTTTTTATACTATCCCTTTTGAAAGACCCTCTTCCTAGTCCCTTTGCTCCAGAGACTTCCCAGGGTGCCCCATTCCCACTGACTTCTGTCTTCACGGGAGACTCTTCTCCAGTACCCCAGTGACCTTTCTAAGATAAGACTGAAATGTCAGTCCACTGTACAGACTCCCCATTATCTCTACATGCTATACAGGTAGCCCTTGGGAAAAGGACTTGAACAATATCCATCCACTGATATTTTGTCTGGATTCATTCCTCAATTGTTAGTGTACTCCCACCTTATTTTACCCTCCTTATTCCAATGATTCTGAATTAATTCTGAGCTATCATTACATAGGGCTGTTCTCCAAAATGCTGGTCACAGTAAGGATGTTGTACATATTTTAGATGGGGAAGAGTTCTTGATCAAGCAAAGAATAGAGAAAGGACCATAGGAGATAAACTAGATGATTATAATACCCTAAAATCAAAATTTTACAGAAACTGAAAAGCAACATTTGTAGAAAATTACTGATAAAGGGAATATATATAGGGAATTGATACAAATACATAAGAATAAGGTCTATAACCATCTTGAGGTCAGGGATTGTCTTTTGCTTCTCTTTTTATCCCTAGCACTTAGCACAGAGTCTGGCACACAGTAGGCACTTAGCAAATGTTTATTGCCTCGTTTATTGGTGACTGATTCTTCAATGGATAAGGTCAACAGATATGACAGGCAATTTAGGAGTGGGAGAGAGGATGAAGGCCATCAACAACCAGATTTTTTTAAATGTTCCAGATCAGTAATAATAAGAGAAATAAAAACTGAAACAACCCTGAGGTTCTCTCACCTCATTTCACATATCAGATTGGCAAAAATGACAAATAAGAAAACTGCCAAATACTAGAGAGATTCTGGAAGGATAAACACATTAATGTACTACTGGTGGAACTGTGAATATATCTGGTCAGGAAACCAATGCAGAAATAGATCTAATGGAGTTGGGACAATATCTATCATATAGGTTAATCTAGGGTTTGTTTGTTTTTGTTTTTGTTTTTTTAGAGGCTACTGAAACAATATTGAAGAATAAATTGGCTTCAGATTAATTCTTGAGCTAATTGTATAACTTAAGGGTAGCCTAAATAGAAAAGCCATCATAGGAGGAAGTATGAGAGTTGCTCTACAGAAGAGGCAGAGAAACAGTATCCAGTGGAATCGATTCTATATTCTTGCTGAGAATTTTTTCATGCTATGACTAAATAAATCTCCTTCTCTTGAATTTACATGGTCTTCCAGTGTCCAGAATGGAAATAAATTCCATTCTCCACCTCACACATCAACTTTGAACTATTCATGCATAGCTTGCAAAAAGAGGAATAATTAACAGAGTTGAATAGAAACGGTCTTAATATTGGAGAAGATGCAAGCAGAAGATGAGGTTGAAGCATCCTTTGTGCTTCTAAGAGTATTTCTGGAGAGGCTTGCTGTACATTGTGAGGCAGTCTCCATAGCCCTAGAATGATTAGAAAATAAACTGTCTGGGACGATTCAGCAAATAAAGGCACAGGTTCTCCAACTCTTCTCCTCATCCTCCTCTTCCTTCTTCTTTTTCCATATGTTTTTGTTCTCATTTTCTTTCTGGTCCTCTTCTTCCTCTTACTTTTCCTCTCATTTCCTAGATGGGATTGAGGAGTAATTCCCTCTCCATCTCCCATTCTGGCAGAAACTGCAAAGGGTTTCCACTTGGCACTCAGCATATGTGCTGGACTAGCTGATCCTGAGATTGGATCTCAAAGCAGCAGCTGCCTTTTTCTACTTTCTTAAGCATAAGAAACTGAACATGGATCCTAAGCTGTACATTTCCAGTCTGTGAGACAACGCTGTGAGTTCAAGATGTCAGAAGTTTCTGAGTCCCTCAGTCAGTGCACTATGGAAGATTCCCCACACAACTATTAAAGCATTTATTGGAAAAGAAATTAAAGCATCAGCAAGGGTAGAGGCCCAATCCATGGCCAGGCTTACCATGTGCCTTGAGGGAGATATTACAGAGGGAAGAGTATCTGTTCATATAAAAGAAAAATGCTGATTAAGCAATCCCAGCAAAATATTTCATGTTTTGCTGTCTTAAATAAAAAAAACTTTTAAAAATTATAAGTTAGTGCCTCCTTTCATAAGGAAAACAAATCTTTCTCCCCATAATTGTTTTTTGCACACCAGGGTCTCTTAAAGTGAGGCAAACCTAAATTCCTTACCCTTTACCCATAACCTCCTTACCCAGCAGTCCAAAGACAACATTATGAAGTTAACAAAGAATTCTTAGAAAAAAGTTCTAAGGAATGAATTCAATTAGTTTGAAGAACCTTTGACGATAAATGCCTTTCAACAATTGGTCACATTAAAATGTTAAAAGTAGTGAGAAAAAGTTCAGCCTACTTCATGGCACTCTTAAAACAATTAAAATGTCACCCTTTTAGATTCTGTAAATTGCATTCTATGATTGTCTCAGCTAGGCAACTAGTTAAAAAGAAAGCCATTTCTTATCACTTTGCAATGCACCTTCATATTCAATCATCTCATCTTATCATCACTCACGATGAGTTGATTCCCACAACTACTTTCCCTACTTCCCAAGTGCTGATATTCCTTTTGAGCCAAGCAAGTCTGAAACACCTTCCAAACAGGATGTAGTGTTGTAGATGAGAAAATAGAAAAATCCAGTTCTACAGTTAA
Organism: Monodelphis domestica; assembly: GCF_027887165.1. NCBI lineage: Eukaryota > Metazoa > Chordata > Mammalia > Didelphimorphia > Didelphidae > Monodelphis > Monodelphis domestica. Next base: position 290,724,895 of record NC_077232.1, on the reverse strand, counting down.
TTGTTGAGATATGACCTTAGCAAGTCACTCTTTGTCATGAATGAAAGTTTTCCATCCACATTTGTATAAATGAAAAGATTATGAGTTGAATGATATAAAAGTTCCTTAATAATTTATAATTCTATCATTATACATAATAGTTGAAGTATTGAGACCCTCCCACCATAATATTTTAATATTAACATTTTATTTTGAAATGTTATCTCTTAGTTGTTTGTTGGGTTTTTTGTTGTTTTTTTTTTTGTCTTGTGTGAACACAGGATATCCCAAGTCTAAGCATGAAAGACAGGAGAAGTGTAGCCAGATAGAAGACTCCACCCAAAGCTGAGCCCTAAGAGCCAGAGACTTAGAAATGGAGAAACCAGCTCCTTTCTATAAGGAAAGGAGTAGAAAGTACTACCAACTAGTCAATTTTTACTTCCATAGCACCTACCATGTACTAGTTTCAATGTGAGGTGTACAGATGTTCAAAGAAAACTAGCACCTCTGGCATGAGAGCTTTCTGAGATCCTTTCAGGGCTGCTCATCTACCTTTTGTGTCCACCTGGCACTCAACTCTCATCTGTGCCTCCAAGAAGCTGTAGCATATGTATGTATCTGTGTATATGTATATATCATGTTATACATAATTTATTAACTATGTCATTTTTTTAGCTTTAAGCCATCAAAGTCTTATATACAATCCTCACTGTTCTTTGTAGGTGGAAACTTTTGTCAAGTTCATAATATACAAAACCAGTTTCTTTAAGTAGGAAAAAATAAACAAAATATTTTTACATATTGCTTTCTTCCATGAAGCACACAAATTGTGCTTTACTATATTCTAGTGCCAAGACATGTCTTGCCTCCTCACCCTAACAGTTTATTTTAAAAGAAATTACCTAGGAGTATGACTAAGTCTTCTGTCAAGTAAGAAAGTCATCTGTTTTTATCATTTATACATTTCTCCAATAATGTATTTCTTCAAAATTAGGCACATAATTTCATTGAGGCTGAGTTAAGAGCACAGTCTTCAGGAAATTCTCAAGGACCTCTCTGATATGACTGACAGCAGGACTCTGACCCCATGGGCTTCAGACTCAGAGATGGGAGAAAGCCTTGCCAACACAGCAGTGGGTTTCCCTCTTCAGGTAGAACAATGAGCATTTCGGAGTTGGCAATTTACCACCCCTCTCTTTTCATGCTAATGACTCACTTTCTTGCCATCTTTGTGGGCAAAACTGAGTTTACACCTACAGTTGCTATGTTACTGGTGTAAGGCCTTATCTTGGCACAGGAGTTTTGTTTAAATAATCCATTCACTGCAAATCTATTTGCCTATATTTGAAAGTATCTATTTCCAAAAGCAATATGAGCTTAGTCTTTCCCTTCCAATTGAGAGTTATTTTTTCTTTTCTTCAATGTCTTTGAAACTACAAAGAAATTGCTACATAATAACTTTTTTATTTTTTAAAAAACTCAGAATTTTTCCACCGAACTTTTTAATAGCTTTCAATTCATTTAAGACTAAAGGGTGAGCGGGTTTTCTCTCTCCCATGTAAGCAAAGAATTTCTTCTCCCCCCAAACTTGCCCTGTTCTACCATTATAATTAGTAGTAAAACTTCAAGTTCAAAATTTTTAACAATTTTTACATAAATAATGCACAAGTTATTATATTACCCAGCACTAGAAAGTACTTTAAAATGATCTTTGACAAGTAGGTAAACAATTTGAGAAAGTATTACCAATTGCACAAGGGACGGTTGTTCCCTTGGGACTGAGATGGAATTAAAGTTTGCTCTCAAGGATACTTGAGGCCTAAGTCAGGGTGTGGTGTTGGAGGGAGGGGATTTCTTTTATTGCCCTTGACTCATTACCCCCATCCCTGAGTTCTGGTGGAAGGAGGATCTCTTAAATAGAGGTAAATCTGATTGATATCTAGAGTCTCTCCTAAAATGATTGAAAAAGTCCCTTCTATCTGAAAGCAGATACCAAGTGTATTTATTTCTTCCACAACAAAAGAAATGCTTAGAACACAAAAGTTTGGCAAGCAGGCATTAACAAATATTTAAAACATGAAACAATGGCTATTTATACTATTTATACTCTCTGGAAAAGGTAAAAAAAAAACTAATGAGCAGATATTCACTTCCTCCTCTGATCTGTATTTTCTGTACAATCTCTTCTCTTGTTTTTGCAAGTACAAGGGAGCAATCGATTTAGAAGTGACCCAACAAAAAGGCCACTTGGAAAGAGAGGAATAGAAAGAGATTTAGGACTGCCTTTCTCTCCTTCCCTTAATGCAGCCTGCTGGCCAGAAGGCTCTACCTGACTAGTCATCCTTGACATGGTACCCAAGTCAAAGGAACAATGAAAGAATGCTAAATTTGTTCAGGAGCTAAGTCAGAGCATCCCCTTAGATCCAAAGTGTACACATCCAGGTCCCTGGAAGGTACTCCGGTCTAAGAGATAAAAAGGCTCCTCTGGTACTACCATTGTAATAGGAAATACACATGTCATACCAAAAATGTACATGTAAAATATCAATTTAACAAAGATACATGCAATTGGGTAGTGCAAAGTGTAACAGAGCACTAGACCTGCACTTGGGAAGATGATCCAAAATTAACCTTGGATACTTTCAACTGTTTGAAAAACACTCACAGTTGTTTTAAAGTAGGAAAATAAAAAAATTCAATAGAAAATGCATGGGTAAGTTACTTAATTACTATCTGCCTCCATTTCCATATCCATAAAATGGAGATAATAATAGGACCTACCTCCCAGGATGTTATAAGAATTAAATGAAAAAATATTTATAAAGCATTTTGCAAAACCCTAAAACTATATGAATGCTAGTCATGGTTATACATGGAGATCTCTATAAAGAAGGTGGTCCTAATTTAAGTAACAGCCAATCAAACAATTGACAGATAGATGAATCTAGGAAGCATTCAGTTATGAGTTCATTGCTATATGCAAGAAATTTGAAATGTTTCTGTAAAGAATATAACATTTCATGCCCAGAAAACATCCATGGAGATTGTTGTCAAACAGGTACCCCAAGATCCTTTATGGAAGAACTTAATATGGTTTTCCCAAAGATCAAACCAAAACAGTGAATAATGTGTTCGTGAAAATAAAAGGCAAATTCAGAAAAAAAACAATCAATACAAAGCTGGTTGTATTATTTACTTAATTAATTTCATTCATATTATTTAGTTGACTAAACTATTAGTCTCACTAGCTGAATCAATTCAATTTCTTGTCTTCATAATTATCAAGTCAATCACTCCACAAAATCCTGACAATGTATAAAGATGAAATCTGTCACCTATGGAGAACCAGTTCAGGTAGCCAGTAAGTCATCAAGCACCTATTAAATGCACCTACTATGTGCCAGACACCACAAACCTCAGGCCACTAGTTACTCAGAAGTGTAATTTCATTAAAGCTATAAAATACTAAGAAAAGTGGAATATTGTCATTATAATCTAGCAACCCAGGAGAACATTGCCCTCAAAAAGAAATTGTAACCCTAAATCTATCACTTCAAAAAGTTTTCTCAATGGCAAAGTCCTAGGCTATTTGAAAGAGAAAAGTGAATCAAAGGATGGGTCCAATGACAAGCACATGAGGGAAAGGCAGGTTCTTTTCATGGAGACTCCTTGTGCTATTAGCACTTAAGGAATAAAGACCTCAGTTCTAAGGACTAATGAATCAAATACTTTACACCAGTGCTGATTTCACTTCTAAAGAGAAAACACAAACACACTAATGCACAGAAAGTTCCTTCTGTTGTTTCCTAATGGAGCTGTTCCTATAAAAATATACACGAAATCTAAAAGGGCAGTAAAGGCATTTTATAAATACTTATCCCACCAATCATAGTGGGTGACACGATTAAACATTATCTTTCATCTCTTTCTCAGATCATAAAAAGAAGTTGGTAGCTGTCATCATGATCTTATTCTAGGCATTGAAAACCTGTTATTAAGAACCTCACTGATTTCTTCTCTTACCCCTATAGCAACTTAGCACTAAATTCAGTTTTTCTGGTGGCCGCCTGTCTCAGTAACTAATTATAAATTAAATTTTATTTAAATTTTATTATCAATTTTTCTAATTCTTTTTGAGCGTTTGAAATTACCAGTATTAAGATTGATAACTTTCTATCTTTTTTTTATCATGATCTCATAATTTTTGCCACTTTTCCTTCTATCTTCCTCTTTGCAAGGAAGTAAGTGGTGAAAGAGGAAATGTGACCGGTTCCCACAATTGATGCTGGAAATATTCTGTTTCTAATGCTGTGCCCTTCATTTCCTTGCTATCCCCAGCCCTTAGTCTAATTCTAACACCTTTTCTTCTCCTTCAATTTTCCCTTTATGAATAACATTCTGAAGCTGATGGTTCTGAAGAACCAACAGCAAAGTAGAGCATATTAATAGAAGGGCAACTAGGACAGAGACCTAGCTCGTATGAAGAGTAGCTCACTAAGAAAATCAATGTTTTTGCCGGGAAAAGAGGAGGCTTAAAAAGGGAGACATCATTGATGGCTTTTCAAAATTTCTGAAAGACGAATCCTAATGCTAACTCTAACGTCAATGCTGACTATGACTCGAAAGGCATCCTATCCCAGAGATTCTTCATGGAATAAGATGACCATGTCTCTGAAAGGCTATGCCAGGAGAAGAGAAGTTATGCTAGATTCCAGTGAACTGGAAATACTTCAGGTATGAGGCCCATTGATAGATAGTGCATATGCATCTTCCAAGGATCAGATGGGGAAGGGTTTATCAACAGAAAATGCGATGGCAGATGGTGACAGTAAGTTTTTCTTCATAGTAACTTATGATGGATCAGTAAATGGATGAATGTAATCAATTCAACTGTATTTGAACTTGGCTCTGATATGTACTAGTTTCATAACCCTGAGCAAGTTATTTCACTTTCCTTGGCCTCAGTTTCTTCATCAGTAAATTTAGTTTATATTAGATTTATAAGTTATTTTTAGCTATAAATCTTATGAATCAAAGATGAAGTACTTTCTCTTAAAGCAAAGGGGAATCATCTTGATTCTTGGAAGGATGAGCCACACGGATGAAATTATCATCTTTATATATCTAAAAATATAAACAAAGTAAACAAAAGGTAATTTTGGTGGCAGAAAGTACTATCATTTGGGATAAGGGACAGGGAAGGCTTCATGTAGAAGTTGGTGATTGAGCTTAATTTTGAGAGAAATAAAGGATGCTAGTAGGCAGAAGTGATGAGAATCTAATTCATACAGGAGAGAACAGTCATGGAAATGCATAGTTGGTCAGTCAAGAAATATTTATGAACTATTTCCTATGTGCCAGGTACCAGGCTAAGAACTGGGGATAAAAAATGAGGTAAAAGATAATAATTATTTCCAAGAGGTCACATTCTAATGGGAGAGAAAACAAATAAATATGTTCAAACATGCTACATACAGGAAAATAGGAAATAATTAAAAGAGGGAAGGCACTAGAGGGCTTTGGAAAGTCTTCCTTAAAATATAGGATTTTAATCAAGACTAAAATAAGGCCAAGGGACACCATTAGGCAGAAACGAGGAAAGAGCGAATTTCAGGCATAGAAGAGAACCAGAGAAAATGCCCAAAGCCAAGAGATTGAATGTCATGTTCATGTAATAGAAAGGAGACAAGTTTGAGTGGATCAGAGATAAGAGAACTGCATTAATTTGTAAGGATCAGCAAGAAGGCCAACTTCACTGGACCACAAATGGTAGAAAGAGGAATAGTTTCACTTTTAAATTTGTATCCTAGGAGCATCTGGGTGACACTGTGGATAGATCTGGGTCTGGAGTCAGGAAGATCTGAGTTCAAATTCAGCCTCAGAAACTTACTGGCTCTATGGTCCTGGGCAAATCAGTTAACTTCTATATCAGTTTCCTTAACTATAAAGTGAGAATAATATTCCCCCTTCCTCTCAATCTAATCGAAAGGGATATTTGTAAATTGCTTACCACAGTACCCAGCACATAGTAGGAACTTCATAAATGTTTGTTTCCTTAAGGTCTGGTATATGTAGGAACTTTACGAATACTTGTTGATTGATTGATAGATTGACTAAAATAGGCTAGACAAGGACATTAAATGATAAGCAAAGGAATTTATATTTAATACTAGAGGAAATGGGGAATGTTGGAGTTTATTGAATAGGACATTTCCATGATCATACCTGGCCTATAGTAAAACAATTTCAAAAGAGAATGATGGGGGCTGAGGCAGGCTTCAATGAATAGCTTATTACAATAGTCCAGTTTAGGATCCAAACAGGAATTTAAAGTATGAGAGTGAGGAGAAACAGGTAGATGCAAAAAATGAAGTAATGATTTAACAACTGGGCTGAAGGAGAATAATGGCACTATATGTGACTGAAAGAATTATGATACTCTCAACAGGAGTAAGGAAGTTCAACAGAAGAGAAGTGTGAAGGGAAAGATGATTTCTATTTTGCTCATTGAGAGTTTGGTATGCCTTGAAGACATCCAGTTTGAAATAAGTGACTCAGGAAAGAGATAAACATTGGTTATATGGAATCATCTGGATGCATTAAAAACCATGGATACTGGGGGAAGCTTGGTAGCTCAGTGGATTGAGAGCCAAGCCTAGAGACGGGAGGTCCTAGGTTCAAATCTGGCCTCAGACACTTCCCAGCTGTGTGACCCTGGGCAAGTCACTTGACCCCCATTGCCTAGCCCTTACCACTCTTCTACCTTGGAGCCAAGATGGAAGGTAAGGGTTTAAAAAAAAAACAAAACATGGATACTGATGATGACATGCCTTTGATGGGAAGAGACATGACTAGATAACAATTACTCTAAAAAATCTAGGAATTTTCGTGGGTGGCAAGATTAGTTAACAGTATGAGAAAGCAGCCCAAAAAAGCTAATGGCTAACTTAAGAGAGATGTGGTATCCAAATGCACAATGTCCTACTCAGATCTCAAGTATTTTATTCAGTTCCAGTACCTCATTTGAGGAAATAAATTGATAAGTTTTACAGCAAAGGTTCTAAATCTGGAGTTCATGAACTTGTTGAGATATGTTTATATACATGTGCATATTATATAGACACACATGTACAAATATATTAATTATATTTCAATTTTGTCTTTCTTTATATTTTACTTATGCATGTAAAAGTATTATTCTAAAAAGGGGTCCCAAGACTTCACTGGACCAACAAAGGAGTCAATGACACACACACAAAAGTTAAGAAGCCTTAATTTAGAGTATTCAGGGGAAAAAAACAATCAGTATGCTTGGAGTTTTTTGTTTTTGTTTTTAAAAACGGTCTCAGGATCAATGAAAGGAACTGGAATATTGAACCTAGAAAAGAGAAAACTCACTTGAGACATGATAAATGTCTTATGAAATATCTGAAGAACTTTCATGCAAAAAGGGAATTTGATTCATTCTGCCTGGCCAAGAGAAATGAACTAAAAGCAATGGATGGAAGTCAGCAAGTATGCATTAAACATCTACTGTCTTCCAGGCACTCTTTTAAACATGGAGAATACAAAGAAAGGAAAAAATACAATAAAATAAAATCTCTGCTCCCAAGGATCTCAATCTAATAATAATGTAAAGAGGCAAATTTAAGATTAATGTCATGGAAAAGTACTAAAAATTAAAGCTGTCCAAAACTGGAATGGATTGACTTAAAAGGTCTTTGAGATCTTCAAGCATAGGCTGGATAATTGCCTCTTAGATATATAGTTGTTGTTCAGTCTCTGTGTCCCCATTTGGGTATTTTTGGCAAAGATATCAAAGTGATTTGCCAGTTCCTTCTCTAATTCATTTTACAGATGAAAAAGACTGAGGCAAACTAGGTTAAGTGACTTGACCAGGATCACGCAGCTAATAAATTTGTGAGACCAACTTTGAACTCAGGTCTTCCAGGCTCTAAGACCAACACTCTATCATTGTGCCACCTAGTTGCTTAGGTACATAGTAGAAGGATTTTTGTTTGCATGGTCTCTATGGTCCTATCCACCTCTGAAATTCCATGACTTGATGGTACAGAGTCCAAGAGTAAGCACTATAGAGAAAATACTCTCTTTAGAGTGCCAAGTGCTGCCACAAGTCACAAGTATTTCCTTAGGCACTTCCTTGTGGGTTTGCATACCAAGGAAAAGATACAAGTAGGAGACAAGTAAGAATTTTCTTGTGAAATCTTGTGCCACCCTTCCCATTCCTTGGAATGAGAACTTCACCAAAATCACCAGGCTCTTCCTGCTATTCCAAGAATAAATTATAAATTAGAGCACCTTAGGAGCATAAAGGGGGCCAAGTTTAACTATGAGAGTAAAAAGGAATAAAAAAATTAGTATTAGATTTGAAATAAGAAGGCTAGGGATCAAAACTAACTGCTACAAATATTGTACTTTGGAGCCCGTTTCTTTATCTTTAAGATGAATGAGTTAAAGATATCCCAAGTCCTTTACAAATCTAAATCCTATGAGTCTGTTATCTTTTGGCATAAGTAACTGCCCTTTGGCCCTCCTTCAATGTTTTCCATACTGTTGTCCCCCTAAAATGGGGATATGTGGATTCTTATTTGCAAATTGGAAAGTGCTGTCCCTATCTCAGTGCTGAACGAGTTAACTCAGATCAGCTTCATTAGGACTACTGATAGAAGGGATAACAGTCCTATTTTCTAAGACTCCCTCCTGTTCTCTTCTCTCTCCTCTTCCTAGAGAAGGGGTATGATTCAAGCAATTTGCAAGCCACCAAGAACTAAAAGGGAATATAGTCTTTTCCCTATATGATTCATTAATGACGCTTTAGAAGCAGACACTTTTCTGATCACAGGTAAAATGAATGAAAATCTAATACTGGGTTTTCCTGGCTGAAGAAGCACCCAGAAGGAAAAGACATGTGGTTGCCCCTATGTCTCTAAAAGGGAGCTCATGGACAGTGCTCCTGAAATGCAGAAGAAGGAGGTCTAATGTGCCTCAAGAGTATATATGATCTCAGAATTCAACCTTGTAACTGAAATACATAAGGGATTTTCAGAGGGACCATCTGCTTTGGGGTTTGCTTCAGAGTAATTCAAATTTGAGCATTTGCTGTATCAAACCTTTTCAGAAAATGGAGATTTCTTGAGCACAGAATTGCTTGGAGAAAGAAAAAGATTATCTATGTGGCCACTGCAACCAAAAGAGAAGTAAAGGTTAAATGCCCAAACAATTTTCTAAATATCAAGGCTATTTTCCCACCCCATAAACAAATATAAACACACACAGACACACACACTTCTGAAGTTAATTGTTCAGGTAGTGTGGTTTCAGTAAAAAGGGAACCAAAAACTCTCCTAATACTTGCCTTCTAGGAAGAGTTCAAACTGTTGGAAGTCAGACTCACTATGATTCTGGAAAAGGCTGAATAGATCCCTGTAGAAGAGCTAGGGATTCAGTAGAATATTAAAGTATATGGCAACCTGGAGTTAAACTTTTTGTGAGGTATTGCACTTTCAGGGACTTCTGTATCTTTTTTAGGTGTGCTGAGACCTTTGTGACTCATGCATTTTTTATCATTTGAAATGAAGGCTACCCTATGCCCAAAATGTATTGATATAGTATATCATAATAATATGGAATAAAGGAATAAGCACATGAATAAGGATTTAGGATCCTTCTCTGTTAAGAGCTAAACATAAGGTTCATTTGAAAATTTTCCTAAAGAAAACTACAATGATTCAAAGAGAAAGTAATGAATCGTTGGGGGTCAGTCAACAAGAGGAGAACCCAGAACTGATAAACTGAATAATAGCTTAGAGATATAAGTAAAACTATCAACAAATAAGAATTATTACAATATTATGGCAATCCATTTAAGTATATGATATATCCTATCTATCTAATATTGCAATGCTCTCATGCCTGGGGTTTGGCATCACTTCAAACAACCTGAACTCAGGAAATGAAAATTTGCTTTTCTAGCACATCTTGTGTCATCTGCAAATATCATAGGCCTAACATATTCATTAGAAAAATTTCCAACAGTATTTGGACAAATCAGACCATCTAAGGCCTCTTTCCTAGTTGACAAAAAACCCTCAGTAATTACTCTTTTATTTCAGTCATACAATCATTTCCTTTCCATAGTATCTCACAAATTCCCCAGAATGGCAGAAAAATGTTTTCCCAAAGACTTTACTAAATTCTGGGGAAAGAGTTATATTTTGGGGGGCCATAATCTATCAGCATATTGACATTATAAAAGAATTTAGTTTGCCAGACACGATCTATTCTAGCTTTGTGCTAGGATAAAGTAGAATTTTAGCCTGGAGGTTCACAAACTTTCTTGGTCATAGTTCAGTAATTTTACCTGAGTGATGGCTTCCCTAAGCCAAAAGGAACACCTAACAATTCCATCTATTAAGTAATTAGGTCAAAATAATTCAATGAGTAAGTATGTCTTAATGACTTAGTAGTTGTTTGGAAGAATGAATACAATTCAAATGGAAGAAAAAATAATCTTTTTATTCCATTCTTAAATTATTTATTAATGGGATATACGTGTCTATTGGGTATTACCCAACTTCTCAAACATTAGAATCAGACTGGACATGGCTACCATCCTTTTCTGTACCATGATGATTTTCACCTAGTGCTTGATTTTTATCGCAGCAATTGGCAAACACCCAATTTTTCAAAGTGATGACATCACAAATGATAGTTCTAGAAAGTTCTAGAAGCTACTAGCATAACCAAAAGTAAACAAAATCATAACTCAAAAATCATAGAACACTCATCAAAAGGGACATTACATAATTTAATAGGGAAACCACAAGCTACTTCTGGCCGATATTTTTTATGATATCTAACAAATGAACAGTATCTGTATTTCCCTCTCAAATTTACAATATTTGCAATATGCAGTTTGGAAACTGCAGATTAGCCAATAATTTGCAGACCTCTCTCTCTTCCTTATTAATAACCAGGAATCTATTTACCCTTATTCAGGCTTGGTTTACATTTAAATTCTTCATGACCTTTTTAAGACCACCCTGGAATAAGTGGTTCATCAATACTCTGCAAGTTCTTTAATATTTAGGATGAAGTTCAATTGAGTTTGGAGATTTGACCTTCTTTAGAGAAGTCAGGTGTTCTCTTACCAAGTCTCTAATTATCTGATTTACCAGCTGTTTATAAGTCATTTTCCTTTAGCCTATTTGGTCCAAAAGTCATTTTCTTTTTTTTTTCCAAAGTTTGAATTTTTATTTTTAATTTCAAACATTATTCCTTGGTTATAAAAATAATTTTCTTTTCCTTCCTCTCCTTTCCCCACCCCTCCCATAGCTGACACACAATTTCACTGGGTATCACATGTGTTCTTCAACAGAACCTCCTTCCGTGTTGTTGGTATTTGTACTAGGATGTTCCTTTAGAGTCTATATTCCCATTCATATCCCCTTTGACCCATGTCATTAAACAGTAGTTTTTCTTTGGTGTTTTTACACCCACAGTTTTTCCTCTGCATGTGGATAGTGTTTTTCCTCCTGTAACCCTCTGGGTTGTTCAGGATTGATGCATTGCCACTAATGGAGAAGTCCATTACCTTCGATTATACCACAGTGTATTAGTCTCTGTGTACAATGTTCTCCTGGTTCTGCTCCTTTCACTCTGCATCAATTCCTGGAGGTTGTTCCAGTCCCCATGGAATTCCTCCACTTTATTATTCCTTTGAGCACAATACTATTCCATCACCAACATATACCAGAATTTGGTCAGCCATTCCCCAATTGATGGGCATCCCCTCGTTTTCCAATTTTTTGCCACCACAAAAAGCCCAGCTGTGAATATCCTTGTATGTGTCTTTTTCCTTATTACCTTTTTGGGATACAGACCCAGCAATGCTATGGCTGGATCAAAGGGCAGACAGTTTTTTATCGCCCTTTGGGCATAGTTTCCAAATTGCCCTCCAGAATGGTTGGATCAATTCACAACTCCACCAGCAATGAATTAATGTCCTGACTTTGCCACATCCCCTCCAGCATTCATTAATTTTCATTACTGTCATGTTAGCCAAACTGCTAGGTGTGAGGTGATACCTCAGAGTGGTTTTGATTTGCATCTCTCTGATAATAGATTTAGAACACTTTTTCATGTGCTTAGTAATGGTTTTGATTTCTTTGACTGAAAATTGCCTATAAATGTGACTGACCCATTTTTCAATTGGAGAATGGCTTGATGTTTTGTACAATTGATTTAGCTCTTTATAAATTTGAGTAAATAGATATTTGTCAGAATTTTTGGTTATGAAGATTGTTTCCCAGTTTGTTATTTCCCTTCTGATTTTGGTTACATTGGTTTTGCTTGTACCGAAACTTTTTAATTTGATGTAGTCAAAATTGTTTATTTTACATTTTGTGACTCTAAGTCTCACTTGGTTTTGAAATCTTTCCTTCCCAAAGATGTGACATGTATATGATTCTGTGTTCGCCTAATTTAATTATAGTTTCCTTCTTTATATTTAGGTCATTCACCCATTCTGAATTTATCTTAGTGTAGGGTGTGAGATGTTGGTCCAAGTCTAATTTCTCCCACACCGTCTTCCAATTTTCCTAGCAATTTTTATAAAATAGTGGATTTCTGTCCCAAATGCTAGGATCTTAGGATTTGTCATAGACTGTTTTGCAGAGGTCCCTTACCACAAGTCTACTCCACTGATCTTCCTTTCTGTCTCTTAGCCAGTACCAAATTGTTTTGATGACAAATGCTTTGTAGTATAGTTTAAGATCTGGTACTGCTAGGCCACCTTCCTTTGCAATTTTTTTTCATTATTTCCCTGGATATCCTTAATCTTTTGTTCTTCCAAATGAATTTTGTTATGGTTTTTTCTAATTCCGTAAAAAAAGTGTTTTTGGAAGTTCGATGGATATGGCACTAAATAGATAAGTTTGTGTAGGGTGGTCATTTTTATTGTTAGCTTGTACTACCCATGAGCAGTTAATGTTTTTCTAATTGCTCAAGTCATCTCTTAGAGAAATATATTTGGACCAATTAAAACTTACTAGAATTGATGTATGAAGGGAATTGAGATAATTGGTGAATCACCTCACATGATGTAAACTCAAAACTGTTACATTCACTCTTGGGATAGAGGTGGAGAGAGATGATTATATAGTCTGTATATAGTTTTTTTACATCAAATCTCTATGGATGGTAGAACATCTCTTTAATGTTCTTTGATGTTTCTTTGAGAACATGTCTTTGTAATTCTGAAGCTCAGTAGACAAAGAAAGTGGAACTATAAAAAAAAAAATGAAAAGCAGGATCCCCTAGGCAGGCCAATTAATTTCATTGGGTTAAAGAGCTAGTTTTTTCTAAGATTCTTGCTTTAGCTCAAAGTCAGAAAAAGAAGCTCCCTTCAAAAATTCATGATTTTGTCCACATCTTAGTATCACCCCAACCCTAGATTACAATCCTTCTTTCATGGTCTTGAAACAGTCTTCCAACAGAGTTAAAAATCAACCAAGATATTGATCTTTCCTGACCAGTAGGAGTTTCTCAAACTTATATTCCATTGGCACAGCCTTCAGGAATCCAAGATAAGATCATTTCCATGTTGTGATAAAATAGCAAAGGAAAAATCTTTAATGAAGAAGGAATCAGTAGAAAGTCATTATCTTAACAGGATTACTAAATTACTGTGAACCTTTACTGAAAGTTACTGTGAGAAGTTATTTCCTCCATAGTATTCAACTCTGAATTAGAAAATTTTTTTTCTGATTTTGTATCCATACTTCCTGCAATAGTAGCACCCAATATATCCAACCTTCACCTTGCTCCTTAATAAATTCCATCATTTAGGTAGAGGCACTCATCATATATCCACTGCATGTGGGCCTCACTTTTCACTAATGAAGAAAATAGTTTGTTATAGAAATTGAAGGTGCAGTTTTTTTAGAGAAACTAATTTTTATCTTATTTTATAAATGAAATAAAATATAAATTTATAAATAAAATAAATAATTTATCAATAAAATAAAAATTTATTTTAATAACAAATTTCCACATAAATTTTCCAAAGTCATCTGATCCATATTGTCTCCCTCCTTTCTTCCTTCCCCCTCCTACAACTGACAAGCAATTGAATCTGGATTACACACATATCATGCTATAGAAAATAATTCCATATTATTAATTTTAAGGATATAATTTCTAGAAACCCAAATCCCAAAACATATATCCAAATAAACAAGTAATAAATCATATGTTTTCACCTGCATTTCTATACCAAGAGTTATTTGTCTGGAGGTGGAAAGCATTCTCTGTCCTAAGTCCTCAGAATTATCCTGGATCATTGTATTGCAAAATTGTATTGCATATTTGATCATCCCACAATATTACAGGTACTGTGTAAAAGGTTCTCCTGTTTCTGTTTATTTCACTTTGCATCAGCTCATGTAGGTCTTTCTAGCTCTTTCTAAAATCATCTTGCTCATCATTCCTCTATGGTGTAGGTCTGACCATATCACACTCCTACCCATTAAACTCCAATTGCTCCCTGGAGTATAATGGAATGTAATTCTTCAGGATCAAATCCACTCCTTAACTTTTAAAGTTCTTCATTATCAACCCAAATTCAGTGATCCAATGAGTGTTGCTCAGATTGTGAAATTATTTCTCTACTCTGCATCTCCTTTGTTAATTTGAATGTGCAAATTATGGACATTCCCTGATAGAGTCATTAAAACTTCTGAAATGTCAAGGAAAACAGTTGATTCGAGAAGTCACAATTTTTAGAAACATAAATGATTCCCTGTCAACAATCTTTGTTCAAATTCTCTGTAAGTTTCATGATCAACTTCAAACTTCATATCCTTTTTCCCTATGCCTTCTTGATTACTAACTGTTCATCTCCCCCTGAAACAAATAAGAAAGGCATGTTTCTGTGACTTAGCTTCCTATGCAAGCCAGGTGAAAAATGGAAATTTAAGAAGATAGGACAAAGAGTCCCTGGCAATCATCTTGAGTCCCTTTCACATCAATCACAAGAGCCAGGAACCCAAAAATTCCACACTGTCTTATAAGAACGGGGCTTTATCTGGGTTGACCTTCTGGGAATCTCAACTTGAGCAATATTTGGCACAGTAAAGAAAGTAAAGAAATGGGAATTATCTCAGGAGCAAGAATTAGAAAAAGAAATTCCATTTAAAATCACCCTAGACAATATAAAATACTTGGGAATCTATCTGCTGAGACAAACACAGGAACTATATGTGAACACAACTACAAAATACTTTCCACACAACTAAAACTAGATCTGAGCAACTGGAAAAACATTAACTGCTCATAGGTAAGATGAGCTAACATAATAAAAATGACCATCCTACACAAACATATTTATTTATTTAGTGCCATATCCATTGAACTTCCAAAAAATTTTTTACTGAATTAGAAAAAAAACATAACAAAGATTATTTGGAAGAATAAAAGATCAAGGATATCCAGGGAAATAATGGAAAAAATGCAAAGGAAGGTAGCCTTGCAGTACCAGATCTCAAACTATACTATAAAGCAGTGGTCATCAAAACAATTTAGTACTGGCTAAGAGACAGAAAAGAGGATCAATGGAATAGACTTGGGTTAAGTGACCTCAGCAAGACAGTCTAGGACAAGTTCAAAGATCCCAACTTTTGGAACAAAAATCCACTTTCAATAAAAACTGCTGGGAAAATTGGAAGACAGTATGGGAGAAATTAGGCTTGGATCAACACCTCGCACCCTACACCAAGATAAACTCAGAATGGACGAATGACTTGAACTTAAAGAAGGAAATTATAAGTTAATTATGTGAACACAGAATAGTGTACATGTCAAACCTTTGGGAAGGGAAAGATTCTAAAACCAAGCAAGACTTAGAAAAAAATCACAAAATATAAAATAAATAATTTTGATTACATCAAATTAAAAAGGTTTTGTACAAACAAAACCAATGTAACCAAAATTAGAAGGGAAGCAACAAATTGGGAAACAATCTTCATAACAAAAACCTCTGACAAAGGTCTAATTGCTCAAATTTACAAAGAGCTAAATCAATTTTACAAAACATCAAGCCATTCTCCAATTGATAAATGGGCAAGGGACATGGATAGGTAATTTTCAGTCAAAGAAATCAAAGCTATTAATAACCACATGAAAAAGTGTTCTAAATCTCTTATAATCAGAGAGATGCAAATCAAAACAACTCTGAGGTACCACCTCACTCCTAGCAGATTGGCTAACATGACAACAATGGAAAATAATGAATGCTGGAGGGGATGTGGCAAAGTAGGGACATTAATGCATTGCTGGTAGAACTGTAAATTAATCCAAGCATTCTGGAGGGCAATTTGGAACTATGTCCAAAGGGCGATAAAAGACTGTCTGCCCTTTGATCCAGTCATAGCACTGCTGTGCCCAAAGAAATAATAAGGAAAAATACATGTACAAGAATATTCATAGCTGCGTTATTTGTGGTGGTAACAAATTGGAAAATGAGGGGATGCCCTTCAATTGGGGAATGGCTGAACAAATTATGGTATATATTGGTGATGGAATACTATTGTACTCAAAGGAATAATAAAGTGGAGGAACTCCATGGGGACTGGAACAACCTCCAGGAAGTGATGCAGAGCAAAAGGAGCAGAACCAAGAGAACAATGTATACAGAGACTGATACACTATGGTACAATCGAATGTAATGGACTTCTCCATTAGTGACAATGCAGTGATCCTGAATAACCCACTATCCACATTCAGAGGGAAAACAATGGTAGTAGAAACAGAGAAGAAAAACAACTGCTTGATTACATAGGTTGAGGGGATATGATTGGGGATGTAGACTCTAAATGAACATCCTAATGCAAACACCAACAACATGGAAATGGGTTCTGATCAAGGACACATGTAATACCCAGTGGAATTGAGTGTCGGCTGTGGGAGGGGTGGAGGGAGGGGCGGGAAGAATAGAATATGATTTTTGTAACCAAGGAATAATATTTGAAATTGACCAAATAAAAATTTGAAAAAATAATAAATTAAAATAAAAAAAGAAATGGGAATTATATCTTTTACTGACTGACAGAAGGGATAAGGGAATCTAGGTGATGCTTTTTAGAGTATTAGAGTTGTGTATATCAATCACAACAATACAGTCTTCCTGTATTGCTTGCTATATCATGGTTCACTTATTGCAGCTTCACTGCATTACAGTTTTATATATATATATAATTCTGTATTCCAGAGTTTTCACTATTGTGTGGGTAAATACCATGCTGTACACAATGGAAATGCAGTATGCCACCACCTCTTGTGTGATTTTGCCACTATAAGATTATACACAGCACACTATTGGCTGAAAGGCGACCAACCACAGCACTGTGTTCTGTATTCTGGGCACTGATAGGCTCGGTGTTTATAAGAGTGTGGGAAAGGTTACTGAGTGTGGAAAAGGTTTATAGGAGAGTGGGAAGAATTTATAAAGCTTTAAAATATATATAAATAATAAGATAAATATAACACCACTACTTAAAAGATTTTCACCAATCATGGGGGTCTCTGGAATATAGGTGATAGGTGAGGGACCACTGTAATAGTTTTAGAATTAATCTGGTCTGGTCAGAGTAAACAAACATCCAATAGACCAAACTCTCCCAATGTACATTCTTTAGAAATAACAATCTTTCTCAGGCCTCAGAAATAGAACTATTTTCTACAATTAAAAGGCAAATGATGCATATGACAACAAAGACAAAAATATACCTACCATTCTACCTTCCCTAAAAAACAATATTAGTCAAAAAAGTCAATGTGGTGAGTAAAGGTAGTTTGGATTGATTTAGTAATGAGTTTCATAGTAAAGAGTAATGAGTTAGGTCATAATAAGGAGGATGTTGAGGAAAAATATTACATCATAACTATGAATATCAAGTGGTATTCTCAGCAACTCACCAAAGGGACATTACATTATGATAGTCTTATATTGCTATTGGTCACAGCTGTTTCAAGAGGAGTAATACTGAGCTTTGGATTGAATTCAGTTTGATTGAAATGGCCTTCTAGCAGAGCCTACACCCCATCTCTTTTTCCTCCAGCTAGAATGAGAGGGGAAAGGCACTGATTAGGAAGCCCGTTTCTGTTTCCTAAATTCAGAAAATCACTGGCTACTGTTTTGTTTCCTCTGTCTGGGCTCATCAGTTCCTTCCCCCATGAATTGTCCCATTTGCTGCTTGCTTTCTCTTCTAATTCATTCTCCTTGATGTGTAAAATTGATATATAGGGTGCTACTCTTGGTGACAGGATTATATGGGGAAAACTGAAGGTGGAGATGGAGAATGGGTCTATAATATTTAAAATAAACCAGCCAAATCTTTCTCTGTAAAGATTGCAACACCTTCAAAATTTAATATTGTATAGAAACTGAAAGAGAAGTTTTAAGGCTGTATACTTATCTCTATTATGTAAAAAAATGGCTTTTTCCTAAAGCTGGGTAGAAGTCAGTTTCAACAAATGAGCAAGGTCTTTTCTCCAAGAACTTACCTAGACACACTCCACAGACCTGTGATCACTTTCTAATCCAGACTAAAGTAATAAGCAGGAGAAAGAAGATGAAGAAATAAAAAGCAGAGGGGACGATTTATAACCTGAAACTTCACTCCCCCATGTTCCATTATTCCTTATCAATCCCAGTCACTAAGAACAAGAGCAAAAGTGAAGACGAGACTGTACCTGTTCCCATCTTTGTAAGCAATGCAACATATTAACAATTCATCATAGTTTAGAAAATGAAAGAGAAGTTTTAAGACTGCATATTGTGATGTTAAGAAATAAGTAAAACAAAAAGCAAAGTATTTGGTTTTTTCATTCATAACAACTAGCAAGGATGGCCATTTGGTACATATCTTACCCTGCCTCCATCTGAATAAAAGATGGGCTTTGCAGGGGAACTAATCATTCAGCATCACCTTCTTTAACCACCTAAATATTACTTTATTCCATGTAAGGTAGAATTTGATAGGAAAAAAATGAAGAAGGGAGGGAGAGAGAAAAATGAGATAAAATGTCCACATGACATGCTAGATATATGGATTGCCTAAAAAGTAAGAGAATAAAACAAAGGACATTGAGCCAGTAACCATTAGGAATGCCCACAGTCAAAGACTTCTAAATACCTTAGAAAAATTAATGGGACAAATTGCTTGTAACAAAACAATAGTACAGGAATTAAAGCCCTAAGCAGAGACAGGCAGATGCCTAGACATGCTGAAAATTACTATACCAGAAATGGGAAAGTCAGTCAAATAAAGATGCCATCTGTGCTCAAATGTGGTGGTTAATTTCTCCAACAATGTGTTAAAAGAAGAGAAAAAAGACATAATTAGAATCACTTTTGCAATCCATTTCCTCTTCCTATATATGAGTATCAGGAGTGATAACCAGTCCAATATGACTAATCTTAACTTGACAGGAGATTTCTCATGCCATCTGTCATACGCTAGGCATTCTCTTGTATTTCCCAGGGGATAGGCTTATTATCCTGTTAAGTCCATCTGTCTGGAACAATATGCCTTGCAGCACCAAAGCCTCAAATATACTCATCTCTAACAAGCAGTCACATACCACAAGGTACAAAGACTCATCAAGTACAAAGAGGACTTCAGTCTTTTGAAATACACCAATGGAGGGAAGTTGAAAGTGAAAAACAAATTACCTTTCCCCAGAATATGGAGATACATGATGTTCCTTAATGGCTCTTGGAAATTTTTCCAAATGATCTCTTTCCATTTCTTTATTGAATTTCATTTCTTGTCCAGACTCCAACCATCACCTTCCCTCCATTTCTCTGGATCAATTTCTGTATCTTCATATCACCTTTTATCTTTCTTTTTTGTCTACAACAATAACTACAAGTTCCTGGTACCAAAAAATCTGCCTCTTGATGCTTTGCCATTTAAATTTCAATTTGCCCTACAAAATTCTTTGTGAAGATAATCAGTAAAGACTCCCAATGTATATAGGCTTGAGAGACTCAACTAGCTATGTGTGAAGAATAAGGTTCATAACACTTTTAAGGCAGGAACAAACAAAAGGACATTATGTATTATATATTACACAGGAAGGATTTTTTTCCCTTCTCCCTCATTGTCCTTTTACATCCTCAACTACTTTCGCCTGCTATTAGAAAGCAATATTAGGTATTATAGTGTGTAGAATGCTGGGTGTGGAGTCAGAAAGACCTTAGTTCAAATCTTGTCTTAATGTGTTACCCTGGGCAAGTTACTTACCTTCTCTAATACTCAGTTTCCTTATCTGTAAAAGGAGGACATATAATACAGTGGTACAGTGAATAGACTGCCAGGCATGGAGTCAGAAAGACTCATTTTCCTGAGGTTCAAATCTGGTCTCAGACACTTACTAACTTCGTGACCCTGGGCAAGTCATTTAACCCTGTTTACCTCAGTTTCCTTATCTACGAAACAATCTCGAGAAGGAAATGGCAAATTTCTCTAGTATCTTTGCCAAGAAAACCCCAAATGGGGTCATAAAAAGTTGGACACAATTGAAACAACTGAACTACTACTACAATAGTACTATCTCTCTCACTTGTTATGAGGGAAAAAATGAGAAAAATATATGTAAAGCACTTTGCAAACAACAAAGTGTTACATAAATGTTTGCTATTATCAGTATTATGTATAATATAATATTTACAAATCTACAACATATTTTATAGTAGCATTGTTATTTAAGATTGTGTTTCTCCATTGTTCTCCTCCAGTGCCACCCGAAAGGATGGATGGAACCCTGGGCTCTCAAAGATGCTCTCAAAGGTCTGAGGTCTTTCAGGTCCGACCAAATGAATAGATTTGGAAGATGAGCTCAGCAATGGCTTGTTTGTGGTATGGGGACCAGCCTTGATGAGTTCAGAAGTGCTCATCTCTAGGAAAGCTGGCATACTAGGAGACTTGGGGGAGTGGTTTTTGGTCAAAGCAACTCACACTGACCACTGATCAGAGTGTTTTGACACCCATCAGAAAAGGGAGAGTTCACGTGGATGAAATCCTTGAGAGAGGGAAGAAAATCGGCTTATTATAACTCTTATTGTTTGTTCTTAGTTTTAACACTTCTAACTGGAGCTAATGAGATTCACCCCACACAGCCAAACTCTGCATGATAATTAACATTAGCAACCTGGCATTTAACACCATTCCAATCAGACCAAACATGTGTCAGCACAAGAGTAATTTGGAAAGGCAGCACCAGACATAGCTCAGCCACAAAGAAGAGGAAACTCTGCCTCCGTAAAACTTAGAGGATTCATATTTACCTTCTGGCTTGGGTACTCACTTCCTGTGTGGCCTTGAGCAAGTGACTTAATCTCTCTGGGTATCCATTTCCTGCCGTCTCTGAACTAGTTAGAGGGTAAGATCTGGAGCAAAGAAAACCTGAGTTTAAATCAAACCTCAGATACTTAAGAAATGTGGGATCCTGGGTAAGTCACTTAACCTCTGTCTTGATTTCCCCAATTATAAAATAAGAATAATAATGATAGCACCTACCTCCCAGGATTGTTGTGAGAATAAAATAATAATTGTAAAATGCTTTGCAAATCTTTAAAAGGTTATATAAATGCTAGCCAGCTGGTCTAGTAGTAGTAGTAAGTAGTAATAACTAGTAGTAATTAGTAGCAGTAAGTAGTACTAGTAGTACTAGTAAGTAGTAGTAGTACTAGTTAGTAGTAAGTGGTACTAATACTAGTAAGTAGTACTAGTAGCACTAGTAAGTAGTGGTAGTTAGTAGTAGTACTAGTTAGAAGTAGTAAGTAGTACTACTAGTAGTAAGTAGTAGTACTAGTAAGTAGTGGTAGTTAGTAGTACTAGTAAGTAGTAGTACTAGTGGTAAGTACTAGTAAGTAGTAGTAGTGTACTAGTAAGTAATAGTGATAGTAGTAGTAGTAGTAGTATATACCTCATATGTCTCTTCTACATCTAAATAGAGGATTCTCAGATTTCGAGCTATAAATATAAGGTATTACCCAGTCTAACTATAGATAAGGAGAATGACATGATTTTGTGGCAATCAAACAGATAGTATAGTACAGAAAGAAGTCTCTGCATAGGTCAATCCAGAAAATTCATCTCTTGCAGCTTTAGGCAGCAAGTTGATGCAGTAGATAAGTGCTAAGGCTAGAATCAGAAAAATGAATTCAAATCCCACCACAGCTATGCAAACTTAGACAAGTCATCTCTGCCTACTTCCTTTTCCTCAGCTGTAAAATGGGATAATAATAATACCTACTCTTACAGCCTGTTGTGAAAATCAAATGAGAGAGTATCTATAAAGCACTTAGCACAGTACGTAGCACACAGTAGGGACTACAGAAATATTTCTTCGGTTTCCCACCCCCTTTCCTTTTTTTTTAATCCAAAGTTAACCACCCAATCTAGGTCAGACAAAAGCTAGAGTCAATTTCAGAATGAAAGTCAGACTTATTTCCTAGCTTTAAAAGTCCATGGTCTTCCACACACATATACTAAAGTTAAGAATTAAGTATTAAAATAAAAATTTCCTCCTCACTCCTCCCTATAGTTTAAAAACAAATTGGACAATCACAGGTGGCTAACAGCAGAGCTTTCTGCCTTGTCATTAGCTAAATAGAAGCTCCAGTAAAAAGGGATCAAGAACTCTGTGTTTCATCAGTGTAATATCCCAGCATTAGCACTAGCCAAGCAGACATTGCCAGGCTGCCAAGACAAACATTTGGGACTGGGCTGAAGGGGAGCCAGCTTCTGGAGACAGCCCTCCAGTCTAAACTTCTTAAGAAGCTGGTATAAATGTGCTTTTTATTGGGAAAGGTGCTGCTCCATTGACACCCCCCCAACTCCATTCAAACACTGTCACCTTTCACCAGCCGTGTTAGCTTAAGGTGTGTGCAGCCCTGGGACCCAGCGAGACCTGCGTCACTGCAACCTGCTGCTCCCTTTTTTAATCCCCAAACCAAAACCTTCTGGAGCCAGACTGAACACTGACTGATTGATCAGAAGGAAAATAAGAGTGAAAAAGGATGCTTTGCTCCAGTACATTCCCCTCTCTCCTGCCCAACCTCATTCAAACAGAACTGCACGAGGAGAATCATTGATTATAGATTTCCTTTGCTGCTATCGAACTAAGAACATAGTTTCAATTAAATGTGAGGATGCCTTGAGTTTGCTACCCATACTCCATCAAGAGCAATAAGCCTCTGAAAATGTTAATTTTCCCTTTTGATGAGAAATGTATGAGTCAGTTCTGAAATCTCCTAATCTGTTAGACACTGACTACTGGGTTCTTTTAATATAGTGCTGTTTTTAAAAGATTAATCCTATACACTGTGGTACAATCGAATGTAATGGACTTCTCTACTAGCAGCAATGCAATGATCCAGGACAATTCTGAGGGACTTATGAGAAAGATGCTATCCACACACAAAGGAAAAACTGTGGGAGTAGAAACACAGAAGAAAAACAACTGTCTGATTGCATGGTTCAATGTGAATATGATTGGGGGTGTTGGCTTCAAATGATCACTTTATTGCAAATATCAATAATATGGAAATAGGTCTTGATCAATGACACACGTAAAACTCATTGGAAATGCTCTTTGTCTACAGGAGGAGGGACAAGGTGAGGGAAAGAACATGAATCTTGTAACCATGGAAAAATATTCTAAATTAACTAATTAAATAAAAATTTCTCAAGATAAAAAATAAATAAAAATAAAAGACTAATCCTAAGTGGTCATTCAATAGTAGATCAATTCATAAAGTAATGCTTAAAGAAGGGGAAAAAACAATAAACATTCTGAAGATTTTGAAAGGGAATCCTAGGTCCCAAAGGAGGTATAGGGTACAAACGTATCTCCAAAAGCCACACTCAGAAATTCCATTTTAGTTACACCATACAGCCTTTATCCTATACCAATAGCATCATCCATCTTTGTCCTTCCGTACCTCAGAGATGATGAAATGTCTTGCCTAGTTTCTTGTGTCATAACAATGAAAGGCTCTTTGGGAATGACAAATGACCTTGATGGCCACTGCTGAGCCTCAGTGGAACTTTAAAAAGGCAGTGGCTTCACCACAGTGGCCTTCCATATGACCACATGTAGCTTTGAAACTTCCTATGAGGGATGGGGAAGGGTAGCTCATTCTATCTTCCACCTGGGCTGCCACCAGCTTGCAAGGAGCTGAAGCCCTTGCAGCTAAAGCCCTTATTCTATCAGCCAAGGGAAGTCTGAGCCTACATTTGAGACTGCCCTTTCTTATTCATTTCTATTAAAATGAATGAATCCCATCTCCATGTTGGGAGTTCCATAGGTTTGGTAGGTTCACTGGTACTGGGTCCTTTGGTGGAAGCTGACTAGAAGCAAAACTTCAGTGTTTTTGGATCAGAAGACCACCAATGAGAGCCCAAGTTCTGGTTCTTCTTGCTAGAAGATATCAGCCATGGGGAGGGGGGTGTAAATGCAGAAATGAGGTGAATAGAAAAAAAAACCTACTCAGAAGTCCTACAAAAATGCCTTATATAAGTGGTGTAAGCATTAACCTCCCAAGAGAATATAGCTATAGTTATGGTGCCATGAGATTACAGGGGCCCAGACTTGGAGTCAAAAGGGACCTCCAAAGCCATCAAGGCAATTCCTTTATTTCACAGGTAAGGAAATGAGGTCTAGGGAAGTTAAGTGACTTGCCCAGCTAGAATATGTCTAAAGATTCAAATGGACTTGAACTCATAGTTTGCTGATTTCAAGGCTATTAATAGCACCACCAATCTTCTTATTCAAGATAATATTAACTGTAACCATGGAAAAATATTCTAAATTAATTCATTAAATAAAATTTTTCAATTAAAATAAAGATAGTATTAACTAACACATATACCTATTCCATGGCAGATGCCTTCACAGATTTCCCATTAGTCTCATATGGCTATTTATTTAAAGACTAGATCTTCACACACCATCAATGAACAGAGAGACATCATATGTCTTTATTAAATATATCAAGGATTCAAAGCCAATAAGCTTTACTGGGAAAATCCACAGTGATTAGGGAATGGCTCAGCTATTCAACTCATGGGACAACATGTTTATCCAGAAGGCATCTGTGCCTTCAATTAAGGAAATGAGCCCCTGGCTCTAGAGCAGATTCCGAAATGGGAAAGATGCGATTGGTACCCCACCAAGGAGAACATGGGCTTTTTGTGGGCCTGATAGATTTGCGCTGCTTCCGCTCACACATTCTGTTCTTACAATTGTATGTGTTTGGGAGTCTACTGTGGAGGGGCAGGAACAAAACTGATGACCTAGAAGAGGTAAGAACTGAACCCATGACTTTAGACTCATTTTCACAGCCTTCAATCCTTAGATTAATCTTACACTGTGGAATCATCCAATATGGCTATGTAAAGATAATGTAGATCCACTTGAATCCTGATTGCCAGAAATGAACTGAGGTTTGGAAAGTGGAAAGGGGACCTTGCCACCACCCTGGATCCATTTGGTTTTAAATGGAAGAAAAGAATGGGGTATCAGGAGTTAATTCCATATTAACATACAGCACAACCAAGACTCAGAAAACAGGGGAAAAGGGATATTCTGGGACAACAAAGTACTCACGAATGAGGAGCTTCAAAGCCAATATTCGAAGTTTATGGAGAATAATTTACATATAATGTTTATAGGCTTATTAGATTTCTTACCAGAAGGAAAGAGGTAGACAGGAATAATTCCAACTGAAAAGTAGGAAAGAGACCAAAAAGTCACTGCATTATAGCATAGTACCATTGACAGCCCAAATGATACAAATTATAATAATAATAACTGGTATTTATGTAGCACGTTAAGGCTGAAAGAGTTCTTTACAAATATTCCCTTATTTTATTGTCATAGCAACTGTAGAAGATAGATCATAATATTATTCCCCATTTTGCAGATCAGGAAATTGAGGCAAAAAGGCTAAGTAAAATGCCCAGGGTCACACAAGTATCTGAGACCAGATTTGAACTCAGTTCTTTCTGACTCTGGGTCAAGAATTCTATCTCCTGACCCCATAGCTACATTCACTTATGCTTGGATTCTGCATATTCTGTTTAATAAATCATAGGATTTTACAGAGAGTCCCATTGATTTTAAGATATGCTGAGACTTGGTTGTGAAAGGCTATTTTCAAAGCTAATCATGGGATCCTGGGGGCAACAATAGGTGGTGCAGTGGCTAGAGTGTCTGGCCTGAAGCCAGGAAGACTCATCTTTCCAATTTCAAATCTGACCTCAGACACTTCACTAGCTGTGTGAGTCTAGGCAAGTCAATTTACCCTGCTTGCCTCATTTTCCTCATCTGTCAAATGGGCTAGAGAAGGAAATGGCAAACCATTCCAGTTTTTTTTTCCAAGGAAACCTCTAAAAGGATCATAAAGGAGTCAGACAAGATTAATTGACTAAGCAATTACAAGAGGTAAGACTAAAATAGTGGAGTTGCTTGAGTTGAGGAGTAAAAAGAAAATTATTCTGAGAGTAGTATGCAGGTAGGACTAGAGTAGGGGGAAACTTGGGACAGGATGGGAAGCTGCTGCAATATTGCAGTAACTTGGACAGTAGGAGAGAAAAAAGGAAAAAAGAAAGAGGAAGGAAGAGAGAAGAGAGAGATTTACTACAGGTATAAGATTTCAATGCTTCACTTGTTGGAAAGACCCAAGTTCAAATCTGGTCTCAGACATTTGTGAGATGAGTTATCTTGAGCAAGTGCTTGTTTGCCTCAGTTTCCTCAACTATCAACCTCACTGGGGTGTTGTGAGGATCAAATGAGATCATATGGCACCTAATCAGTACTTAATAAATGTATTTCCTTCTTTTTTCTCTCAATACAAATCAGTTTCTGCCTTATAATTTATTAATTTATATTATTTTATTTAATTATATTCTCTGGGAGATGCCTACAGTACTGAGAGATGCTAGGATCACATAGTGGCCAGGATGTGCCAGAGCTAGGCTCTGGACCCAGGATATCTTGATTCTTTGGTCATCTGTCTGATTCATAGAATTTTTCCAGACTGAACCAGGCAGCGTGCCTCAAGTCCTCTTCTTTTACTGGGCATGATACACATAGGAATGGTGTAACTCCTTCCTGACTCCCTCTCCTCTGCTGTAGAACAATCCAATCATCACCTACCTCCCAGAAGATTATCAGGGCTATTTTTAGCAACACCTCTGAATCTTTGAGGGAGTTATCTAACGCACTAAGTATTTACACACACACACACACACACACACACACACACACACACACACTATTTTTGAGGCCTCCCAGAAGTCAATTTTCCTACTGAATCCGATGATCAGCAAACCTTAAAGATTTTCCCAGTTTGGAATGTCAGAAACTATGCAATTTAAACACATGTTGGATAAAGGGATACCTAGAAATGGGACTGTAAAATCCAAAAGCAATTTTGTTTTATATCTGGAAGTTCTGGTCAAAAGATTTCAGGGATCAGTCCTGTCACGTAAGTAAAGAGACAGCATATGCAAGTGAACTTTAGATAAATATTCAGATAGTTATTTATTTCCCATTCCATTCTACTTCTTATATTTCAGTAAGACCAAGATTTCACAGCTCTTGGGAAGAAGAGAACCTTAATAAAAATACAAACCACATACTGAATTCTTCCTTCCTTCCTTCCTTCCTTCCTTCCTTTCTTTTCCTTCCTTCCTTCCTTTCTTTCTTTTTCCCTAGGAAGAAAAAGTCTCTGGACTTGAAAACACAGGACTCATTTCAGCAAGAATACTCCTATATAAATAAAGGCCACTGAGTAAATATTAAAGGAAACGAATTCCAGGTTAATATATTAAGGATGCATTCACATCGTTTTTAAGCATGAAAACACACTACCAGGCTTCTGCCTTTATAATTACATTTCCAAAGACGGATGCTCTATTCTCTGGTTGCGCCTGTTAATTTCACTGGTTCATTATTACTCTTGACAGTAGAGGGAAGATGCTCTTGGGTATCATTCCCCAAATAAATCCATTGAACTATTGATGGATTTTAAAGAAACTTAGTAATTTTATTATTCACCTGGAAAAGGGTCGTTTAATAAATGCACTATCATCATTCATCTATTCATACATAGGGAAGGGAACTAGAACAAATTTTTATTGAGCAATAACTATGTGCTAGACAACTCCACAAAGCACTTTACAAATATCGTCTCATTTAATCTTATGTAGATACACACACATGTGCACTCGCTTTATAAAGTCAGCTTCCTATCCTGATGGGGTAGAAGAGTGGCAAATACACAACAAATAATCCCATGCCATAGATATTTATATTTGACCATCATAGCATATGTGTTTACATAGATGTACATATATATTTCTCTTTCTGACTGTCTGACCTCTTTTTTCACTGACTTTGTTCACTCTGTTCTAATTCCTAAGCCTCCAAAGTGATGGAATGTGCCCTTGCCCAACCCACCAAGTAATCTCTCTCAAATGGCATTGGACCTACTACTCAAATCCCACTCGCTTCTATGAAACTCTTCAATATCCACCAAAAAGAAATTCCAAGCATAGAACAATAGGTTGTCATAGCTGCAAAAAGTCATAGAAATCATCTTTTCCAAACTCTTTATCTTACAGGTGAAGAAACTGAGGCCAACGTGTGTATGCAGCACTCTGTGAATTTGCATTATATTAATTATGTATATTATACACATAATATATATTAATTAAGCTATATGGATACTAGTTATTATTATTGTGGTGATTAATAACACTAAGTGAAACAATGATCGTATAGTCTCTTGATGATCAGTACAATGCTATTTCCTTACAACCTAACAGCTCTCCAGCTGTATTTCCCTCATCCTGCTTCCCCTGACTAGGCAACTCCCAAAGCTCTCTGCTAAGTCTCCAACTCAACTTTGTGCATATAACTATGTGTGCATTTATATGCCTACACAAACTATGCATTATATCCAAACATCTTATGTGCTTGAAATAACTAAACCCACTTATGCCGTTCACTTTCTATGTGCTACAAATATCTGGACAAATCCATTCGCTCACTGGTTTTATGTTGTTTATGGATATGTTGTTGTTGATGTTCATTTTCCCAGTGCCAATATGGTCTCCATATGTGTGTTCACGTTGGGTTAGTCTCAGACTTCCATCGCTCCTGCAGATCAGGGAGCTATTTGTCCCAAACACCCACAATTTCAAATTGCTAACATGTTTTTATTTTGGTTTGGGTTTGGGTTTAATTCCAGAAACAACTTGAGCACATTCCGAAAGGGAAGGGGTTAGCAATAGGGGTAGGAGCTTCCTTCAAGTCTCGGCTAACATCTAAGCTCCTGCTAGAAGCTTTTCGCAACTCTCCTTAAGCTTAGCACTTTCTAAGACTACTCCAGTTTGGTTTATTTATATATTATCTCTACATAGATGTTTGCATGTTGACTGTGGGTTCCTTGAGAGCTAGGGCTGGTTTGTTGGGGGCTGGGGGTGGGTAAGCACCTTTCTTTTTTATCCCTAGCTCTTAGCATCATCTGGCACATAGCAGGTGCTTAACAAATGCTTGTTGATTGACTGATTGACATTTTAATTGGAGATAAAACCTATAGGTGAGTCCTGCTGCAGTGTGCATAGAGTAGTACCATAGAGGAGACCAGATGGCAATTCCTGGGACCTTGAATACAATGACTAACCGAAACTACTTGAGGACACCCCCAAAGGAAAGTGAGAAAGGTGAAAGAGGGTCTGATAGCATGGAGAAGGAAGGGCTATACTACATTAAAAACATTCCTTAAACAGACTTCTCTGAAATCATAGTGGGGGGAAGGAAGGAAGGAAGGAAGGAAGGAAGGAAGGAAGGAAGGAAGGAAGGAAGGAAGGAAGGAAGGAAGGAAGGAAGGAAGGAAGGAAGGAAGGAAGGAAGGAAGGAAGGAAGGAAGGAAGGAAGGAAGGAAGGAAGGAAGGAAGGAAGGAAGGGAGGAAGGGAGGAAGGGAGGAAGGGAGGAAGGGAGGAAGGGAGGAAGGGAGGAAGGGAGGAAGGGAGGAAGGAAGGGAGGAAGGGAGGAAGGGAGGAAGGAAGGAAGGAAGGAAGGAAGGAAGGAAGGAAGGAAGGAAGGAAGGAAGGGAGGAAGGGAGGAAGGAAGGAAGGAAGGAAGGAAGGAAGGAAGGAAGGAAGGAAGGAAGGAAGGAAGGAAGGAAGGAAGGAAGGAAGGAAGGAAGGAAGGAAGGAAGGAAGGAAGGAAGGAAGGAAGGAAGGAAGGAAGGAAGGAAGGAAGGAAGGAAGGAAGGAAGGAAGGAAGGAAGGAAGAAAGAAAGGAAGGGAGGGAGGGAGGGAGGGAGGGAGGGAGGGAAGGATCAAATCATTCCACCAACCAAGAGTAGTTATGTGCATCACCCACAGAATCTAGAAAGAGCCATCAGTCTGCCCATCTGCCAATCTGCCCATTCTGACCACTCAGAATGAGATTTCCCATTTTAAGAGGCAGCATGACTTAGTGGATACAAAAAGGAGGTGTGTTTGGGGTTGGGTTGGGTTTTGGGTTGGGTTGGGGGGGGTGGATTACATTGCAAAAATCTGCATTTGGAACCATTATAAATAAAATCAAGTTACTATAGTAAAAGATAATTCATTATTCTAAAAACTTTGAAACTGATTTAAAAAAAAGATTTTTAGAGCTCTGTGTATATGTCTCTCTCTCTGAGTCTTTCCCTCTCAATCTCTTTCCTTATCTCTTACTCTCTCTTCCTCTCTCAAATTCTCTCCCACTCTTTCACTTTTCCCTTCTCTGACTCCCCCTTCTCTATTTCCCCCACAACTTCCTCCATCTCTCCACATATATAGGTAAAAATTAGGGAAACAAAGAGGTCTTTCACTAGGGAGAAACTTGTTTTTATTTGTAATGCTTCCAAATGCAGATTTTTTAAGGCAGCATCCCCGCCCCCCCACCCCAGTTCCACTCAATAAAGGTTAACCTCAAGTTGAACCTTAAAATAAGACCTCAAAATAAGATTACCTAGGATTACCTAGAGCAAAGCCCTTCTTTGACAATTTTAACTTCTTGTTCCAATCAATTCTGTGGTACAGTATTTACATATACATATTATATATTATATATTATATATTATATACATATATACAATGTAATATAATCTCTTGAATTTGCTGGGGTCCAGTCTTGAAGCTGATACTAGCTACATCACCTTGGGATATTCTCTTAAGAGCACTGAGAGTTCTTTTCTTTTTTGATAACCCTCATAAAATTTGTTCACACTACTTAGGAGGGCTTTAGATTGTTCCTGGCAATAAAAAACAAGTCCAGAGAGCGTAATACAAAATGCAAACATGTCTGTTATATTTATTAGTGGTCAAGAGTCAAGTGGCAATAGGAAGGAGGTAGGTACAATAGGATTTGGGTCACTTAGTGACAATTACTCTACAGGGTCTGGCTAATATTCTGAGGTTACCCAAGCCAGCCTAGTCTCAGATGGAGCATTTAGTACCCCAACACAAAGTCTCCTCAATACCTGGAAAAGAAAAGCCCAGAAGAGGCAAACAGGATGGATGCTAGGTGGCAGGTCAAGTCGACAAGCATTAATTAAGTACTTGCTAAGGGCTCAGCACTAATACTAAGGTCTGGGGATATAATTACAAGCAAAAAGAAAGATAGTCCAGGCCCTATCCTCAAGGATCTTACATTCTAAGAAGGAAATATGACTTAGAAAGTTGAGAGAGTCGGTGGGAGTTCTCCTAGATGACTACTCAGTCTCCTTTGTCACATCTTCATCCATGACTCCACTATCCCACTCTTCTCCACACTCTTTCTCTTCATAGTCTCATCATCATAGGTTCAGTTGTCATCTATGTACAAATGACTCCCATAGCTACTTTTCCAGACCTAGATTTCTCTCTTGAATTCCTATCTTTTATTACCAACTGCCTATTGGACATGTCCAAATTTGATATCTCATTGGCATTTCCAGATAAATGTGTCCAAAACTATTTACCATCTTCCCTCATTAAATCACTCCACTTTCTTTCTATTGAGGATACCATCATCATTCTAGTCAACCATGTTTTCAACTTCAGAATTTACTTTTAACTATTACTTTACCTCCCATATCCAAATCAGTTATCATGTCTTCTCTCTTCTTCCTCTGCAACATGTCATCTCTATCTACTTTTCTCTTCTCACACAGTCTCTGTTATTGTTTCTTAGTCATTTTTTCAGTCATGTATAACTCTTGACAAAGACACTAGACTGGTTTGCCATTTCACTCTCCAGCTCATCTTACAGATGAGGAAACTGAGGCAGATTTGGCTAAGGTCACTTAGCTAGTTAGTGTCTAAAGCCAGATTTGAACTCAGGAAGATGTCTTCCTGTCTCCAGCATGGGCACTTTCTCCACTGAACCACTTACCTATCCCATTAAGACCCAGCCTCTCATTCAGTCCCTCACAAGCTCTTTCTTACTTAGATGATCATAAAAGCTTCTTAAATGGACTTGTGGTGTCTAGTCTCTCCCCTCTCCTATTCATCCCCCAAACAACTATCAAAATAATCTTCCTACAGTTCAGGTCTGACCATCTCACTCCCCTGCTCAAGAAATTTCAGCAAATTTGACTCTAGGTGATGGTGCCAACTTCCAGCCTGTCATTAGAAACCCTTCATACCTGGCTCCAGCTCATCTTAGCAGGCTTATTTCCAACATATCTCTCCTTGCACGCTCTCTATGTAGCAACCAAAGGAGCCTTCCTTCCACTCCTTATATATAACATTCATCTCCCATTTTGTGTCCTTGTACAAACTGGCCCTCATGCCTTTGATATACTCTTGCTCTCCTTTATCCCCTTAAAATGCTTACTTTCTCCTTCCTCAAAATACCCTAGATAAGATTATCCATTAGCACACTGCATCCTTCAGCAAAACACCAACTCCTTGAAGGCAAGCAGTTTTCATTTTGTCTTGGTATTCACAATGCCTTGCAGAGAGTAGATAATGCCCCAACTCAACCCATTCTAAAGCTCTTGATTGCTTCCAGGACAAAATATAAATCCCTTTGATTATCCTCAAAATCTCTTTCCCCTCTCCCTTTGACCTATCTATTACAGCCTCACTGGACATGACTCCCCCTTCTTGTGATATGGCCAAAATAGCCTTCCCTCTCAGTTCCTTATACCCAATACTCCATCTCCTCTCTGTTTTGCAAAGGCAGTCTTCCATGTTTGGAATACACTCCCTCCTTTCTCAACAAATGTTTGTCTTCAAAGACAGAGTTCACGCTCCATCCCCCTGAAGCCCTTCCTGACTACCCCTCAATTTTAGTGACCTCACTCCAAAATTGCTTTACACATAAGAATGTGAATTTGTGTGTTATTTATATTAACTTTATTTTTTCCTTTTTTTATCCTTCCATATACTTGTTTTCTCCTCCATTAGAATATAAGTTCTTTATTAGTAAGGATTGACTTCATTCTTTGTACTTCTATCCCTAGCACCTAGCACAGTTGTTGGCACATAAGAGAGGCTTAATAAATGCTTGCTGATTGACTGAAAAAAATTGGACTAGACATTAGCAAGAGTTGAATGAGCCACTGAAAGGGATCACCAAGAGGGGATTTTACAGGTTGAAGATGGCATCAGAGGTCCCATTCAACTGTGAAATTCTGTGGTTATAAATTGTTTTTGACAGTTGTGATATAAGGATGCCAATTTAAACTTTTCCATTAAAGGCTAGGAGGAGAGATCTTAAGAGCTTGGGACAAGGATACATATCAACAAATGGCAAAATGTAATGTGCTAGAGGAGATATCTGGAGAAATAATGAACTGAAAGAGTTGAGTAATCTATGGAAACTGGTAATAACTGAGGGTGGCCCCAGGGGACACATTTCATAATCAGATAGGAAGCTGCATATCCTCTCTCCTACATACAATTCCATAGCTGAGTAGGAGAGTTCAAATTTTCCTCCCACCATGGCTCCTCGGGGTTGGTATGGTAGGGAAAGCAGAAGCCCACATAGTAGATTCTGATTTTTCTAACACCTGGCCAAGAGCATGATCCAAGACTGAAAAAGGCTATTTTATAGGAGATCTAATGCTCCTGTCTTCATTCCACTTGTTCAACATTCACCAGACATCAAGGAAGACTTCATGGTAAATGTGGCACCTGAGCAGGGTCTTAAAGAAGAGAAGAATTTCAACAAGCAGCAGAGACAGATTCTAGACATGGAGGACAGCCTGTGTGCTTAAATGAATGGATAGATGGATGAATGAATGAATGAAAATATATTTTCTATGTACATATGTATATTCTACTATGTACAAAGTTCTAATGCCAATTGCTTGAATATATACAAAAAAGGCAAGATATTGGCTGCAAGCTGAGAAGCAAGATGAACAGAAATACCTTGAAAGTCCATAGAGTTCTGCAGTAATGAAGATAGCAAGCCCCAGGGTTTTTCAACAAGTATTACTGCATGGCTTGGAGGCATGAAGGATATAGAGGCAGGGCAGATGGTAAAGCCCAGAGAATTTTTTAAAACCCTTACCTTCTGCCTTAGAATCAATAATAAGTATTGGTTCCAAGGCAAAAGAAAATTAAGGGCTAGGCAATGGGGGTTGTAAATAAGTGATTTGCCCAGGGTCACACAGCTGGGAAGTGTCTAAGGTCAAATTTGAATCCAGGACCACTAAGTCACCTAGCTGTCCTCATCCAGAACATTTTAAAATACACTAGCGAGGTAGATGGTAAATTCTAGTGGTCTTCCATTTCATGGAAAGCATTGTAGTTGGTGACTACAGGAATTCAGGATTTATTAGTCATAGATAAAAAGATAAAACCTTTAACACAATATTTAGCACACAGTAGAACAATATTCCCTTACCCTTTTCATAGAGCAAGGTGGATAAAAAGTATAAATAAAATATTTTAGAAAAAAATTTGCCCCCAGCTTTTAGTTGAGTTGGTGGATGTCATGTTTGCTGACATCCTTTTCAAAGTGGTTACTTATTCAGATTTGCACATGGGGAGGGTTGAAAGTTATAGCAATCTGGAGGGACAAATGTTGAAATGGCCTTTGATATGTCTCTCTCTGTCTCTGTTTGTCTGTCTCTCTCTGTCCCTATCTCTGTCTCTCTCTCTCTCTCTCTCTCTCTCTCTCTCTCTCTCTCTTTTGTCTCTTTCCATCTCTCTCTCTGTCCCTGACTCTGTCTGTCTCTGTCTCTCTGTCTCTTTGTGTCTCTCTCTTGTCTCTGTCTCTCTCGCTTTGAGTGTCTCTCTCTCCCTCTCCCCCTCTCAGTCTCTCTGTCTCTTTCTCCACCACCCCATTTAAGTGACAGCAAAAGAGAACTGATCCTTTTAATGACCCTTGGACCCTAAGGATTAGAGGCATTTGGGACCTTAGAGATGATCAGTCCACTTTTCAGACTGAAAAAGCTGAAAGCTGACGAAGTCACCTACCTAGTCTAGAACCGTAGCAAGGGTAGCAGAGCCAAAGTCCAAGGCAGACACCAAATCCTGTGCCCTATTCAATATAAATAGTCAGTCTCTCCTCAGAGGCTCTGTGTCCCTCATTCATGATTAGGACCCATCCTCTCTACGTGGAAAAGAGGAGCATTTGCTGCTCATCTTATTGGGGCTGCAATTCTTAGCCAATTCCGGAAGACTTCTCTGATGCTAGGCTCTTTAGGATGGGGTCAACATTCTTCACAGCTTGAGAACAGGAGCCTGGGTTTGGAGGGAGATTACTCATGGCTAAGTCCCAATAGCTCAAAAAGCTAAGGTAATTTGGGGCTGTTGGGAAGAGGGCCCCAGCTCCCAGGTGCCTCTTAGTATGGTGGCCATTTCTAGGGACCAGAGTTTAAGAAGGACATTGATAAGCCGGAGAGTGTCCAGAGAAGGTCGCTATAATGGTGAAGGACTCTGGGGCCACGTCCTAAGGATCAAATGAAGGGACTATTCTCTTGAAGGAGATAAGAGGAGACTCAGGGAGGGCTTAATAGCTGTCTAAAAATATCTGAAAGGCAGCTATGTAGTGGAGAACTAGCCTTGTTCAACTAGATCTTAGAGGGCAGGACGAGGAAGAGGTTCCAGAGGGCCACTTTAGGCTAGAAGTCGGTGTCCAAAAGTCGAATTGTGGCTAAAGGGTCACACTGGACAGAGTCAGTGTCCAAATGTGTAAGGGTGGCCAGGGGTCTCTCATGCATCTGGAATGATTACACAAAGCCAAGGATGCAAACATTACTAAAAACATAGCCAAATGCCCTCAGGTAGAGGTTGCTCCCAAAGCAGTTTTTACAATAGTTCAGAAAGATAAAAACATTAAAAATGTCCAAAGCAGTCACCAAGGACATTCCCCAGGGTCTCAAACAATCCCAAAAGTGACTTTTACATTCCTTTTGCCCAAGGGGCTCACAGCTGGGTCCCAGATAAATCCATAGTAGGGAGGAGACAGTTTAATTCTCCCAGGTCTGCACTGTAACTTCCATGACAATGAGGCAATGAAGAAGGGGAAGCTTGCAGGGAACTCAAAGCTCCTCAGTTTTCTCAGTTTCCTGGCCCATCCCAAATGGCCTGCCTGGAGAGGTGATGGAAGGCTAGACCACAACTGGTCTGGTATGCTAGAGCAGAGATTCCTTTCTTATAGGAGTTGGACACTAGATGGCTGCTAAGTCTTCCAGTTCTAAATTCTGTTATTCTGTGATTCATCCTGGTTACTGCAAGTATACAAACAGTGGTACTAGGAAATCTGAGCATTTAAAATTGGGGATTCAAAGCAAACTAACTCCACCCACCATCAAGGAAAATGTATTAAGCATCGCCACCCACCCTCCCACACCTCCAGATTCTACCGTCCAGGAGCAATCACTCCACACCTGCATCCAGCAAACTTTGGGGAAATCTGGGAATAAAGAGATGAGTCATCACTAGAATAAAGAGAGAATAGCTGCAATTGGCCACCTTAAAAGAAGCAAAATTTACTAAGACAGAAGACTAGCCTTTATAAGAAGTCATTTCTAAGACACTCTCTAGAGATTTTTAGCTTCTCTGGAGGAAAAGAAAAAATATTTTTTAAAAAGCAAATAATAAATAATGTATATAATGGTAGTTTTCTGAAGAACTTTACTACAAAAATGAGTGTTATGATTGAGTCAAGAGTACCTGAATTTTCTAGTAATCTGATGTCTATACTTCCCTAATACATAATCATACAGTCATGTTAATGCTTACCAAGCCAACACAAAATCAGAAAGGATGGCATGGAAAATTGTAATTCAGAAAAGCCACTGAATAAAACATAGAATATTTTCAACCTACTTTTTACATCTGCATTTTAACACTTAAGAAACCCTTTGGTTTGAGACCAATATTCCTTTCGCACTAGTCTGGGTCCTCTCTTTTCCTTCTTCACCGACGAATTCTAGGAACTTTTCTGAAATGTTATGACCACAAAGATGAAACGAGTAGCTTTATAAAGCTTCAACTCCAGCTTCAAAAAGTGAAGCCATTAAAACAAATCTGTTTTCTTCTTATTTCAGATTCCAACAGAAGGATTTTTTCCATTGATATGGAAAGTGCCAATCATTCTCTGAAATTTCTGTACAAATGTAGTTCTCCGGTTAAATATAATTGACCAAGCCCAAATCTCTTTGCTTACAGAAGCTTTAAATAATTTCATTAGCCATCCCTGATGCCTTTTCTGCTCTGAAAATTTTATGACACCAATGATACATAGCCCATTCGGTTATGACTCACAGCATGGCATTTAATTATTTCCATGTGTATCCAAATGACTCTATCCCTACCATCTACTCTGGATCTAATTAAATTATTATGTAAAAGAAGAACTTAACATGAAGTTAGATCTTACACAATTTATGATCTGGGTTCTGGCTTATCAAGGTTATTTTAGCTCCTGGTTACTGGCCCCAGCTTGAATTTAATTC
Source organism: Monodelphis domestica (assembly GCF_027887165.1). Taxonomy (NCBI): domain Eukaryota; kingdom Metazoa; phylum Chordata; class Mammalia; order Didelphimorphia; family Didelphidae; genus Monodelphis; species Monodelphis domestica. The sequence continues at coordinate 290,686,883 of NC_077232.1, read as the reverse complement.
CAGGAAAAAGAGCTGCTCCAGACAAATGTGTATGCTTTCACATTGTCAGTAAAGTTAAAGCGATGTAACTCAGCTTGGTCTTAGCTGCCAGAAAAGAGAGCTAAATTTATCATAGGAATACTGTAATCTCCTTACCTTGGGTCTCTGCTTCCTTCCAACATCCCGGGTTCTTATCCCCATCTTATCTGACACTGTTTATTATGTAAACTGTCTCAAGTCCTTTTGAGAGGGGGGAGGCAAAAGATTTTAAGCAAACACAGCTCATTCCTTAGAATTTATAGAGCTTCATCTTTTTACCCATAAGAAAATGATCTCAAACTTGATAAAGAATAAATGACAAAAAATAGACATCATCCCCTTGATTTTTGTTGTTGATCTGAGCTACTACCCCGCTACAAATTTCAGAACTTTCCTCTTGTCGAAGACACCAGAATCTTTTTAGTACCTGAGTTCAGAGCCTCAGTATCCCCATCTATCCAATCAGTTTACACTTATAATAATAATGAATAATAACTTGTATTTACATGGTGATTTAAGGTTTAAAAAAGCATCTTATACATGTCCTATCTCATCTCTTTATCACGATAGTCCTGTGGGGTAGTTCCTATTATATATCCTCTATATTATTCTCTTTATATAATATATACAATATTTCCTATATATATATGTATATATATATATATAATTCTATTATCCTATACATATGATATGTAACATTTCCTCTATGTATTCTAAATATTCATCTTTTATTATTCATTGTAAAAATGAGGAAATAATGCAAGTTCAGTGATTTACCCAAGTTTATACAGCTAGGAAGTATCTAAGGCTGGATTCAAATTCAGGTCTTCTTGTCTCTAATACCATATTTGGCATATTTCCTTTTCTCCATTCATACAATTTTCTTAGTTCAAGCCTGAGTTCCTGCAATAACCTCTTAATTGTTCTCCCTAACATGGTCTCTCTATTCCAATCCATCCTCTTCTGTCAAAATGATTTTCTTAATCTGAAGGTCAACTCACGTCATCTCCATCCCTTTAACAAATTTCAGCGGCTCCCTATTACCTATAGGATCAAATATAATATCCATTGGCATTTGAGTGTTTCATAGCCAGATTCCTTCCTACTTTCCCTATTCTCCTATACTACTGCCCTCCATATACTCCACCTACAATGACCTATTTACTCTTCCTTATACAATATATTACATCTGTCACTATTTCTTTGCCCTGGTGGTTCTTCATGCCTGGAGTGCTCTCCCTCCTAATCTATAATTATTAGAATCCTGACTTCCTTTAGGGGCTCAAGGGATACCTTTTGGCAAGCAGCTCAGATGAATGGATCACAAGACATGCCACTGAACTAAAAAAAAAAACAGGGAAATATTCAAAGATATCATAATATTAATATTAAATTTAAGGTCACTAGGCATTAGAATCATAGATTTAGAGTTGAAAGGGCTTTTGAGGCCATCATTTACTTGCTCAGAACCACACAGAATGCTTGCAAAAATTTGCCATGCAGCACGGCACATAGTTTTTTTATAGATCAGGAAACTGAGTCACAGAGAAGTTATCTGACCCACTCAGGGTCTCACTGCTATTGTTTCTAAGGAAGGATTTTAATTCAGGTCTTCTCAACTCTGGGACCATTTTGCACCACCACCTTTAACAGGAATTGAGGTTTAGACTTGTGCCTTTTTAAATACAAACTACAGTTCCAAAATCACTATGGAGTCAAGTGACAAAAATGCAAATAAATCCAACTGAAATATGCCTCTGTTTAATTGTTCAGAATTTTTTAAAAACAGGGCATATATTGAAATGTGAGCATATAGTTATTTTACTAATACAGAAATGGGGTTTTTTTCCCAGGAAAAACAGATTATTGATCTGAATTCTATTGTATCTTCTACTTTCCAGGTTAAAAAATTGATCCAGCTACAAATAGAGCAATCAATTGTTTGCTGCACTAATGGTAGTTAAAAAATATAAAGAGCTCAGGATGGTATTAGTTACTAAAAAATAATCAATGGAAATGATGCAGTCATCATTTAAAAAACGGAAATAGCCTGCCCACCCCCAAAAAAAGCAACACTCCAACACATTTTTCAAGTATTACAGTTAAACCAATAGTTATATTGCTATTTTTTTAAACCCTTACTTTCTGTCTTAGAATTGATACTAAGGGTCAGTCCCAAGGCAGAAGAGTGGTAAGGGCCAAGCAACTGGGGTTAAGTGACTTGTTCAGTGTCACACAGCTAGGAAATATCTATGGCTACATTTGAACCCAGGACCTCACACCTCTAGACCTGGTCCTTTATCCACTGAGCCATCTCGCTGCCCCAGTTACATTTTTAAGAAAAAACTTGGCTACATATGCACCATATCCATCATACAAAACAGTAATGAATGTAAGGGAAAGAATAAAAAGGAAATTGGGTAATAAAGAAAATTTTTCTGAGACCCCGCCCTTAAATATAAAATGATTGATATAAGAACCCAGACTTTACATATCTGGGCATCCATAGTGCAGATGTTCTAATAATGCAAATTAGCAGCAATTAACTACAACATATGAATTATTAACAAATCATGCTTAAGGTAAATATAGAAAAAAATGGCTTTAATAACAATGCCCTTCTCCTTGATCATCAAGATGACATTCTATAAGCATTATCAAATAATAAGGATAAATATTACTATGCAATATTGCACTGTGGTAGCAGATAAGAAAAATATGGAAATTAAATTGATTATAAGATACATATAATAACAACAGTAGAAAATTTTAATGCCCTTCTTTCAGATATAGATAAATATAAAGGAAAGATAAGCAAAAAAGATAAAGAATTAAACAAATTGCCAGAGAAATGAAAACAAAACAAAAAATAATAAAACCTTGATGATGTTTTCTAAATAAAGATCACTGTATAGGTATTGTTTGGCACCATATTAAATATTTAACAAAACTTGCCATGAAAAAAAGGTAAATAATAAATACATTCTTTATATAAAAATATGCTATAAAAATAGCAATGATTCTAGAGAATGCAAACAAAATACACTGACCCAAAGGAAGATAAAATAGTGGAATCTTGAATAAAAAAGAGATCAAAGAAAATAATAGGAACAAGTAATAATAATATGAAAGAAAATAAGGACAAAATTATATAGCAAAATTTTGGGAATACAGCCAAAGTGATCCTGAGGGGAGAAAGTATATCCCTAAAAATACAGATTTAACAAAACAGAAAATGAGAGGATTAATGAACTGAATGCATCTTTTAAAAAATAAGAAACCTAAAATAATCACATTGAAAAACTAAAGGAAAAATTGATAAACTGGAAATCAAAAAGACTAAAGCAATGACAGCAAGAACTAAATGCAGTTTTTTGAAATGGTCAATAAAATGTAAAAACTCTCAACCAACTTGATGAAAAAAAAAGATGGGAGAAAACCATATCAACCAAATAAGCAAACAAAAATTATGACAAACCAGAAGGGAAAAAAAAAAGAATTAGCAGAATCTACTATGCAAAGTTTCATGCTAATAAAACTGCGAACAAAAAATAAATAGAGGATAATCTTTAAAATATAAAATACCCTAAACTATATGCCTTTATCATATATGCTACTATAAGTTAGGGTGCAGCTAGGTGGCTCAGAGCATCAGACGTGGAGTCAGAAAAATCTAAGTTCAAATCTGGCCTCAGATACTTACTAGCTGTGTGACCTTGGACAAGTCACTTCACCCTATTTTGTCTCCATTTTCTCTTCTATAAAATGAACTAGAAAAGGAAATGGCAAACTATTACAGGATTCTTGCCAAGAAAACTCTGAATGGAGTAATGAAGAGTCAAATATGGCAAACAAATAAGCAATAACTACACTACATGCTAGATAGATAACTGTATTAACTAATTCATTCTCATAAAATGAAATTAAATAAAAGAACTACTAAAGAAATAGAAAAACTATTGGTCCTGATAAATTGAGAGGAGAATTCTATCAAAATTTAAAGAACAAATAATATCATTACAACAAAAATTTGTCTCAAAAACTGAAAGAAAATTCTACAAGACTCCTTTTATGAAATAAAAGAATATTTTTAAGAATAGATTGACGTGGACTATATAGATAATGGGTGTATGTGTGTATATGTATATATACACATATATGTGTATAATTTGAGAACCAGCACTACACAAGTTCATATAGGTTTATTCCTAGAAATTGGAACAAAAACACAAGTTTATAGATTCTTCTAATCAAATCATGTCAATGTGTATTTGTTAAATCCCTTTGTGCTGAGAATATGAAGAACAGCAAAGCATAGTCCAATCAATCAGCAAACTTTTATAAAGTGCCTACTATGTGTCAGGTACCATGCCAAGCATTAGAGACATAAAGGCAAAGACAATGGGAACTCATTCTAAAGGAGGAAACTATCATAATGATGGGAGTTATAACTGACAACCAGAGAAACAAACTCTGTTCTCTGCTTGGCTTTTCAAGACAGCCCTTAACCCCCTTTGTCCTTAATCATACTGCCTTCCCTTTGAAATTATTCTGAATTTATCCAGTGTTTTGTTTGTCTATAGTTGTTTGCATCTTGTCTTTCCCATAAGACTCTAAATTCCTTGAAGACAAAAATTATTGTTGTTTGCCTTTAATGGTATCCTCAGCACATAGCCCAGTTCCTGGCACATAGTAGGTCCTTAATAAATCCTTGTTCCTATTGCACAGGAGGAAAGGAAGTTCATAGGAGGGGTGAGATCAAGAGCAGACAATCAAATATAACCATCCTTTCCCTCTTCTTCTCCAAAATCCCCAACCTCAGAGCTTGATCACACCTACCACTTAAGCCAAAATTCTCCATGATGATCTTCCCACATCCTTACCCCAAGATCCCCACATAATTCTGCTCAAACTCTAACCTGGCATATAGTCATCACTTTGAGATAGACCTCGAACAAAAACCTGCTTAAAAGCTCTAAACTCGTCTGTATTCATCCTTTCAGGTTCCTAATAAGGAAATGGTAGTTGAGAAACCAGTCTCCCCAAATGGCCCCTCCAAGCAGATTTAAAGGATTTCAAACTTGCAAACCAGGAAAATAGCTACTAATGGGAAATTAAGGTAGAGAGATAGACTGATAAAGGGGTCCTTTGGGGGCGTGGAGGTCTTTCCATGCTCCTCGAATCACCCCATGTAGGAAGGAAGTGATCTACTATATATTCAAGGCCAGATTGACTGGAGGGGAGAACTGAACAATTTCCCCAAAGCAGGGCAATTTCAGTGCTGAGATGAGAACAGAGAAAGAGAAACACAATGCTGGGAAAAACCTGTTCTGTTCCCCAAAGCACTGAAGTGGAATACTGCTCAGCCCTTTGCTCGTTTGAGAGTCTTGACAACCCTCCCATTTACAAATCCCCTTTGTGGGCCTCCCAGACAGGTTTTCAGTCCAACCCTGTGACCCTGGTTGGATTGAGGGATCATTGCCAGAGGGAGGCCAGGGCCAGGCTATTTAAAGATGTAAGGAGTTACTATGGATCAAAGGGAAAGCTTTAGCAGCAACCCTTGCTGCTACCAGGAAGCAGACCAGTTGAACATGCAGCCACTGGATATCTAGTCTGCTGAGCATCACATTCAGCAATATTTTCTTATTCCCCATTGGAGAAAATCTAAAGCAATTTCAGTCTTAAAACCCAGATTCAACTTTTGACCCAACAGCCCTGAATTTACTTTAAATTATTTTTTTCTTCATTCGCACTGTTTTGGAAGTTGTCAAAATTCCTTAAATTCCCTAAGCTTTATGGAATGCTGGGAACATCTACAGTGAGCACATATCTTGGGTGTAAAGGGCGTTTTTGACTAAGAACATCCCAACTCGATCAATAATGAAGAATACATTTAATTTCAGTTTCCTCTCTACTCTACTTTGGTTTTATATTATCTGCCCCAACAGGGTTGTTGTGATTAAATCACTTTTAAACTATAAAGCAGAGAGAAAATAGTAGTTATTTATGATCATCTGATTAGTAATTAAGTTTAGAAAGCCTCCCAAGATATTTGAGAGGGAATGAGTAATAAATATCCTTTTCCTCTGTGCTTAGACCATTCATGGACACAGAAAGGAAGGAAAGTTTTGCAGTCTTAAATTGGGGCTTCCTTACACTTTGTTATTCCTATAGATATATGAAGAAGTTTGAACCAAAAACTAACAGAGTTAGAGGACAGTCACTGAATGGTCAAGAATTGGTTCTGCCCTATGGTGTCCCTTAAAGAGTCCCACATTGTCATTAGCAGCTGAGGCAGGAGAAAGTTCTGAGTGTAAGCTCTGGTAGCAAAGAAGAAAGACAGCTATGAAAGAAGAGCCTAGATCTTGAAAAAGAATTCAAATTTTGTAAAGCATTACACACAGTGTCTAGACTAATAAACAAATAGTAGGCACTTAATAAATGCTTGTTACTTCCTTTCCCCAACCTGCTACTTTCCCTTTTCTGAAGAACTTGTAATAATGAAAGCACTGAAGTGTTTGATTCACAATTTTCCTTTCCACAAACCTAATTTGGAAAACAGCCAATTAATAAACAGTATTGGGTCTATTTGACCATGAACTTCCATCACTATAATAGTCCCCCTTTGCCTAATAATTGTGGAATGGCTACACAAGTTTCAGTAGATGATTTAACAAAATATTGTTATGCTATAAAAATGACAAGCAAGATTATTCAGAAACACCTGAGAAGATTTTTATGGACTGATGCAAAGTGAAGTGAGAGGTATAAGAACACTGCACATAGTAACAGCAGTATTGTAATGATGCTCAACTGTGAAATAGTTAGCTACTCTGATCAAGACAATGATCCAAGACAATTCCAAAACACTCCTGATAAAAAAATGTTCTCCCTTTCCAAAGAGAACTAATGATCCTTGAGAGCAGATTGAAGCATACTTTTTTTTTAATTTATTTTTGTGGGTTTGTTTATAAGCATTTGTATGTGTGTTGTGTATGTTTTCTTTTCAATGTGGCTAATAAAGAAATGTTTTGCATGACTTTACATGTATATTCACATATAATTGCTTTCCTTCTCAAGGAGGGGAGAGAGGGAGAGAATTTGAAACTCAATTTTTAAAAAATAAATGTTAAAAATGTTCATAAATAATTGGGAAATATATAACAAGGTAAATTAAAAATATTTTTTAAATAGTCTCCTACTTAAATTATGGTAATTTCAGGGAAATCATGATTCCAAAGGCATATTTCCCTAATTTCTCAAAAGAGAAAGATATCAACAAGACCTTCCTTCAGCTGAAAAAAAATAATTTTAGAAACATCTACCAAGGCTCCCCACCAGGTAGGCTATGCTAGTTCTTCTCCTTAAAGGGTGCTAAAACTTGATTATCTCAGATTAAGGCTCAGGCCATGGCCAAGACTCACAATAGAAAGCTCCATTCAATTGTATCAAGTCTGTACATCCTTATTGACTCTGAATGCCTTTCACCCTCTATGACTAAATGAACCTCTTTAGACAACTGTCCCATGTTCGATAAGTGTTTCATTTTATTACACTCTCAAGCCTAGAGTCCTAGATCAGCCTGCACTCCTAAACCTTGACTCTCCAGGTGATGAATTGCTTAAAAAGTAAAGGTCTGGGAGCAGCTAGACAGCTCAGTGGATTAAGAGTCAAGCCCAGAGAAAGAAGTCCTAGGCTTGAATCTGGTCTCAGCTACTTCCTAGTTGTGTGACCCTGGACAAGTCATTTAATTCCCATTGCCTAGTTCTTAGCATTCTTTTGCCTTGGAACAAATTCACAGTATTCATTCTAAGGCAGAAGATAAGAATTTTTTTAACAAATAAAGTTCTAAGGTGATGGGTAAATGTGTAACATTTTAGCAAAGTTGTCTTTATTTTCCATGAAAATGTGAGTTATTTGAGATGTTTTATGTTTTCAGTGTTTGTTAATGTGTGCCTGAGACACTAGCAATTTATTCAGTTTCTGAGGAGTAGAAAATAACAATGTGTTTCATAGCTGATACTAGATGGTCCGTTGAATACTTTTACTAGAAGGGGCCCCATTGCTCAGTTTTGGAGAAAGACTCAAGATGTAAGCCAAACCTAAGGTTTGTTTTAGAGATCTTTCTGGAGTTACTATGAGAGAGAGAGAGAGAAAGAGAGAGAGAGACAGAGACAGAGACAGAGAGACAGAGAGAGAGACAGAGACAGAGAGAGAGAGAGAGAGAGAGAGACAGAGAGAGAGAGAGACAGAGAGAGACAGAGACAGAGCCAGAGAGACAGAGAGACAGAGAGAGACAGAGACAGAGAGACAGAGAGAGAGACAGAGAGACAGAGAAAGAGAAACAGAGACAGAGACAGAGACAGAGACAGACAGACAGAGAAAGAGAGACAAAGAGAGAGTGCCAGAGAGAGAGAGAGTTTTACTATGGATGCTGGGCAAATCACTTAACCTCTCAGTTTCTTCACTTGTGAAATGAGAAATAATAATAGTAGCTATTACCCAGGATTGTGAGGGACCAAATGAAATATCTGGAAAGCACATAGTAGGTATTTAATAAATTCCTGTTTCCTTCCTTTTCTTCCCTCATTGGTTAATCCCCTGCCTTTACTTAAGTAAGGAGATAGTCATGAAACAGCTGATGGCATTTGACGAACTGAAATCACCTGACCCACATGAACTACTTACTTGCATACAGAAAGAACTCAAGAGATACAGAATTACTGAGCCACTGTCAGTGACATTAAAAAAAAACAAACTGAGAAACAAGGAAGATATCACAAGATTAGAGGAAGGAAAAAGTCCCAATTTTTTTTTTAAGTGTGGGGCATGGAAGAAACAGTCTCCAAACTACAATTGGGTAAGCCTGGCTTGGATTCCAGAGAAAATCTTAGGACAGATTATTAGATAGTTGGCCAACATTTAGAAAGGGAAGCAGTGATTACAAGGAGATAAGCATGACTTCATGAAGCACACAGGTCATGCCAGATTAATCTCTTTTCTTTCAGTGATAAGATAACTTGTTGAAATGCTATAAATAGAATTTGCCTCTATTTCAGCAAAGATCTTGATGAAATATTCTATGGAGAAGATGCATAGATGTGGGCTAAACACTAACAGAATTCAGGGTGGTTGAAAGGATAAATTGAAAGAGTAGTTGTTAATAGTACAATGGCAAAGGGTTAATTGCCAGAGGAGTAGAGGAGGAATCTCTGCAGGATTTAAAGACTAGATCTCCGTATCTCACCCAAACTAGAAGTGAGAAGCTATTCAAATCTAGTTCCACACTTATTCAACAAAGGAGTTAGGTTTGTTTTTCTCACCCTAGGCAGTCTATCTCAGTTTTATTATCTGTAAAATGGGGTTGCAGTATCTATAGTACCTTCTTCAAAGCTGTGGTGAAAAACAAATAAGAACTTAGGTGAGGCAGTGGTTGGAGTGAGGAAAAGAATTTGGAACTCATTGCTTTTTTAAATGAATGTTAAAAATTGTTATATGTAATTGGGAATTACTTAATGAAATAAATAAATATATATATTAAATACGCTACATGTCAGCTGTTAATATGATTGATCAAATAATATTTGACATCAGTATCCCTAAATTAATTCTGAATAGATCCACAAATGCAGAATGGAATAGAGAAACAGTTTGTGACTGTGTTTCTAATTATTTTCTTTTCTTCCAAGTTTATATCTTGAAAGCACACTAGGATCCTTTTTCCAAAGGATGATTCCACATATGACAAAAGTTGCAGTAATCACAATTACAGCCAATTCCCAATTAATTGGAGTGTTTAGGGAAAGGCTTACCATATGGAAAACTAATTTCATATGCAAATAAATTTAGGACTTTAGAATTATGAAGAATATTCCAACTGTCTCTTCTTAGTAGGCAATAAAAAAAAAAGGTAGATTGCTTCCAAAGCAACCTGAGGAAAGCATCCTCTAAATACATAGTTGAGATGGTCAGGGACACCGAGTTCGGGAAGCACTGTCAGTTCCCAAAGGACTACTACTTCTCAATCAGGGCACAAGGACCAGAGAGTGGGAGAGGGCTGTCATCCAGCTGGGTATTCCAAGACTCTGACATTGGCATTAACTCACAGAAAACTTTCCCTTTGAAAGGGGATGCTCGAAGCCACCTCCTGCCAATTGCTTTCTTCCTTTCCCCTTTGGAAGTGGAGGATGGGAAAAGTCATGATCTGCTGGGAGCTCAATGGGTGGGACAGCTAAACCCAGGCATTTTAAAGGCAGGCACTAGTGATTTGAGTCTTTTTCTCCCATTCTAGCATAGCTATTTTGACTGGATAAAGAAAAGGCACCAGCCATAATTCACATATATCCATATATTCTAGCATGTTTAGTATAGAGAAGTCTCTGTCCACTCTCTGTGAAGTAGTGAAAGGGGTACAAGTATCAAGAAGGAAAGATTAATAATAATAATAAAAATAGGTAGCATTTTTATAGGGCTTTAAGGTTTGCAAAGTCATTTACATTGATTATCTCATTTTCTCTACACAGAAACCCTGGGAGGTAAATGTTATTATTTTACTGATGAAAGAAACTAAGGCAGAGACTGACTTGTTCATATATTATAGCTATTAAGTGTCTGTGGCTAAATTTGAATTAAGGTCTTCAAGACATTAGGTCCAGCATTCTATCCACTGTACCATCTCCCTAGATGAGAAAACCAAATTTAACATTAAAGAGATGTGACTAATCTTTTGAAAATTGCTAGTGAATTTCTTTTAAAACTCTCACCTTCCGCCTTTGAATCAATACTGTGTATTGGTTCCAAAGCAGAAGAGTGGCCAGGGCTAGGCAATGGGGGCCAAGGGACTTACCCAGGGTCACACAGCTGGGAAGTGTCTGAGGCCAGATTTGAACTCAAGACCTCCTATCTCTAGGCCTGGCTCTCAATCCACTGAGCTACCCAGCTGCCCCTGCTAGTGAATTTACGGTTGACTGTGATTGGAATTCCTGACATAATGGAGCTGTTACATTATTTATTTTGCCACTTGCATTCATTGTGGCTTTCTACATTGGGGATTCTCTATAATGAGTTCTGAGTTTGAATTCTGCCTCTGAAACTTATCAGCTTTGTGACCCTAAGCAAATCACTTAAAATCATTCAGCCTCAGATTCTTAAAAATATAAAATGGAGTTAATAGTACCTACCTCCACTGAGCTGTAGGGAGGACTTAATGAAAGAATATATATTAAGAGCTTTGTAAGTCTTAAAGCCCTCTGTACATATTAACTGACCAACATGATTAATTTTATGCATAAATAATAAGTCTTTAGAATGGCCCACAAAAATGGTGAAGGGTTTTACAGCATGATAAATCATAAGTGAATTAAAAGGAGTGTACAAAACTTGAGTGATCACCAGCTTTTGTTGCCATAAAACCTTGGAGATGGCTCCATTTTCCAAATAAAGCTAGCCATATTCAGTAAGCATCTGGCCTATTAAAATTTTTTCAAGCTTACTTTTTTAAAGTGTCACTTTTAAACACTTACAGAATCATTAAATACTGCAACAACACAAGGGGACCTTGGAGATCATCTAGGACACTCCTTCATCTTACCACGTCCCTTTGACTTATTTTTGTCGTTATGAATAAGCCATCATAATTCACAAACAAGTTACAGTGGTGAGTCATCATACCTATAAAGTTTCTTCTTGTAATCAAAACTTAGAACAAAGCTTGATGATGCAGAGTTAACGATCTGCTCCATTTTCCTCAGGTTTCACCCAGTAATGAGACATAAAGCATCAGCAGTTTATATAAGTGACTGAAATTAGGATGGTGTTTACAAAGCAAAACCAAATGTTTACTCTTCCCTTTCTCCCTTTGGTAGTTTTCTCCGTTAGAAGGAGAGTTATTATTGTCAAACATTTTCCATCATGCTATGGAGGATTCCATTATAACTTGCAAAAACACTGGCCAGCTCTGAGTGCAGTTGGTTTGAGACACGCAGTCATGTGGAGGGGGGATGAGCTTTGTCTCCTTGGCCCCCCCAGATCAGGGCCAGGAGTAGTGGGGGAAAAACAACACAGATGGTGACTTGAAGGAAGGAAAAACTTCTTAAGCTTCCTCCTGCTTTTGGAAGGAATCCCTGCTCTCCACTGAAGGTCTTCAAGAAGAGCCTGGAGGACCTTCATACTTAGAAGGGGCCCCCTTTCTCTGCGATTCTGTGATATGTAGATGTATGCTATATTATGGAGAGAGACACTTAATAAATATATATATCATATAATAAATAGATAAACTAGCAAAATAAATAAACAAAAATAATACACAGTGTATTATTAGTCAAATGCTTTAGGGGCTCTTCATTATGAGCTGATACTATGTTTCTAAATAGTAAAATGTAGCGTTTTTATCTCAATAGGTTAAACTCATTACTTCCGAAAGCCTGAGATTTTGTGATTAATAACATTATGCTCATGAATTCCAAAGCCCAATATTTGAGATTAATAGTATTATCATTTTCAGGATTTTTTTTTTATTAGTAGTGAGAGGTAGGGAAAGTCCTTTTGTCAGTGAAAATTCCAATTGCCTAGCATCTTAGTTTTAGAAATTTGCCTGGAGTAATGGAAGGTGAAGTGACTTGCCCAAGGCTATACAGCTAACATGTCATAGGCATGACAGACCTGAACGCAGGTGTGCCTGATTCCAAGGCTGGCTCTCTATACATTCCCTCTTCTCCAGGAAACACCCTCCCACTGCCAGTTCATCACCAGGAACCTCCTGAACTCACAAAGTAGCCACTGGGGATAGAAACATGCCGTGCTGTTTTTCAGACACCCCTACTGGGAAAGAAACACAAAGTAGAGAAGGTAGTCAGGGACCAGAGGTCCTGTCCCAGGCAAAAACTTGTGCTTACAGCCCTCCAAGCACAGGAAGCTGCTTGGAAGAGAGAGAGGACAAAGACCTCCTCCATCCATCTGCAACTCGGGAGGGATCCCATACTCCAAAGAAATGAAAGAAATAGTCCGGTACTTTGTTCTCTCTGATTAAAGCCTGTTATTTAAAGTCTAATGAATATCATTTCCTAGATCAGTAGCCAGTCAGAGTTCTTTGACCCAGCGCCCTGTCATGAGGGATCAAGGAATTAATCAGGAATATATAATCATATCTGCCCTTTAGCAAAGATCAAAAGGAGAGAGATTAAAAAAAAAACAGAGAGATACAGAGAGAGAGAGAGAGAGAGAGAGAGAGAGAGAGAGAGAGAGAGAGAGAGAGAGAGAGAGAGAGAGAGAGAGAGAGAGAAGAGAGGGAGGGAGAGAAGAGAGGGAGGGAGAGAGAGAGAGAAGAGAGGGAAGGAGGGGGAAAGGGGGAATAGGGATGACAGGAGAAAGAGGAGAGAGAGACATAGAGAGAGACAGAGAGAGAGACAGAGAGAGAGAGACAGAGACAGAGAGACAGAGACAGAGAGAGACAGAGAGAGGCACAAACTAAGGTAAAAATGAAACCTACCTCCCAGGAAAGGAGTATTGGATTAAGGCCTCACATTTTAAGGATTTGTTGATATGTACTTAATGAGTCTTTTGTTTTTTAAGAATGATTTCACAGTGGAGAAAATAAATAGCTGTCCAATCGCTGATATCCACTTCTTCGTGGGTTGAATAATTTTTCTAGAAAGAATGCTGTCAGTTCCCTTTGGGGAGATCCTGTTGTCGTTCAGTTGCTTCTGTTGTTTCCAACTCTTTATGACCCCCTTTAGGGTTTTCCTGGCACAGATACTAGAGTGGTTTGCCATTTCCTTCTCCAGCTCATTTTACAGATGAGAAAACTGAAGCCATGACTACCCCAGGGTCACAAAACTAGTAAGTATTTGAGACCAAATTTGAATTCGCCTTGAGCTCTCTCCACTGTGCCACTTCAATACCCAAGGAGAGACCCTAGACATGAGCTATTGCTGACCAACTTTATGATTTGTGGCTATAACACACTAATACTGTCCTTGGGATTTTCTTGGTAAAGATACTAGAGGGGGTTGCCATTTTTTTCTCCTGTAGATTAAGGCAGAGATTAATTGACTTGCCCAGTGTGACACAGCAAATTTGAACTTGGATCTTCCTGACTCCAGGCTTTATCCACTGAGACATCTAGCTGCCCCAGACAATCAGTTTTCTCCCAGACTCTGGGGTTGAGACATAATGAGATTTATAGTATAAGAAAAGCCTAATCCTGTCTCTTTAAGGTCAGGCTCCCCCAATATGGATAATTCAAATGGAATATATATGTATATGGATACACACACACACACACACACACACACACATATGTATTTATAGATGGTTTTGTCTCTTTTAAAATGTCCTAAGAGTGCCATTCTTTAATTATGTGCTTAAGTCCCTAAACATTTCATGGACAGGCTGAGTTCTGAGTTCTAATCCCAGTCTTGATGCTTCTTGTTTATATGATTAGACATATGCATGGATACATACACATAAACATATTCATTTATAGGGCCAAAATGAGATTATAGATGTGTGTGTGTGTGTGTGTGTGTGTGTGTGTGTGTGTGTGTAACATACTCAGCCAATATGAGACCTGGGCCTGTTACACCTGCTGTTTTTTGGCTTCTTAAAAAGTTTCTTCAGTACCACTTAAAAACCTTCCTAAGCATCACATACAAAAACAAAATTACCAAAAATCAGGTCCTAAAAATAAGTAATTTCCCAGCATTGAACTACATAATAACAAAATTCCATTGGGTTGCTTGTGAAGAGAACGAACAATCTGAATGCTAACCAGGAGAGATCGCAGGATCAAAGATTTAGACCTAAAAAGGACCGAAGAAGCCATTGGCAGCCAGAATAGCTCAGTGAGTAGATTATTGGTCTGGAAATTGGTAAGACTTGAATTTTCATCTTTAATAGTCAGATGGAAAAATTGCCTAAACTCTCTGTGCCTCAGTTTCCTCATCTGTAAAATATAGATAATAATAGGACTTACCTCCCCAGAGTTGTTGAAAAAATCACATAGATACAGGACTTTGGAAGCCTCAAAATGCTATATAAATGGTATTCTTATTACTAGTATTATCTGCTTCAACCACCTCATTTTACAGATGAAGAAACTGAGGCCCAAGTTGATAAAGTGAATTGATCAATGCCACACAGATAGCAAAAATCAGAGATAGGACTAGAACTCAGGTCCTCACACTCCAAGTCCAGTGTTCTTTCCCATGTACCATTTTTCCTCCCAAAGAAACATTGTTACAATTCAAACATCTATTTGGAAAATAGCATTGCTCTGAACTTTGGGGAAACAGTCAGTAACAAATATGGGCAAAGTCACCAGCAGGGACTATTTCCAAATAACAGCTATAGACCCAAACCAAAGAACAGGCAGGACACACCAAAAATGTCCTTTGATCTTTCCTATCCCAATCATAAGCAGCAGCAGCATATTTAAAGCAAAAAAACAAGGCATGACATTGCCTGCGTGAGGACACACCAACTCCCTTACCCAACCGTGCTCAAAAAATGCCTTTTTGGGGGCAAAAAATGTTCCTAGAGACAGACACCGGCCCAGGAGCCCTGAGCCTAGGGTCTGTGAACTTGAACAACTGTATTCAATCTATCTGAGCTCCCTTGTATTTTATTATAGCTTTAAAGGCACTTTTCCTGAGAGAGGTCCACAGGCTTCATCAGACTTTCCAATAGAGCTATGATGCAAAAAGAGTCAAGTTTTATGGGCAGAGCTCAGTTTATGTTCTGTAAGCACTCATTGGAGAAGATAATGAATGCCTTGTATCAAGATGCTTTTAAAATGAGGGACAAGATCCTGTTTGAAGAAGAAAAAGACTCTATATTATTAGTTTGGAAAATGTTGAAGTTTTTAAAAATGTAAATGATACAGTGAGGACCACTAGAAGAATGGAATAAAAGCATCATTATTAGCCTTCCAACTTCAAAACCACCAGATATTGCAATTTTCCTTAGAAATCTTTGGGTTGAATGTACCAGAAAATAACCTTCCCAAGAAACATTGCACTAGATTTTTCCTGTTTCTTGTAAAGATGGCAGACCAAGTAGATGGCCACATATCTAATGCAGAATCTACCAAATTGAAATATGAGCTCCTGCCCACCTTTCTCCTAAGGCATGCTGAGGGACAAAAGAGGGTTGAGTTGGGGGGAAAAGGGGATAGATTACAAAAATGATAAAATGAGGGAGAATCTTACCAGACCATCACAGTTGCTAATGGCAACAGAAGTTCCTGGGATATCTGTTACGTCTCCAACATAAGCACAGTTGGTCCATAAAGGTTCTCTTTTCCAAATCCTTTCTGAATCACGTCCAGGCTGACTATCATTTACATGGCTGGGTCTATCCTCAGTGACCACAGAGGTCTTGTGCCACTCCACCATGGCCCCTGGTGCTACTAATTGAGTATTTGGCTTCAGCCGGAGGTGAAAGTCTCTTCCAAAAGCTGTCACGTTGAAAAACAATTGTTCTGGGGTGGAAGACGCATCCCTTGGTACTCTTTTTTTATGACTTGCAGAAAGAATGTGGGAGAGGTAGTGCCCCTGGAGGTTGGTGCTGATGGGAGTGACCAACTCGTATTCTCTAGATTGCTTTTTTGGCAAATCTGTGGAAAGAAAAAAGTACAACTATAGAACTTATCTTGTAATAGGAGCAAACAAAAGGGCATAACATAGAACTAGAAATGTGATCATTAGTAACAGCATATCTAAATTGACTCAAAAGATATATTCCAAATTCATGTGTAAATCAAACTTTTATGACCCAAATTCAACAACTGCACTGGGAAACTTTCTATTTGACACCTCCTGGTCCCAGAATCTTGTACGTACAAGGGATGAGAGTATAAATATTTGCGGAAAACTGGAAAAAAATCAACAATCTAGCCCCCAAAAAGAATCTTCCTTTGATAAAAGTAACCACCTCTAATTTGTCTGCTATCCTAATGTTGGCAAGAGTGCTAATAAGTGAAGAACAGGTGAGAGCAAAAAAATTGAAAGAGGAAGAAAAGCAATAAGCAAGATGGGTATTCAGGGACTGATTAATTCAGAGTTAGCTGCATTTTCATTTTGCATATCTAATAGATTCTCCCATGAAACACGAACCCAATTAATTACGTTGGGGCTGTTTGTAGCTGAACAGTTATCTCCATTGCACAAATTCGGGAATGTCAAGAACACAAATTCCCCAATCTTCCTCTTGATGACCTAAATTCCACAATTCAAAATTAATTCCTTTAGCTTAAACCAAAGAAAGCTTGTGCCCCCTGTTAAAATACTAATACCCTAAGAGAGCAAATTGCACCTTCTCAGCCTTACTGTATATGAGCTTCCTGTTTACTTGGAATTTCTTCAGCTCCCATGGGTTTAACTATCATCTTGATGCAGATATTTGAGAGAGAGAGAGAGAGAGACACACACACACAAAGAAAGAAACACATGCATGGCATATATATATATATATATATGTATATATAAATATATGTGTGTGTGTGTTTAAAAATAATATTTGTAAAGACCTTGGCATAGTGTCTAGCACATAGTAGGCAATATATAAATGTCATGACCTTCAGTATTTCCCAAGTGTGCATGCACACACCGGTATATACATAATATGTTGTTGTTGTTCAGTTGTTTTAGTTGGATCTACTCTTCATGATCACTATTGGAGGTTTTCTTGGCAGAGAAACTGGAGTGCTTTGCCATGTCATTGTGCAGTTCATTTTACAGATGAGGAAATTGAAGCAAACAGAGTTAAGTGAATTGCCCAAGGTCATATAGCTAGGCATCATCTGATGCTGGATTCAATTTAGGAAGGTGAGTCTTCTTGATTCTGAGCCTTATGCTCTATCCATTGTACCATCTAGTGGCCCCTATACATATATAGGGGCCGCTAGATGGTATATACATATACATATATATATATATATATATATATATATATATATATATATATATTCTCTGAGATTCAATCCCAAATTATCAGTTCTCTATTGGACATTTCGAATTAGATGTCCTGAAGACATCTAAAGCTATATCTGTCTAAAATGTAACTAAATCATTATCACATACTAAAATACTTTCATAGCAAAGTAATAATTCATATTTCTATAATTCATTACAGCAGATAAATTGTTTCCCTCACGAGAACCCTCCAAGTTATGCAGTATGAGTATTATCTTCATTTTAGATTAGAAAGAGGAGACCCAGAGTGGTGAAACTTAAAAAAAAAGTCATTTGGACATTAAGTACCAGAGTCCATATTCAAACATAGGCCTCCGGGCTCTCAGTTCAC
Source organism: Monodelphis domestica (assembly GCF_027887165.1). NCBI lineage: Eukaryota > Metazoa > Chordata > Mammalia > Didelphimorphia > Didelphidae > Monodelphis > Monodelphis domestica. The sequence goes on along the minus strand of NC_077232.1, from coordinate 290,668,565 downwards.
TGCTCCTTTCACTGAACCAGACTGTGTTACAAAGAGATCAGGGCCATCTTGAACTGGAAGTCCAAACTGCCCAGACATATTTTAGAACTTAAATGGATCTGTGATCTTCACTCTGTCAGTAATTCCCTCCCATCAGGCAGATTGAAACCCATTTACATCTTATCATTCTGTCCATGTTCTCTCATAAATTTACAATAGGGGAACCAACCTAAAATGCTAGGGAGTTTGCTCTAGAAATATGAGTGTTTTGTGTTTGTCTACACTAAAAAGGAAAGTCGGTCTAGACAAATGACTCTCTGATGCCATCTCTCATTTGACCACTCCTGCATACTCCCAATTAGTAATGTGCTACCAAGTACTCATACCCACCATGCATCTCTCCTTTGCCCTTTGAGAGGCTGGCCACTTTATTCTTTGAAAAACATTTCATTTCCACTGTTTTTAAAGTCTAAATAATTCAATTTGATGTTATTCAGTGCTCACCATGTCTGGCACCAATAAGCACTCTGCCCAGGTCTTCTGTTGAGTCTACAAGCCATTAGTTTCTTTCATATCTTGCACCAGAATCATCTATTCCATTCTCTTCATCCTTTGTGCTGATGTCACTCAAGTATATGTTGACTCAACTTGGAACCTACCCTTACAAGTACTTTGCAATAGTTAGAAAATTTCATGGACCACTGAGAGCTTAAGTCAACTGCCATTCAGTCAACAAACATTTATAAGTGTCTGCTATGTGCCGGGCATTGGGCTAAGTGCTAGTGATACCAAAAAATGGCAACCATAAGTCCACGTCCTCAAGGTACTCATACAGTCTGATGGGGGAGATAACAAGCAAACAACCTATATACAGGATAAATTGGAGACAATCAATAGGGGGATGGCACTTGTATTAAGGGAGAGCTGGAAAGGCTTCCTGTAGCAGATTCAGATTTTATCTAGGAATTCAAGGAAGACAGGAAAGCCAGGGGGGCAGAGTTGTTGTTCAGTCATTTTTCATTCATGTCTGACTCTTCCTCTCCCCATGTGGGGTTTTCTTGGCAAAAATACTGGAGTGGTTTACCATTTTCTTCTCTAAGGCAGAGATGAGGAGGGAGCAAATTCTAGACAAGGGGAACTGGACAGTCAATGGACTATGGAATTGTGATACAGAGTGTCTTGTACAAGGAACAAAAAGGAAGCCAGTGTCACTAGATCACAAAGAACATGTAAGGAGAAGACTCACAACTTTAAGTGACTTGCTCAGAATCAGAGAGTCCATATATGTCAAAGGTAACACCTGAACTCAGGTCTTTGTGGTTTCAAGTCTACCTCTTTATCCATCTTGCCACACTGTGACACATTAGCATAAAAGGCTATCTATAAAGGCATTTCCTTTGCAAACATATATATACACTCTAAACATGTGACAATCTGACCTCAAAAATAATTTCATTATAGTTAAAGAAGACATGAAAAATATTTTTCAGTTTTCAAGTGACACTGCCATCAGCAATGACAAGAGCCAGCAGGAAAAATCACACTGGGGGATGGTCTTAAGCAATCGTCTAAAGGAATTTGCCAAACAGAAGGGCCTTCCTGATCCATAAAGATGGAGATAAAAGAGAAAACATCTTTTCTTAAAAGCAAGTAAAATTAATTGTGGCATGTGCAGAAATTTTTCAGTCAGCCAAACTCTTTGGCCTATTATGTCTCTAAACCCTTATCATTTCATCCCAAGAAATATGTTCATGGGCTTTCGATCCCAGCTGCAAACCTTTGTTTTAATTCCAAAGAATCTTTGTTTAGCTATTCGAAGGCACAAGTTAATTTTTGCTCATTATTAGGAAAGAGGAAACAAATAGCTGTGATCTTTAAATTCTTCTCATTTTTTTTTAATCTGGCTTTGAAAATCAACTCGAATTGCCCAATGTTTGTGGTCAAGAAGGCCATTTAGGAAAGAGCAGCACATTCTTTTAGTGAATAAAATCAGGTAAGAGGAGAACCTCTAAATGGGGAGAGCATTTTGAAGGAAAATATTGTGGGGGTTTTCACTTTGTTCCGTTTGTTTTCATGTGGTTGGCCGTGCTGATGAGTGTAGAAGAGAACTTTTAAAAAAAATCAAACTGGGAGGCAAGAATGTGAATGTGCTCATCTCAGCTCTGGGAGCACATTTTCAAAGAAGCATTTGGAATCAGAACTGCTCAGGACCATCAGAAATATTCACTGGTCCATGGCCTGTCCTTGGCTCTATATAAAATAAATTAACAAGAGTTAATCCTTATCGCACACTTTCCAACCAGTAATATTCACTCAGACACTTACCAATTAGCAGGCTCACAAGCAAATTAGAAGAAACCTTTCAGGCTGAAATAAGTAAATGTGGCTATGGACAAGAATAAGAAGAGGGTCCAGCCCTGGGATTTCAAAGATGTAAAATGCTCTTAAATGAGGAAACTCCCTCTACCAATACAGGGCAACCACATTTCTGAAACGTATCATCTTTGGCTTGCATCTTTGGGTTCAAGTGACTTATCCTGGGTCACTGAATGAGTGTGAATCTGAGGCAGAGCTTAAATTCAGGTGTTTTTAGTTCAGACACTATGTTTCTGGGCACTATCTCTCCATGTTCAAGACCATGGGTTAAGATTGATTTAGGGGGCATCTGGGTGGCTCAGTGGGTAGAGATCCATGCCTAGAGATAGGATGTGCTGGGTTCAAATCTGACCTCAGACCCTTTCTAGCTTTGTGAACGGGCAAGTCACCTAACCCTCATTGCCTAGCTCTTACAGCTCTTCTGCCTTGCAACCAATACTTAGTATTAACTCCAAGATGGAAGGTAAGGGTTTAAAAAAAAACAGATTGATTTAACCAACAGCCCAGACTCTTTTTGGACTACATTGTGCATTGGCTTCTCCCTGTATCTTCCTCGAGGGTAGGCATTACCTTGCTTTTTCTTATTTGTTGCCCCAGTCCTTAGCATTCTGCCTGGCACACAGTAGAAGTTTAATGAAATTGCTACCCAGGGTTTCTCTCAAGAATATCAGAATTCTGCCTGTGTCTAACTAAGGTTACCACAACCAGAAGAAAAGGACCCTCAATTTCCATGCAAGCATCTGAGTTAAGAAATATAAGGCTGGTTTGTTTAACCTGAGAGGAGGGGAAATGCCAAAAGGCTTTTCTTAGATTCCAAAAACACACAAAACAATTCTTCCTTCTTCTTTGAAGGAGGTCTTGATCAAGTAAAGCCAACAAGTATTTATGAAATACCTACTATGTGCCAGGAACTATGCTAAGAAATGGAGATATAATAAAAAGCAAAAATACTTCCCTCTAAAGATGGTCTATAGACTTTATAGTCTAATAGGGAAAGCCACATACAAAGAATTCTTTACAATATATAGACAAGATGAATTGGAAATAGTCAACTGAGAAAAAGCATTAGCATTAAGGGGAATTAGAAATGACTTCTTGTAGAAGGTGGAACATTACCTAAAACTTAAAGGTCCACCTCCACAGGACTCTCCATTGTCTTCTCTCCAGACTACCTTCCTCTCTACCATCTCTACCACCAAGATAGAAGCACTTAGCTTCAGCAGAGAACATGCTCCACTAAGGTCTGCACAATCCACATAGCTCATGGTAATTATGAAGAATGAGGTTCAGGTTGACACTCCATATTGTAGCCCTGTCCTAACTGTTCTTCAAGCTCCTGAAACTTCTCTACTTGGCCCAGGAATTCTATTGCTCAATTAAAGCTTTCCCAATATTAATGGCTCAGGTTCTAGCCTGACCCAAGATTTCCTCACCATTCTTATCTCTTCTATCTGCTGCCATTCCTCCATTCCTTGAGTCACAAGCTTCCCTAAAGGGAACTAGCAAAGTAGAGAAGACTCCTTTCAGTAAACCATATCTGTTCCAATAGACTCTCTCCTCAGTATTTCTCTCCATTGTTTTAGTCTACAAGATCAAGACCAAGAGTATAACCTCTAATATGTGAACTGGTGAAGAATTGATCGCCTATAATTATCCATCATCATCAACACGGGACAACCAGTACTTAGCATAAGGCAAGTAACTCATATCTGGACAAAGATAGATTGATGCCAGAAAAAAAGTCCTCAATAATAACTGAAATGGGGGCTTTGCATCTTAATTGGGGATACATTATCCATGTCCACCTCCAAAATAAGTATCACTTCATTGGGACAATAAGAATCCACAAACAGAACCCATAAAATCCATTAAAACCATTACAATGTAATCAAGTTCACATAACCTATGCCACCTTTCAGACCATTATCAGATGTAGTATGCTCTCAATTCAAAAACAGCACTAAGAAATGTATAGGTCAGCATATCAAGCAAGGTACTCAATTTTTAATGTGGCACAATCGCCTCCATTTCCTCATTCCCCTAGTCCATTTATATTTATCATATGGGTTATGTAGGGTGGAAAGTTGTAAATCGGGTACAGATGAGACGGGAACATTACGTGTAGAGTGTGTGTGTGCGCACATGCACTAGGTATTCTTGAATAGCAGATCACCTACCTTTTCCTTCTTTACCATACCCTATGAAATACAATAACACTGCATTTGATGGGAAATGTTATGAGCATGGAGGGAAAAATCACTTACCCAAATAACCTTACTATGGCAAATTAAATGCTTAAAGTAACCATAGAAAATGATCCCATATTAATATTAAATGTCCTTTGGGATATATTTTTCCTCTGATGATTGATTCATCTATTTACCAGAAATTCAGCTTACTAATAGAAATCAAATGATTATTTCAATAGATGCTGAAAAAGCCTTCAACAAAATACAATACCCATTCCTATTAAAAAAACACTAGAAAGCTTGGGAATAAATGGGCCTTTCCTTAAAATGAGTAGTATCCATTTAAAACCATCAGCAAGTATCATCTGCAATAAAGATCAGGAGTGAAGCAAGGATGCCACCATTATTTAATACTGTACTAGAAATGTTAGCTTTAGAAATAAGAGAAGAAAAAGAAATTCTACTTAGATAATCAACTAAAAAACTAGTTGAAATAATAACTTTAGCAAAGTTACAGTATATAAAATTAATTCACAAAATCATAAATATTTCTATATATTTCCAATGAAATACAGCAGAAAGAGTTAGAACAAGGTTTCATTTAAAATCACTCTAGGCAACAGAAAATACTTGGGAATCTATTTGCCAAGACAAAAACCAGAATTATATGAACACAATCTCAAAACACTTCACACAAATAAAGTTAGTTCTAAATTGAAGACACATTAATTGCTCAAAGTTCAGCTATCATAATAAAAATGACAATCCTTTCTAAATTAATTTGTTTATTCAGTGCCATACCAATCAAACTACAAAATTCATCTGGAAGAACAAAAGGTCAAGAATACCAAGGGAATTAATGAAAAAAAAAGTGAAGGAAGGTGGCCTAGTAGTACCAGATCTTAAACTGTACTATAAAGCAATGGTCATCAAAACAATATGGTACTGGCTAAGAGACAGAAGGGAGGATCGGTAGAATAGATTGGAGGTAAATGAGCTCAGTAAGACAGTGTTTGATCCCAAAGATCCCAACTTTGGGGATAAGAATTCAATATTTGACATAGATTGATGGAAAATTCAAAAACAGTGTGGCAAAAATTAGGTACTGTGAACTTTAGATTTACTCCACCCTGCTTAATCTAACAAAACAGGAATGTCTACACCCCTACTTAAGGATTAAGTATTGAGAACACTGGCCTACAACAGACATGTCAAATCAGAAAAAAACTGACAGACCCCTGGGCTGTCCTAAGTCAAGCTTAAGCTACCATTGGTATCCATGAGACACAGGAAAATGATGTAAAAATGGTCTATATATTTCGTGTCACTTCCTTTCTTGGCCTCTTTTCATGGAGAGGTGGCTCTGGCAGCAGCGTGCTGAGCACCTTGGCCTGGCAGAAGCTATTGTCCGAATTTGGCAGTGAGAGTCCTTGATACACTACTGGGGAAGGCTTAGTAGTATAGTTCAGGTGAGGTGTTTTTCTCTGAGCTCTCTTGGAGTTTAGGCTGATTCTTTTCTCCTTTGCCTTCCAAAATACTATCCTCTTAGGAAAGCCTCTAATCTTCTGAAAAGACCTCGTGGCTGAGGTCTTTGAACTCTGGCACAGGCCAGGTGGGAGAAATCCTATACCCTCTCCCCTTCTCTTCTTCTTAATTCCTTCCCTCTATATTAATTAAACCACCATAAAATTTCCAAACTGTCTTAGATATTTTATTTGGGATTTTCCCTGGCGACCAGTTAAATTTAGATTAAGTCACAACCCAAAAATTTCCCCTTACAGTCCAGACCAATATCTCACACCTTATACCAAGATAAGGTCAAAATGAGTATATGATTTAGACATAAAGGGTGGAATTATATGTAACTTAAGGAAACAAAATAGGTTTGCATGTCAGATCTATAGTGAAGAATTTATGACCAAGCAAGAGATAAAGAACATTAAAAGATGTAAAATGAACAATTTTTACTATATTAATTTTAAAAGGTTTTGTATAAACAAAAGATTAGAAACAAAGATTAGAAGGGAAACAACTGGGTAGAAAAATTTATAACAAATTTCTCTGACAAAAGTCTCATTTCTCAAATACATAGAGAATTAAGTCAAATTTATAAGAATGCAAGTCTTTCCCCACATGTCAATGATCAAATAATATGAATAGGCAATTTTCAGATGAAGAAACCAAAGTTATCGATAGTCATATGAAATAATGTTTTACATCCCTCTTGATGAAAGAAATGTAAATTGAAACAACTCTGTGGTACCACCTCACACCTATCAGACTGGCCAATATGACAGTAAAGGAAAGTGATAAATATTGGTGGGGATGTGGCAAAATTGGGGCACTGCACTAATGCAGTGCTGGTAGAGTTGTGAACTGATCCAACTATTCTAGAGGGCAATTTGGAATTATGCACAAAGGGCTAGAATTATGCTCAAAGGGCTGAAGACAACACATACCTTTTGATCCAGTAAGACCACTGCTAGGTCTATATCCCAAAGAGATTTTTTTTAAATGGAAAGGACCTACTTGTACAAAATTATTTATAGTTGCTCTTTTTGTGGTAGCAAAGAATTGGAAATTGAGGGAATGTCCATTAATTGGGGAACAGCTGAACAAATTGTGGAATATGGCGGTGATGAAATACTACTGTGTCTAACATGGGCTGATGCAGAGTAAAATAAGTGAAACAAGGAGAATATTATACACAGGAACAGTAATATTATGGAATGATCAACTGCAATACTTACCTACTCTCAGTAATACAATAATCCAAGACAATTCTGAGGAACATATGACAAAGAATGCTATCCACCTCCAGAGAAAGAACTGTTATATTTATTTGAGGAAAGATGGGGAAGAACAGGGGAGAAGGAAGGTTTGTAGCAGGGTATGGAGGAGTTGAGGGAAGAGAGGGAATATTGCTCGGTGAGGCAAAGGAGGGAAATGCCCCATGATGAGAGGAAACAGGAGGGGTCTGATAAGGACTGTTTGTCATTGAAATGACTGAACTGATGTTCAGCTCCCTCTATGCCCCAGAAAAGATAGTCCACTTACCTGACTGTGAATTAAAATAAGATAAAGTTTAATAACCAGTTTGGATTTCAGAGGTATCAGAAAAGAGGGGCAAAGGATGTCCCTAAATAAGGTTGGAGTCTTCCTCAGCTTTGGAGCTAAGGCCAGGCCTCACAGGTTGGTGGAGCGTTTCTCCCACTCCCATCCTCTGCACTAGTTTTGTCAATTTCAGAATCTTAGCAGTAGACAGAAAGCAACAAGAAAGTCTGACCTTCAGAGCTGGTTGGGCTTGAATCTTCGGACTGAACCAAGTAGAAGCTCCTAATCCAGACTGGGAAGCCAAGCTTCCTCCCACCTCCCACAACAGGAAGGAAGAAGAGATGCCCAGCAGGAAGGAAGTGCTAGTCACAAGACACAACTGCTACTTCCAGTTGACCCTTCCCCCACCAACTGTCAATCTTGTTTCCTTTCCACAATCGTCCCCTTTTTTTGTTGTGACCTTCCCAAGGTCACTTATTTATATTATAGTTAAGACTTTACTAAATCTACTCTAAGGAATTCTATGCAGGAAAGTTTGGGTAAGGGTAGTTTTAGGGTTTTACAATAAATTCAGTACAATAAATGTTTCAACAAAACCATTACAAGAAATTTGAATCTTAGTGCTAATACTATTTACTTGTGCTAAGTTAACTAAAGCAAATAATTTTCCTATTTATACATATGTATTAATATTTGCAGAGTATCTTATCTACATATATATCCATTAAACACAATTTCAGCATCCGCTTTATAATAAACAATTAAAAGTTTACTAACTATGTTCTCAGACCACAATGCAATATAAATAATAATTAGTAAGGGTACATGGATAGATAAATCAAAAATTAATTAGAAATTAAACAATATGATTCTCCAAAACCATCTAGTTAAAGAACAAATCGTAGAAACAATTAATAACTTCATTGAAGAAAATGACAATGGTGAGACATCCTTTCAAAACCTATGGGATGCAGCCAAAACAGTACTCAGGGAAATTTATATCCTTGAGTTCATATAAAAACAAATTAAGAAGGGCAGAGGTCAATGAATTCGGCATGCAAATTAAAAAAACTAGAAAGTGAACAAATCAAAAACCCTCAGATGAAGACTAAATTAGAGATCCTAAAAATCAAAAGAGAAATTAATAAAATTGAAAGTCAAAGAACTATTGATTTAATAAATAAGACTAGAAGCTGGTACTTTGAAAAAAACAAATAAAATTGACAAAGTACTAGTCAGTCTAATTAAAAAAAGGAAAGAAAAAAACCAAATTGACAGTATCCAAGATGAAAAGGGAGACCTCACCTCTAATGAAGAGGAAATCAAGGCAATCATTAAAAATTACTATGCCCAATTATATGGCCACCAAAATGGCAATCTAGGTGATATGGATGAATACTTACAAAAATATAAATTGCCTAGACTAAAGAAGAAGAAATAAATTACCTAAACAACCTCATATCAGAAAAAGAAATTGAACAAATTATCAAAGAATTCCCTAAGAAAAAATCCCCAGGTCCAGACTGATTCACAAATGAATTCTATCAAACATTCAAAGAACAGCTAACCCCAATACTATACAAACTATTTGACAGAATAAGCCAAGAAGGGTTCTACCAAATTCTTTTTACAAAACAAACATGGTATTGATCCCAAAGCCAGGCAGGTTAAAAACAGAGAAAGAAAACTATAGGCCAATCTCCCTAATGAATATAGATCCAAAAATCTTAAATAGGATACTAGCAAAAAGACTCCAGCAAGTCATCACAAGGGTTATCCACTACGATCAGATAGGATTCATACCAGGAATGCAAGGATGGTTCAATATTAGGAAAACCATCCACATAATTGACCATATAAACAAGCAAACCAACAAGAACCACATGGTTATCTCAATAGATGCAGACAATATAAAATACTTAGGAATCTATCTGCCGAGACAAACACAGGAACTATATGAACACAACTACAAAACATTCTCCACACAATTAAAACTAGATCTAAACAATTGGAAAAATCATTGATTGCTCATGGGTGGGACAAACTAACATAATAAAAATGACGATCCTACCCAAACATATATATCTATTTAGTGCCATACCCATTGAACTACCAAAAAACTATTTTACTGAATTAGAGAAAACCATAACAAAGTTCATTTGGAAGAACAAAAGATCAAGGATATCCAGGGAAATAATTTAAAAAAATACAAAGGAAGGTGGCCTTGCAGTCCCAGATCTCAAACTATATTACAAAGCAGCAGTCATCAAAACAATTTGGTATTGGCTAAGAGACAGAAAGGAGGATCAGTGGAATAGACTTGGGGTAAATGACCTCAGTAAGACAGTCTCTGACAAACCCAAAGACCCCAGCTTTTGGGACAAAAATCCAGTATTTGATAAAAACTGCTGGGAAAATTGGAAGACAGTGTGGGAGAGATTAGGTTTGGATCAACACCTCACATCCTACACCAAGATAAATTCAAAATGGGTGAATGACTTGAACACAAAGAAGGAAACTATAAGTAAATTAGGTGAACACAGAATAGTATACATGTCAGACCTTTGGGAAGGGAAAGATTTTAGAACCAAGCAAGACTTAGAAAGAGTCACAAAATGCAAAATAAATAAATTTGACTACATCAAATTTAAAAGTTTTTGTACAAACAAAGCCAATGTAACTAAAATTAGAAAGAAAGCAACAAATTGGGAAACAATCTTCATAACAAAAACCTCTGACAATGGTCTAATTGCTCAAATCTATAAAGAGCTAAACCAGTTGTACAAAAAAAATCAAGCCATTCTCCAATTGAAAAATGGGCAAGGGACATGAATAGGCAATTTTCAGTTAAAGAAATCAAAACTATTAATAAGCACATGAAAAAGTGTTCTAGATCTCTTATAATCAGAGATATGCAAATCAAAACAACTTTGAGGTATCACCTCACACCTAGCAGATTGTTCAATATGACAGCAAAAGAAAGTAATGAATGATGGAGGGGATGTGGCAAAGTAGGGACATTAATGCATTGCTGGTGGAGTTGTGAATTGATCCAACCATTCTGGAGGGCAATTTGGAACTATGCCCAAAGGGCGCTAAAAGATTGACTGCCCTTTGATCCAGCCATAGCACTGCTGGGTTTGTACCCCAAAGAGATAATAAGGAAAAAGACTTGTACAAGAATATTCATAGCTGCGCTCTTTGTGGTGGCCAAAAATTGGAAAATGAGGGGATGCCCTTCAATTGGGGAATGGCTGAGCAAATTGTGGTACATGTTGGTGATGGAATACTATTGTTCTAAAAGGAATAATAAAGTGGAGGAATTCCATGGAGACTGGAACAATCTCCAGGAAGTGATGCAGAGTGACAGGAGCAGAACCAGGAGAATATTGTACACAGAGACTGACACATTGTGGTACAAGAAAACGTAATGGACTTCTACAGTAATGGCTTTACAATGTCCCTGAACAACCTGCAGTGATCTACGAGAAAAGGGAAAAAAAAAAAAGCTATCTTAAAACAGAGGACAAACTGAGGGAGTAAAAACATCGAGGAAAAGCAACTGCTTGACTACAGAGGTTGAGGGGACATTATCAAGGAGAGATGCTAAATGAGCACCCTTATGCAAATGCCAACAACAAGGAAATGGGTTCAGAGCAAGGACACATGTGATACCCAGATGAATCACGGGTCAGCTAGGGAAGGGGTTGGTGGGGTGGGGGGTGGGGGGCGTTGTGGGGGAGGAAAAGAAAATGATCTGTTTCCAACCAATGAACAATGTATGAAAATGACCAAATAAAATAATGTTTTAAAAATTAAAAAAAAAAGTTTACTATCTGCAAATGCCACTTAAGTCTATTCCTATGTATAACTAATTATCTATGCTATGTTTAACTTGACGCACTCCTAATCTATTTCCTACTTATTGTAACTATTATCTAAGTCTCTAGTCCTTTCCACACAACTGTTGGAGTTGGAATGCAGATGAAAGCATAGGATTTGGTTTTTGTTTGGAGCTGTTGATTTTATATGATTATTCACTTACAAAAATGAACAATATGGAAATGTTTTTCATGATAATCCATGTATAACCTAGATTGCATTGCTTTCCAGCTCAATAGAGGGGGGAGGGAAGGGAGGTATGGAGACAATTTGGATCACTTAACTTCAGAAAACATGTGGAAATTTATTACATGTAATTGATAAAAATTCATTAATTAAATAAAATTTTTAAAAAGAAAAAGATGAGGAGGGAGAGTGGAGAAATATAGGAAGAAAAAAGAGGAAGGACTAAGCTGGGTGGGAATAGAAACAGAGAATAAATAATAACTTGGTCTAGATGAATCCACTGGAGAATTTTATCAATTTTTAAGGACAATTTATATCTAATCCACATAAATTATTCTAAAGAATATTAAAAAGCAAAACTGCCAAATTGCTTTCTATTATATTAATATTGCCCTAATATATAGACCAGGAAAGGATATTTCAAAGAAACATTCCTATAGACCATTATTACCAATATCAATGTAATAATATTAAATAAAATTCTGGCAAAAAAGACTCAGCAGTTTATCCAAAAAGCATTCATTATGATTAAATTAAAGATAAATTGAGGATGCAGGGTTGGTTTAACATGGGGGAGGGGAGTCCAAAGCCTTATAATAATTATGAAATACTGAAAAAAAAACTATGACAAAGTAGAAATGTCATTTATATATTTTTAAAATCTTATAAAGCATAGACATTTTTACGAAGATAAAATATATATCTAAAGGCAAAAGGTTAGCATTATATACACAAGAGAAATACTGGAAGCTTTCTCAATAAGTGCAAGAAAACAAAGTATAGATGCTCCCAGACAATCTCCTACTTGACAAAGTTCTATAAATATTAATGAAAACAGATCAAATAATGGAAATAAAGACAGAAAAATAGGCAAAGAAGGAATAAAGCAATTCCAACTTGTTGATAATATAATGATTTACTTAGAAAATCCTAAAGCATATATAAAAAATTAATAGACAATTTCAATAAGGTGGGTATTTAATTTAAGCAGGTAGATAGGTAAGTTATTAGGTAGATAAATAGATAGATAGATGTTGCTGTTCAGTTGTATCAAACTCTTCATGACTCCATTAAGGGTTTTCTTGGCAAAGATACGAGAGTGGTTTGCCATTTTTTTCTCCAGTTCATTTTATAGATGAGGAAAATCAGGCAAACAGGGTTAGGTGACTTGCCCAGGGTCACATAGTTAGGAAGTATCTGAGGCCAGATCTGAACTCAGGAAGATGAGCCTTCTTAACTTCAGGCCCGGTATTCAATGTGGATCATCTAACTGCATACATAGATAGATAAATCAGCTAAAACACTGGTGAAAATCTACGAGATGTCCATATAGAAATAACAAATTCCAGAAAGGAGTACTACAAAGGGAAAACCCATTGGCATAACTACAAAAAGCATAAAATGTTTAGAAGTCATGGGCAAAGCCAAGATGGAAGAACAGGTATACAGACCCACATGATCTCTTCCAAATTACCCTCAAATAAACTATGATATAATGCCTCAAAACAAATTCTGGAGCAGTATAACACACAAAAAGATGGGGCAGAATAATTTTTTTGCCCAAAACAACTTGGAAGGTCAGTAAAAAAGATCTATTGCATGAGAGTGGAAGCAGAATACAAAGCAGCATGCCAAGACAGGTCCCACTGTGGAAATAGGCTTCAGAGCTAGATGAATCAGCAGCAATGGCTTAAGGAATTCTCAGCCACAGATAGTAATGGGGATTGGAAAACTGCTCAGAAGATTACAGGGGTCCCTTTGCATAGTTCATACACAGATCCAGATCATAGTACTGGGTTGTGGTCTTTGGGTGAGGAGGAGCACTAGTACACACCAGTGCTTGTGGCCATAGGGGAGCAGTTAAAGGCAGAAAATAGTGCTTGTGGTTACTCACAGACCAGAGCACAGGCTGAGAGAGTATTAAACACATTTCTCCTTACATCATACCACCTTGAAATAACTGAAAGCAGATAGATCCCCAGAGCTAGCCCTGAAGGCAGTTGTATGAAAAAAAAAGCTGAAGCTTGGAACCCTTTATCACAGTTACAGAGCCCAACTTTAACAGTCTTTTTAATTAAAAGAAAGGAAGAAAAGCTGGAAATTAAGCAAACAACAATAACAACAACAAAAAAGAAACTCAACATAGAATGTTATTTTGATGACAGGGAAGACCAAAATACAAACTCAGAAGAAGACAACAAATTCAATACCACTACATACAAAGCCTTGAAGAAAAATATGAATTGCTCACAAGCCCAAAAAGAATTAATAGAGAAGTTCTAAAAGGATTTTTAAAATCAAATAAGAGAAGTGGAAGGAAAGGAAAGGAAAGGAAAGGAAAGGAAAGGAAAGGAAAGGAAAGGAAAGGAAAGGAAAGGAAAGGAAAGGAAAGGAAAGGAAAGGAAAGGAAAGGAAAGGAAAGGAAAGGAAAGGAAAGGAAAGGAAAGGAAAGGAAAGGAAAGGAAAGGAAAGGAAAGGAAAGGAAAGGAAAGGACCAGCAACTTCACCTTGTTTGCTGAGCTCTAGAGCTTGCATCCTAGAGGATACAACTAGAATCACCTTGGGAGCAACTGTGAAGGCTGTGGCTGTGGCTCTAGAGATCCTGATTATCTACTGCTGGGGACTAAAAGAACATACAAAACAGTCTACAGGCACCAAGCCCTAAGGTCAAGACATCAAGCCTCTGACAAGAAATTTTGGGGACTCCAGGAACGTGAACTGGATGCCTGTTCTGTTCCAGGCTGTGGCAATAAGAGAGGAAAAGTGAGTAAGGGGCATGCACCAGTGAGTGTGGTTGCTAATGACTGAGGCCCCTTCCACTGTAGTCACTCTCAGAAGAATGAAGTGCTAGTTGCTGCCATAGGGGGAGTTGGACTGTTGTGCATGCATTGCAGAAGAAAAATTGCCCACAGGCTCTAGCTCGAGCACCTGAGGTCAATCACAGACTGTGGCTTGAGTGGGGGACACCAGATTACATCAGATCCTGGTCTAAAGAAGGTAGAATAACTAAATAGGCCTTAAGAAAAAAAAAACAAATACAAAAAAATCCTGAAAACTAAGAGAACCAGCAATATCCCAACCACATTAGGAACCCTGGGATTCCAGTAAAAAGTCAATAATTAAGTCTCCCGGTCTGGCTACTAAAATTTTAATTAAAAACAATGATCAATCAAAGGAGAAATAACAACTTTTGATAGCTATTATAGGGGGAAAGATTTTAGAGGATACTTGAATTTAAGATAGCTACTTCAAAAGCAACAACAAAAAAAAAATACAATAAATGGCCACAAGCTCAAAAATAGCTTTTGGAAGAGCTTAAAAAACACTTCAAAAACCAAATTAGAGAGGGTGAGAGGGAAATGGGGGGAAAAAACTAAGAACAATGCAAGGAAATCAAGAAAATTATGAAAGTAATATGCAGAAATTCACAGAAGAAAATAATTTATTAAGAACTAGAATTAGACAAGAGGAAGCGAACAATTTCCTAAGACAACAAGAAATATAAAGCAAAATCAAAAGAATGAAATAAAATATGAGAACATGAAACATCTTATCAAAAAATGACCTGGAAAATAAGGAGAGACAGTATAAGAGCAGTTGGACTCCCAGAAAATTATGACTAAAAATAGTTTTTAGGCACCATACTTCAAGAAATTATCAATAAAAACTGCCCCAAAATTCTAAAATTGGAGGATAAAATAGAAATTAAAAGATTCTACCAATCACCACCTCAAAGAGAAGCAAAGATGAAAATGAACAAGAGCATCAGTACTGAGTTCTATAGACTCCAGACAGTCAAGGAAAAAAACAAATGCAAATAGTATAAGCAATAAGAAAAGAAAAACAATTTAAATACTCTGGAGCTACAATCAAAATTACACAAGACTTAGCAGCTATAACATTAAAAGAACACAGAACATGGAACACAGTGTTTCACAGAACAAAAGAACTGTGTTTATAACCAAAAACACCATACCCAACAAAGCTGAGCATAATAATACAAGGTAGAGAACAGCTGGGTAGCTCAGTGGATTGAGAGCCAGACCTAGAGATGGGAGGTCCTGGGTCCAAATCTGACCTCAGACACTTCCCAGCTGTGTGACCCTTGCCAAGTCACTTGACCCCCATTGCCTAGCCCTTACCATTCTTCTGCCTTAGAACCAATACATAGTATTGATTCTAAGATAGTAGGTAAGGGTTTTAAAAATAATAATAATACAAGGTAAAAAATGGAAGGAATGTGGAAAAAGGGGGACATTAATACACTGCCAGTGGAGCTATGAACCAATCCAATCATTTTGAAGAGCAATTTAGAATTACATCCAAAGAGTTATAAAATTATGTATACACTTAGATCCAGCAATATCATCACTAGATCTGTTTCCCAAGGAGATCAGAAAGAAAAGGAAAAAAAGAAAAAGAAAAGAAAATCTAAGTAAGAGAGTTAAGGCAACCCAAATATCTAATGTAGCACAATGAACAAAATCAACACTTTTGACACGAAGTAAAGAAAGCAACTCCTAAAAGGGAATTGAGAAAATATCTGGTTTATATGACTGTAAGAAGTCTACAACAAGCAGACTCTATCAATCTCCCATACATAACACTGAATCCCAAAAAATCTAAGATTGAATTGATATCCCTGTCCCAAACCCTCAGTTTCCAAGCTACACGGAATTATAAGTTTTTGAACCATAGATATCTGGTTTAAGAGGCCATATGGGAATCATAAAGGAACAAAAAGAGATCCTTGTCATTCTATGTGTTGTAGCTTTGTAATCAGAATGTAGTTATACCATCCCCCTGAGCAATTGTCTACTGAACACTGATATAAGGACAGCAATGTGTTCCAGGACTTCTATCTGAAATCTCATTCAAACCATAGAAACGAACCCTAAGAAATTCAAATGATGTGAAGACAGGATGAGTTCTGTCATCCTTGATCTTTGTCCACCACCATAGGAAGCTACAGTACTCAATGGAGAGAACACTACATCTGGAGTCATTGAGATCTGTTTGGGTTCAAATCCACATTCAGATGCATTCTGTCTGTATGATTCTGGGCAAGTCACTTTACCTCTGTCTACCTCAGTTTCTTCAACTGTATGATGGGGATATTAATAGAATATACCTTCCAATGTTGTGAGGATAAAATAATTGTAAAGTACTTAGCAGAGTAGCTGGTGCTTATTAGGAATATATCCTAAAGATGCTTTCAAAAGTCTATCCAAGATGAGTTGTATATCCAAATATTCTTATTTCAGTGATAAAAAGAATTTATTTTATCCACTTAAGTAATAGTCTGGAGAATGTTAAATACAAACAAGCAATAAGCAAGACATTGATCAGTTTCAGACACATCCACTTTTCTGTGATTGGGATTTCTTGGCAAAACTGTCATTCCCTTTTCCAGTTCATTTTACAGATTATGAAACTGAGGTAAACAAGGTTGAGTGACTTGCCTAGGGTCACATAGTTAATACAGGCTCAGATGAGCCTGGACTTGAACTTGGGAACATGAGTCTTCTTGCCTCCAGACCCAACACTCAATCCATTGAGCCACTTAGTTGCCCAGCAAAATATTTGCCCTTAGATCATTTCTTTGTAAATGGTAACAAAAAAATGGAAATGAAAAAGCAGTGGATGATGGCAATTAAAATAAACAACTCATCTGAAAGCTTAAAACTACACTAAGATTTTTGGAATGTTTCTGGACCCCTTTCTTCACAACAAACAGGTATTACTCTCTCCTCACAGATAAGAAACTGAGGCTCACAGCACTTAGGTGGCTTATGCTTATTAGTGTCTGGAGTTTCTCTTCTGACTCCAAGACCAGTACTCTGTTTCCACTTTCTCTCTAGCCTGCTTTTACTTTTTATATTCAAATATAAAGGGCATGGCCATGGATGTTAACCTACCACTGGAAGCTGACTGTCAAAGAGATGATTTCCTATTGGCCTATAGCCTTTTCTTCGCTGACATTGCAGCTCAAACTGAGCCAAATTCTATAAATACTCATTATCCTCAACCCACAATAATCATGTTTATGAACAATAGACTGCAATTTTACCACAAAACATTAGACTGCCTTTCCCAAGAACTTACAGCAAGTCAGCAAAATACTCTGAAAGCATTTGGGAAATGAAACTGAATTAATTACATCTGTCAACTGAGGTTACTAAGTCAAGAGATTCATTATCCACTTATAAATTCTGCAAAACATAAATCTACAGGTTCTATTTTAAGAGAGAGTTGAAACTTCTAGTAGCAATAAAATTCCATATATTTATTTAATGGGTAGTCAGAAAACAGAAATCAGTCTCGGCGGTTAATTGATCCCATCTTTCGGGAGGGGGAGGGAAGAACAGAATGAAAATCTGCAGACTCTGTGACAGTCTCCACTTATCAGCCCGGTATGCCAAGGCCAGAAAAAGGTTTTGAAAAAAAAAAAACCAATGCCAAAACGTTTATGCTACCATAATAATGCAGCAGACAGTATATCACCAAAGGGGGAAAGTGACCCCTTTATCTGAAAGGCCGGACTTAGGGTGGTTCTCCAGGAGTGGTGGTGATGGCGTTCTACTTTGGGAAACCAAGCTAGGGTCCCAAATTCAGGTCATCATTGGCAACACACACATTCCTAGGAGCATGGCCAAGTTCTTCATATCTGAACCACTGATGATTTTACCAGGCAACCTAGAATTGCCCCTAATGGATTTTCAAGATAATTTGGGCTGGCTACCCTTAGTCAAAAGGATGATGAGCCCTGCCTAAAAGCAGGGAAAGGCACTAAGTGACCTTGGGGGTTTGTTCCAGCCTTAGGATTCCAGGATTAGGTTACCATAGTTACTTGAGGCACAGAAGAGAGAGAAGCTGGGGTGCATCAAAGCATGGGGGTGGAATACTTCAATGAAAAAGGCAAAAGAAAGTTCATGGCGATAATACACTACACAAATAGTGCGTCTTCTGGCTAAGAAACTTAAAGCATGTAAGAAATTAGCCTAGCAAATATTTGCTCAGTTATCTTTGATTATAGGGAATCTAACAGCATAAATGATCGAAATCCACAGGTCATTTTTAAGTAGTCTTTCAGTCAACACTTCAACTTTGCTGTCCATCAAACACTGCACCACAAATTGTTAGCAAATGGAACTGGACAATTTGAATATCCAATTATTTTATTTCCCATGCCTGGGGAAATGACCCAAAGTTCAGGGCTGTTTAAGTATAGTAGCAGGCACTTAAAAGTAGTTTGTTGGATGATAGAAGATAGACAGTTCAAGGGACTAAAAAGAAGGGCTTTAAATGCCCCACAAACTGGACCCACCTCTGAATAATCACTTGTGAAAAATGCCAGCCTCCCATTTTGGGGGGAAATAAAACTGGGGTGGGGGGGAGAGAGACAGACAGAGAAAGCAGATAATTCTGAACATGCAGCTTATCACATATCATTGGAATCAGGATGAATGGATTTTAAAACCTACCTAAGACTCTTACTCATTTTGTGACTCTGAGGCAAGTCTCTCAGCCTCAGTTTCCTCATCTGGGAATGATATTAATATCTACCTCACAGGGTTGTTATGAAGATCAAATGAGATAACATATATAAAGAGCTTCAAAAACCTTAAAGCCTTAAGGGGGGCAGGGAACAAGCATTTATTAAGCACGTTATTTTACAAAAATCTCATTTGATTCTCACCACAATACTAGGAGATGAGGGTATGATTATCTCTATTTACAATGAAGGATACTGAGGCAGACAGACATTACAAGACTTGCCCAGAACTATGCAGCTAGTAAGTGTCAGAGTCTGGATTTGAACTCATGTCTTCCTGATTCCAAACCCAGCACTCTATCCACTGTACCATCTAGCTGTCTCAGCAATAAATGCTAATTATCATCCTCATTATTATTGTTATTATTATATCATGTTGTTGCCTGATGAAGCAAGCTTGAAAATCATCAAAAGAGAGTCAAGGCAAGTGGATAATGATAAATGATACAAAAAAGAAAAGGAATATACAAACTCAATTCAGATAGAAAAAAATCAGTATGTCTCATTCCCAAGGGGAGAGGGAGAGGGGAAGAAACTGGCCACCACTACAATCAATTTTGACCATGTTGTCATCTAAATAATTTACAGCAGCCCTAGTGTGGTCCCTGAGAAAGAAAAGATAGTAATCAAAGAGATTCTTTGGCAGATTTGTGAGTTTTTATAGCGTTCTCGGATGTCCCCAACTTGGTGTGTCACCAAAACTTATCTTCATTACCCAATAATGACAGTCAGCAAGAGTACCCATAATTACCCCCCAGGAAGCCTAAAATTCCATTTCATGAGTCAGAAATTAAAGAATTTTTGGAGGAAAAGAGGGATTAGGCTAGTCACATCATAGCGCACAGGCATGCATGTTGTCTCTGATGGAGGTGGGGATGAAGAAATGGATCAAGACTGGAAATCTGAGTCATTTGACCAAGACTCAACCTCAAGACCAAAAAAAAAAAAACCCACATTTTTCCAATGGGTAGTATGAGGAGAAAGCTAGAACCTTTGCCCCCCTTCCTCATTGACATGGGTCAGACAGATATCTGTAACCACTGTTTCCCTAGTCAACCTACTACGGTTTACAGCAATCAATCAACAAACATTTACTAAGTGTCTACATTACTACAGACACTTGAAAAAGTCAAATGGCCAATAACAAAATAAATTCAATTGTTTCTAAATGAATCAGTCCTGTGCAATTCCATTCATCTCCTATGTTAGAAGAGTATACACATAAGACAATTAAATATAAGGCATCTCTGAGAAGCCAACAAGTCATCATCATCATCATTATTACCAATAACCAATTATTAAGCTCCTACACTGTGCTAACCAATTCAAAAGGCAAAACAACAATCCTTACCTTCAAAGAGTTCACATTCTATGGGATGGAGTGGGGGAGAAGGAGAAAGGGAAAGGAAAGGGGAGGGGTGGGAGAAGGAAGGGGAGGGAAGGACTAGGGAAATCATGAGAGAAGAAGAAAGGGTATGGGAAATAAGTGCTGTTCTGATTTTACAGGTGACAGAACTGAAGGAAATAGAAGTTAAAGGTCACACAGCTAATAAATGTCTGAGATGCGATTTTAACTCATGTCTTCTTGACTCCCAGCCCAGTGGTCTATCCACTGTGTCACATTCAAATAACTATACAAAAGAAAGATATATATTCTTTTTAAGGAAGAAAAGTTATCTAAATATTAATATATCCATTTTATAAGATCCATCAAAAAATCTACATAAAGTTTGCCAAAATAGAAAAATGACTGAAACCCAAATCTTAAATGACATCTCACACAGAATAGTACTAGCATCAGAGAGAGCGTAGCACTACCTTCAAACCCCCAAAGGGGGCTTCGTTCCCTTTACTTATTTGGAAATAGCTAAACCTAGATTTTATAACATGGGATCAATATCTAAGACAGTTATTGATGCATACATGAATTTTTGTTCTTTTTCTGTCCTCTGTTTCACTGCTTCATCCCTTCCCTGGAAACAGTCAACTTAGTCTTTGGATACTAATTCTTAAAATAATTATTCATAGTAGATTTATGATCTGGTCCTAAGGTTACAGTGATGAAAGGGAACTTCAAGGTGAGGAAACTCTCTCTGCCAATGCAATTTCTAGTTTGTTAAAGAGCTGCCTCGATCACAAAACGTTTAAAGATTTGCCTAGGGCTATTCAGTCTATATATATGGGCCAGAGATGGGACCTGAACCCTAAATTTTCCCATTTCCTAGGCCAGGGTCTCCATCCATTATTGATAATGGTAGTAAAAAATTTGGACAATACCCTAAACTGGGGCAATCTGCTTGGAAATAGCACCAGTCTCATCTCAAACAAGTTGAACTTTTAAGTGGAAAAAATGTTCTCAGAGGAATGGATAGTCTTAAAATAAGTCAAGGAATGGAAGATTTTTTAAAGTAATCAATAGTTATTGAAGAAAACTTCCTTTTAAACCCCCAAGCTGATGCAGAAGTCACATGATACAGTAATAGAAAGTATGCTGGATTTGGAGTCAAGGCATTGAGTTTCCTCAGTTGGTTTATGTATAAGGTGAGAATGATAACCCTTGCACTACCTGCATAACTGGAATACTAAAAGGAATTGTTGTTGTCTTTCAGTCACGTCTGACTCTTCACAACCCTATGGACCATAGCTATTCATGCGATTTTCTCGGCAAGGATAGTGTAGTGGTTTGCATTTCCTTCTCCAGTGGTTGCTTTTGTCAGGCAATCAAAGTGCCTACATGGTTAGGAAGTGTCTGAAGCCAGACTTGAATTGATGAAGATTAGTCTTCTTGAGTCCAAGTCCAGTGCTCTATCCACTGTGCTATCTTGTTCCCATTTTACAGGTAACAAAACTAAGGTAAACAGATTAAATGACTTCCCAAAATCACACAGCTGGTGTCTGAGGCTGGATTTGAACTCAGTTCTTCTTGATATCAGGTCCAGTGCTCTATCCATGGAGCCATTTAGCTATAATCTGAATATCATTTAATAAATTTTTATATGATTCTATTTGGTCCCAGAGTTGCGACTAAGCATTTTAAGGAACTTCTTCCACAGATACTGTAGCAACTTAAGAGTTGCCTTGAGAGTTTTAGGGTCTTACCCAGGGCCACGTGGTTATTATGTTTTAGAAGCAAAACTTGAACCTGTTTTCACTCTGGCAGCTCTGTTGGATTCATTTATCAAGTCAGAGAGTGATTTGGTGGGCAGGGAATTCCCACACTAGGAGTTCCCTGCTGAGTCAATTATAGATTTTACAGCTAGTTAAAGTCCCTTTTAGAAAGTTCCTAAGACTGAAAAGTGGAAGAGACCTAAAATCTGTACTGATTTCTGAACGAGCTACTGATAAAAAGAAAGTACCAATGACTATTTGAAAAGAGTTGGGCAGATAGGCAGATGAGTGAAAAAGATAGATCACCAGGTTTAGAGTCAGAAAAACTCTTCTCTCTGAAATCAAATGTGGTCTCAGACACTCAATAGCTGTGTGACCTTGGGCAAGTCACTTTACCCTGTTTGCCTCAGTTTCCTCATCTCTAAACTGAGCAACAGAAAGGACATATTAAATTGTTCCAGTATGTTGGCCAAGAAAATCCCAAATAGGGTCACAAAGAGTTAGACACAACTGAAAAAAACTCAATGACAGCAAAATTTGTAAAGACCACATTCCTAAAATAAAAACAAAAACTTTCTTTTCTTCCTACTTCACAAGATCTATGACTTGCTTTCATTGCCCACAAGATAAAAGACCTGATGGATCAACTCTTACCAGTTTGGAAATGGAATTCTGACTTAATTCTTAATAGTAACAAAATGCTAGAATTGATTTTCTCCCCATCAGTGATCATACGCACACATGCATGGTTGGATGTATGCATAGCGCAGCGTACAACTTCTTTTAAAGGTGACTCTATACCATTTCTAGTCATGTCACTGAGACAAATTCTTTGCCTAAAGAGTTAATTTTTCTCCAAATAACTACAAGGAAATAGTTCCAGAAAGGCGATGAATAAGAATCTAACTTGTTGCACTAAAGAGTATTTTCTTCTGTTGGTAAGAATGTTAGTAATAAGTTATTATGATTATGTTACATATGTGTATTATAATAGATACTATTCACTCTAGAAGTATATCATAATAATGAATGAAACTTTTATAACTAAGATTTTTAGAATCCTGTAAATGGTCTG
Source organism: Monodelphis domestica (assembly GCF_027887165.1). Classification (NCBI taxonomy): domain Eukaryota; kingdom Metazoa; phylum Chordata; class Mammalia; order Didelphimorphia; family Didelphidae; genus Monodelphis; species Monodelphis domestica. The sequence continues at coordinate 290,645,161 of NC_077232.1, read as the reverse complement.
TCAATCTATAAACAATTTTTAAGCTATTAAGCACCCATTATGTCCCAGGCACTATTCTAAAAGCTAAAGATACAAAAGGGGGCCAAAGACAGTCCCTGCCCTCAAGGGCTCACAATCTAATAATGAAAACAATGAGGAAACAAATACGTACACACACTATATGTATAATATATATACCACATATATATCTATGAAATAATTTTGAGAATAAATTCTTCAAGAAGAAATTAAGAATTTAATTCCCTGTTAACCAGAAAAGAAAAAAGAAATGTGGGGAATAAACAAAAAAAGAAAAGTTGTCACCTTAACTGTACAGATAAAGCTTCAGTCTGGAGATCAGGTTACTAATGAATGGTGTTAGTAACTACATCTGAGGATACCCCTCAGAAACATTTCTAAAGTAACCTGTCAAGTTTACTTGATACTTTACTGTGTGAAAATAATCAAGGATGCTTACCTATTGGCACCACTCCTTCATTACCCGCCTGAAAAGGGAAAGAGGGGAAAAAAAGGGGAAAAAACAGTTATTTGAGGTCCTGTCAAGTGAACATTTTTTCCTGAAGGTTTTCCCTCCCTTCGATTAATGATTTTTAGAAAGTAGCTAGTCACTAATGCAGTGTTTTTTTTGTTTTGTTTTTCCTGCCTTAATTCATCAGTGATGCTGTCAATAATCCTGTTAGTCTATCTGCATATTTATACATACCTCAACACATATAGTACCAACTCATGGACACAACTAAGTCATCTGAACACTGAATGTCCTATTTTGAAAATCACTGAAGCTGGGCCAGGTTTAAAGGATTAAAAGCCAGAAGATTTTGGTCAGGAAAGGAAGTCTTTAAATTACAAAGGCTGGATGATGAAGGGCGTAGGGTTGCAGGAGGCCCCTGGGGTTGAGATCTGTCTTGAAAGAGGACAGAACTCCCGGGACCTGAGCTGCAGAAAGAATCACAACAAATCAGTTTCTCTAGCTTATAGCTTTGGCTCAAAGCAGGCAGACCGGAGACGAGAAGCATACTCAGCAAAGAAAGCCTGCGTGCGTGCATAACCACAGTCTTCCTGTCCATATTTAACTTATAAAACGCAGCTCCTTCCTTCGATTTAGAGTTCTCAAGGACTCATCTAAGTTTACAGTGTTCACCTTGAGTCTCCAAAAAGTGGGGGAAGGGGCGAAAAGAGATAGACAGAAAACAGAACTTAGCTTTTTGAAAGGGGGGGTGGCGAGAGAGAGCTGTAGAGGAAGGGGCTGTGGAAGAGGGAGGAGAGAAGAGGGAAACGGGAACCAGGGTAGGGTGGTGGGGCAAGAAAGTGTAAAAGTCAGGAAACATTTCCAGGCCCCCTCCCCATCTGTCAAACCCCAAACCGGGCAGCGATTCTCCGTGGACACGTGTTTAACTGTCTGCTGGGTCTATCCTGGTCAATTGCAACCACAGAAGAAAGAGAAAATCCAGGGACAGCCAGACGGGACCGAAGGAAGCAAAAGGAAGAGATTGGGGAAACTTTCCTTCAGGTTCTCATTCATGAGCTGACACTTGGGGCGAGGCGGATGCCGAACTGCCAAAAGGTAGATGGAAATTTGCCCCCAAAGATTCATCTGATTGCTGCACAGTGGGGCAAGTCATATCTATGCCCTGGGCCAAGAAGATTTTCTGAAATTTCATGCAGCTATTGTTTTTAACACACACACACACACACACACACACACACACCCCCATCCATTCTGATCCAGTCTTTAAAAAAAATAAAAACACTTTTGGCTTCTGCAAAAGATAGTTGAGAGTGGGAGGAGAAATCAACTCTTGGAGGGTGGAAAAGGGGGAGGAAGAGTTGAGTTTGTTTGTTTGTTCGTTCCACTTACTTGTCCATCAGCTGAAGTCCTAACCTCTATCAGAGCGGCTGCTACCAACCAAAGTGACAGGAGGACCATCACGAGTCGATTTCACTTTTCAACTACTTGGGCAAAGCAAAACTCCCCAGAAGGGGGCGGGGGGAGGGGGAGCAACAACAACAACCCAAAAAAGTTTCCTTTTTAAAAAAGGGAAAAAAATAAAAAAATAAAAAAAGACTTGCTCTTCTGTGCTTTCCTTCACCGAAAATGAAATTTGAGCTTTTATCCCAGCCTCCTTCCCCACCCCTCCCCCTCCTCCTCCTCTGCAGCTTCTCTCCCCCCTTTCCTCTTAAACCCAGTGTGCAAGAAGGAGAAAAAAGGAGAGTGAGTGAGTGAGTGAGTGAGTGAGTGAGAGAGAAAGAGAGAAGAGAGGCTGGTCAGGAAGGAGGAGGAGAGGGCTGAGGGGCGGCTCTCAGCGATAGCCCTAAGCAGTTGGGTTTTAGTTGGGTTTTGCCCTGCGTTTTTCAATCGGCCCTGGTCCCTCCAGGCAGAGCCGAGGACGCCTGGGTCTGGCGTTAGCAAAAGAGAAAGAAGAGAAAAGAGGGAGAGAAAGAGGCAGAGGGAGGGAGGCAGCCAGCCCCGGGGGCGGGGGCGGGAGGCGCGGGGTGGGGGTTGGGGGAGCTGAGGAAAGAGAGCGCCCCTCGCCGCCGACTCTCGTGGCTCTTGGAGCTGTAGTCTGCTCCCTCATTGCAACCTGCGGGGCGCTAATAAAGCAGCACGAGCTCCTCCCTGCACCACCGCGATGGGAGCTGCCCCTGCCCACGTCACACACACACACACACACACACACACACACACGCATGATCCTGCGTGTGCATGCATTCATGTATGTGTGCGGCGAGTCTCTCAGACAGACCTCCAGCAGTGCCCGATTGCTTTGCCGGAGGCGGGCTGAGGGGCTGGAGCTGCTCTTTTGGGGTTGGGGCTGACCGCGGCAAACCCAGGGAAAGCATGGAGGCGATCCAGGAAGCAGAGGGGTCTGCTGAATCCTAGGGAAGCTGGAGGAAATGCACCTCCAGGGACTGGACTGCCTGGACAAGCCCTGATCCCAAAGAGGACCCCAGAAGCAGCCCAACTCTATTCTCAGGGCCACGAGATTCCTTCTGCTGTGGGGTCCCGAGCTTGACCCTGGGAGGGAAAAACATGCTAGAGCCAGCTAAGGCTGGCAAAGGGTAGGCTTTGCCTCACCTCAGACAGAAAGAAAAGATTACGCTGCTCTGCTTTTGATTGGTGCCTTGGATCTAGTAGGCGCTAAATAAATGCTTCTTGCCTTGATTGTCCTTTTGAAGGTGTGTTGGCCACCTTCCCTTTTTTGGGCACATTTTTTCAGCAAAATTTTAAAGTGTTAATTAATATATTTTGATATAATATAATAATTAATTAATATAACTGGTGGTAGAAAATGATTTCTCTCTCTTTTCCTAAAGTCAGTCAGTCAACTAGCACTTATTAAACTCCTACTGAGTGCCAGGTGCTGTGAGGTCAAACTCTGGATATACTCCTATTTCTGCCCTTTCCCTAAACTCTCAAGCAGGGTAATGTAATCTTTTTCTGAGTCTTCGATCTCTCTGGGCTGGCAGCTAACTCAGGTGATGTTTTTAAATGTGTAAAATAAACTGGAGGTTTCTGAACTTGCCTCCTGTGTTCCTTTTATTTCTATATCCTCCATTCCTTTTATTTAGGTCCAGGGACCTAAATTGACCTAATTGAAGATAAGGTAGTTTTTCAGACCAAAAGACAGGGAGGTCCTGGGTTCAAATCAGCCCTCAGACTCTTTGCCCCCCCCTCCCAGAACCTAGACATAGAAGGCATTAGTAAGTGTTTACTGAATTGAATTAAATGATGCCAACTCTATTTCATATAGATGGCACCAGTATGAGATTGACGCAAACTATAAAGAGGGACTGGCCCCAGGATTTTATTTTTCTATTGTTCTGTCAATACACGTAGTATAGTTAAAGGCATGTCAATAACAGAACAAAAAGAGTCAACATTTACACAGTACTTTCTGTTTGCTGGACACTGGACCAAGTGCTTTATCTTTATTATCTCATTTGAATGTGCTCTTATTATGCCCATTTTTATTGCTGTTTTTCAGTGTTGTCCAACTCTTCAAGACCCTATCTAACTATCCTTGGGTTGTTGGCAGGGATACTGGAGTGATTTGCATTTCCTTCTCTAGTGGATACTCTCCTCAGGTAATCAGACATTAAGTGACTTGCCCAGGGTCACACAGCTAGAAAATGTCTAAGGTTAGATTTGAACTCAGGTCTTTCTAACTACAGGTCCAGTGCTCTAACCACTGAAGCAGAGTTGCGTCTCTGGAGTAGTTTGCCATTTCCTTCTCTAGCTTATTTTACAGATTAGGAAACTGAGGCAAATCAGGTTTAGTGTCCTAACTAGTGTCTATCAAATTTGAATTCATTAAGAGAAGTCTCCCTAGTTCCAAGCCCAAAGTTCTATTTATCATGCCACTTACTTGCCTTACCCCCATTTTACAGGTAAACAGAGGTTAAGTAGTTTGCCAAAGGTCACATAGCTAATGTCTGAGATTGCACTTGAGTTCCATCTTCCAGCACTCTATCTCTTGAACCACCTATATCTCCCCAGGATATACCTTTAGTATGTGTACATATATATATCTTTATAGAGATGTATCTCAATTCTATATTTAGGGATTAATTTTGTTCTTTTTGCCTGGGCCTCTGATTTCTTGAGACTCTCTAGGATTTACTTCTTTTTAGTAATACCATATTGCCTTCAATTTGCTTTGTCAGAAGGATGCAGTGCTTTGCCATCAATAAGTATTTTTAAATTAGGAACCATATTAATATTGCATGTTTACTTGTAAACAAGTTGCTCTTCCCTTTCCAAACTAGTATTTGGTAGAGATTTGTCAATTTGATGCATTGCGCTTAAAATTTGGAGATTTTTTTTGATGTTTTTCTTTGAAAATGTTTTTGTCATTTTGTTAGAGCTGTGGGATTGTTTAAACATTTAATTATATAATAGCTATGTATACCTAAATAAGACTTTTTCTGATCCCCCCAAATTACCTTATATTTACTCTGTGCATGCTTAGACATGCAATTTGCTTCTCCTATAAAGAATCAGCTCCTTGAGGGCAGGGACAATTGCATTTTACTCTTTGTATCTCCACTACCTGGCTCAGAATAGGCGTTTAATAAAAACTAGCTGATTGATTGATTTTTTTAAGTCTTTTAGAGTTTACTTATATTATCTCATTTTCCTTATAACACTCTGGTTGGTGCTTACAAAAGGTATTGTACAGATACAGGAACTAAGATTTATAGAAACTGACTTGTGCAAGGCAACACAACCAGCTCAAGGTATAGAAACCAGTAAGTGAAAGGCAGAAAGGGACTCAAACCCAAATTACTTCTGCCTCCTGGCTCAGCATTCTTGCTACTGTTATTCCCTCTTCCTCCTGGTGTCCACTGAACTCATCAGTTGAGCTAGTTATGCTTTCATCTCTTCAGAACTTAGAATTTTATATTTGAAATTAAATTCTCTTGAATTTAATCTATAGGAATTAACTTCATCTTCCATATTGTTCAGTCCTGTCCCTTTTGCTTTCTTATCTTTTCAAATCAATAAATTGAGCAATGGGCATCAAAACAAAATGGTAGACTGACATTGATTTGCATGTATGCCTATTCTGCCAAAGTGAATACAATCAATAACCTTGTACAGAATAAGCTAGGGGGTATTTCAGTGATTGACTATAAGCCAATTAGAGATTAGCTTTTCAGTCATTTGATTAGTTTAGAGTAACTGATGGGTCCCCACATCAGCTTTTCTGTTTCACTGCCCACAAAGACAACAGAAGACACAAGTGCTAGTTGGCCAAAATAGCCGTTTTTCTTCAGTAGCGGTCCTTTGACATCGTCTGAGAAACACCACATGAGGGTTCTTTTGGTGGAGTCTTTCACTACTGTCCCTCTCTTCTCACCGATGTTCTTCCTGTCAGCTAGAATATGAGTTCCACCCTGTTCCAGGTCCCTTCACCCAATTTATCAAACCCAAGAAACTCTCATAGCTAGGGATGGAATGGATAGCTGGGCCTGGAGTCAGAAAGACCTGAATTCAAATTGAATCTCAGACACTAAGACGAGTTATATGGGCAAATCTCTTAACTTCTGTCTGCCTCAATTTCCTCAGTCATAAAATGGGTATCATAATAATTCCCAGGGTTGTTGTTAGGATGAAATGAGAAGATATTTGTAAAGTACTTAACATAGTGCCTGTCAGGAGATTAATATAACAGGAGTTTAAAATATGTTTATTTACTTCCTTCCAAAGACATTAATCCAATGTTTTCCTCAGAAGTGAAGGTATTGCATAAGATAGAAGCCTGTTAATTTACCAATCAGAGCCCTACTTCAGTGGAAATATCCACATACAAGAGCTCACCACTAAACGTAGTGGTGAGGAATAGCGTATCTCATACCTCTCTGTTGCATAGCCTCAACACCTGTGACACAGCCACACCTGAACCAAGACTGAAGAAGACTAATCAGAGAAGAGCAGGGGTTTTTTTTTTCTCTTTCACTCATTATATCACTTATTGCTGAATCTCCATGGAAATTTCCAAATAAAACTGCATGTAATTCACGTCTTGCTTTCCTCAGGTATGAGCAGGCTAAAGAGGTCCCCAGCTCCCATGAAAGCATTCAAGGTAACAGTACATAGAGGTAGGATGACAGCCTTTATTTCACTGAACAGAAAACATAAAAGATACCAAAGACTCCCCAAAGTTCATAAACACATCTATAAACACATACAGTGTTCAAATATCCCCTAAACTCCTCTCAGAAGGGAAATGAAATTAGGGTTACCATCTCTGGAGACAATTTGAGATTTCAAAGATTCCTACTTTCTCGTGGGGTTTCAAACAGTTTCCTCACAAACCAAACATTGCACCACTCTGTGATTTAGACTTCCCACAGAAGATGAAAACAATTTGAGGACTTCCCGTCAGCCATACACTATGTAAATCGTTCACTGTAATTTTGAAACCTGGAGACATCTTGCCCTCCATTGTTATGATTTTGCTTTCCAAAAAGGATGTTCCTTCAGAATTATCTCTCTGTCTTATCTGTCTGTCTGTCTGTCTCTTGGTCTCTTTTGCCTATACTATCAATCTTGGGAACTCTTGAACTTAGAAGTTCAAAAAATAATCTTCAAGACTGGCACTGTCCCAAGAAATCATCCTTCAATGGCCAGATTCTCAAATAATGCCATAGCATTGAAATTGCCTGCCCCCTTCTATACTGGAGTTTGAAATTTACACTCTTCGTGAAAGACCCTCCAGTTCATGTGAGGAATCGCTTGGCCACTACCATTTCTTTGGCTGAGAAAGGTCATTTACCAACAAAAAGTTCAGTTGAGTCTCTGACCTAACTTAGAGAACTTGGAGTGAGCCTGCGGAAATCTTCTGTCCTCCTACCTCACCATAGCTCTTTTCAGTTCTGGGGAAGAGGGACTAAGCAAAGGCCCAATCTCCCCTATTCCCAAGGGCCAAGGGTGATCTGCTCAGGGTCAATCTGTCTTCTAAACAGAAAAAAGGTAAAGACTCAAAGAACCTATTCTCCCGAGTTGAGCATCTTAAATGCAGTGTTAGTCATTGTGGAGAACTAATTGGGCTCTTATCAGTGTCTTCTAAACAAGACTCCAATGTCTAGCTCTATATTTCCAATCTAATCAATCCTAGTCAGAGCCTATAAAACCATCCAACTGACTAGGGAGCTCAAATTGATCAAGTCCCAGTTATATGAGATTTCATATTTTATTTGTTTTCAAATAACTACCTGGGATGGCTCAGGATGTAGTGGATAATAACTGTGACACCTTAATGTTCAACCAAGTTCTAAGCATTCCTAAGTACCTACTTTAGCCATCCTCATGAGAGTTGGAACAAATTGTTCTTATCCACCCATTCAGCTGAAGGAAGTCTTCCCATGCTCGGGGATAGACACCCTCCTAATTCACCTATGGATTGTAGGCCTTGTACTTATCCTCAAACTTGTTTAACCCATCTGTCAAGAAGGTTTTACCACCTGAGAAGAGTGTCACTGCTGCTGGGCATGCTACAACTTCTTGGAGCCACAGGTGAGGGTTAGGTGAAAGGTAGACAGCAAAGGAGGATGGGTAGCCCTGAAAAGTGCTTAACAGACCCTCATACCAAAGGTGCTAGTCCTCCCAGAACATCCCATAGTACTTGGCAGGCTATGGCAGGATTTAACTCTGGTCTTTGAACATTCAAGGGTAGCATTTAATATACCATACTATGGAACTAAACAACATTTTATAATCTTTTCTTTTTCATCTCACTTTATGCATTATGTTTTCCATTGGAAAATAAACAATATGAGAGCAAGGACTGGTCTCTAGTTATGGTTATATTTATCTCCCCAGCACTTAGCATTTGTTGTTAATAGTAAGCAAATAATAAATGACTTTACATGCTTTCTTAGAAAACCATAATACTTTTTCTTTATTATAAAATAAGTGTGTTTGGGAAATTTTCTTACTTTAGCTTTATGTTCTATTTAACTCTTTATAAAGGTAAATTAAGGCTAAATATTTATCTCTGGATGGTTCAAAATGCTGTACCCAGAAACACAACTCTTTCATAGTGCCCAGGGTTTTTTAAATCTAATACACACATGTATGTTACAAACAGAAAATTTCAATAAATGAGAAAAATGGAAGCCAAGTAACTCAGTGTTGGAGCCATAATGGATCTACCCAACAGAGGGAATTTAAATCCAAAGTGAGACTAAGAAGTTTTTTATTTGAGCCCTCAAATAGCCATAAATTAAAATTATTTCTGTGGAAAAGAGAAATCGCAGCAAGACAGAAGCTGGAGGTTGATTAGCTGTCAATCAAGGGAAGATTCCATTTGGAATGTTACCAAGAAACAGTTGAAGGCAAGAGCCAACTGCTGACTTCTTGGACGATGGTGGTGACTTTGAAGAAAAAAGCTGGGCTTGCCTCTAGGACTTAAAATAATCAAGCTGGAGGTGGCCTGGCTGAACTGAAGGCAGAAGAAGAAGGACAATAGTCCATATATCTCTCTCTGACTTGCTCTGTTTCATGGTAGTGACTGAATTGCCATTTCTCTCAATATCCTCCAACCTAAGACTCACTGTAGATAACAGGGAAACCTCCAACCCTCTTACCTCCATCCTTCATCTTTTCCTGTTTTCCCCAATAAACCCTTACTTGAGATAAAGAAGAGAAAGGATTATTTCCTCTGAAACATCATAGCTCACCTGAATGACTTGGAAGGAGGCTGAAGAAAAAGGGGGAGGGGCAAACTGAAGGGAAGAAGAGGGGAGGAAGAGAGATTGGAAGAGGGAGGAAGGGAGGTTTAAAGGGATGAGGGCAAGACAAAAGAAAGATAGCTGCCTGATGTATTAGTTGTCAAGTACCCATCAAATATACCCCCTCCAATATTATCTATTACATTTCTCAGGTCAACCATAGTCAGCCAAGAACTCTGTTTTACTCTAGCCTCTATCATTGATTGATAATAATTTGCTGAACTGCTTGGGGTCCTAATTTATTTTCCATTACAAGATAATATTTCCCAGGGTTTATAAATTTTTTAAAAAATTCTACATATCCTAGTTAGTAACTTTGATTTAGGAAGTCAGAAGATCTACATTGAATTGAGACTCTGTTGAATTATCCCTGAGGAACCTCAAGTCTCAGATCCATCAAAAACTTAATATATTAGGAGTATAGATATGCTAATTATACCTTTACTGAGAATCATCAGAGGATATACTAGTCAAGGTGATAGGTGAAAATTAAAACCTAATAGCAGTCCTTGATTTTCTCTGACTTGGGTCCTGATAGCAGCATTCCACTTCAATGGAAAGGGTCTTGCTTGTCAGGTCAAAGGATCAACCTGCAACCATTATTTTTATTCCCCAAAGCTGGATAAAATGTCAGCCCAGGGGTAGCTAACAAAACAGTCTAAGGAAAACTAAGTGGGTCAGTGGATAGAGTACTGGACCTGGAGGCAAGAAGACCTTATTTCAAATCTGTCTTCAGATACTTACTGGCTGTGTGACAGTGAGTAAGCGGTTAAACTCTCTCAGCATCAATTTCCTCTTCTGTAAAATGGAGATAATAAAAATCGTTTCCCTTATAGGATGGCAGGGATCAGATGAGATCGATCAGTTAGTCAACTAGCAGTTTTTAATTTCCTACTATGTGCAAGCATTGTGCTGTGTGCTATAGATATAAAGAAAGGCAAAAATAGCCCCCTACCCTCCAAAAGCTTACAGTCTAATGGGAAAGACAACAAACAATTGTGAACAAGCAAGATATATAGAGAGGATAGTTGAGGGATGGTCTCAGAGGAAAGGCATTAAGATGGAAGAGGACTGGAAAAGACAGAAAGCAGACCTTTAGCTGAGACTTGTAGTCAGGAAGCAGAGATGAGGAGACAGGGCATTCCCAGGATGAGAGGACAGTCAGAGAAAATGCCCAGGGCCAAGAGATGGAAGATCTTGTTTGTGGAACACTAGAAGGCCAGTGTCATTGGATCAAAGGGTACATATTATGGAATAAGGTATTAGAAGACTGGAAATGCAGAGGAAGGGGCCAGGTTATGAAGGGCTTTGAAAGCCAATCAAATACATGTATTAAAATATTAGCTATTATTATTTTGATTGTTGCAACAAAGTCTAATCTACACCAGTTCTGCCACTGATTAGCTCTGTGATATTTAATATGTTGCTTAATCTTTATATCTCAACATATCCATTCAACAGAATAGAGGGTTCTAATTAGATGCCAATATTTTCTAGTGTTCCATTTTGATAATTCTAAGCAACATAAAGTATTATATTTTTATTGCATACTCCCTCAAACAAAATTGCTATAGATCACTCTATACTTTTTGTTACTCAATGGCCTCCCTAGTATGCAAGTTATTTGAAGAAATAAATTAATTTTGTAATCCCTGAGATTCTCTATTGAGAGAAACTATTAGAGTTAGAGAATTGGAGAACATTAGACTATTAAATTTCCCACAGTATGGCATGAGTGCCTATTATTGCCAATGGGTCAATGAACATTGATTAAGTATTTATCATGTCAAATACTAGGCACTCCCAATATCAATGTGTCTTTGCAATCAATTACTCTAGGACACACAATATTTATGCTTCAGCATCCCTTAGCATTTTGTATATTGGTAATATAGAACACAATGTCCTGTGTTTTAAGGAAATTGGATATTTAGCCTTGGAACCTCCAATGGGTTCATAATCTTATCCATGTAGTGATTGCCATCCATCCATGTTACTTCATCCTGTACAACTCTTGTTCATATCCTTTCACACTTTTAGCATGAAGGACCCACCCACCCAACCTGCTCATCTTTCTACCTTTTTCTTAACTTAATGAGAACACCAGTAGAAGATATAGAATGTCCATCAATTATTTCTCATTATTGGATGGTCTAGACAATGTTTTTAATCTATTTAGTATTTTCCTCAATGTAAATATAGGCCAAACTCTTTGAAATGATTGTGCATCTCATTCAGGAGGCTCTGCAATGTCTTTTCATTCATGATACAATAAACTCAGTCATTATTTATTAAGTGACAACCATGAACTTAAATTTAGAATATGAACTAATTTGCAAACTTATACTGAAAAGTATTGTGAAAGATTATGAACACTGGTGTCTCATAGTGAGAAGCAGTGAAATGAAAAAATAGTTTAGGGAAAGATTAATAAGAGACCCAATTAATTCAAGTCATCCCAAAGGTATCTAAGAATAAAATTGGAGATTTCCTATTAATATAATGACCTGTGGATCCCAGTTCTCCTATAGAATTTTGTATAAATTCACCAGAAAATAAAATGACAAAAGAAGCCCAACAAGAGAAAGTAGTTTTAATTGCTTTGGACAAGAAGTGTGAGGATGCAGATGCTCCAATTATTGATAAGCCAAGGAAGGAGGAAGTCATAACACTCAAGCAGTTTACACCAGGATCACTGAGGGAAGGTTTATCTATATCCTTTACACTGGAGAGGGAGCTTGTATACCAGGAGTTCTTTAATCTGATAAAAATCACAGGTTCAAACTCTCCCACTTCCAAAAAATAAAAAAGAGGTATGTTTTAGCACCTATTAGCAATGTGCCAGATGTTGACAAATTAATTGGGAATTTCCTGTGTGGACAGGAGTGGAGGGGGAATTGATAATTTGGATTTTTCAGCCCAAATATTCCCTTCCCTAACTTCCTCAGTCATTCCAACTAATACCATAATATTAAGCAATCAAGGTAGCCTAAAACAAACAAACAAACAAACAAACAAACAAAAGGGAGTTTCCATTGGTAATTTTATACATGGAAAAAAAGATATGTTCTATCAGCAATCAGCAAATATCCCAGCTGATTGTGAGCCAAGGAAAGCAAAGATGATTTGAATACAGAAAATTTACAGCCAAGAATAAAGCATTCAAAATTCAAATGGATGGGCAGAGATAATTAGGAGGTATTGTGATGGTCATGCCAAAAATATGCAAAAGACTCAAGTACTTTTAGGCTCGACTATACAGGAAGTGTCAATGCAATAACCAAGAATTCACACCATCGGTAAAATATTGCCCCAATCATAACAGTGTTCCAAATGACTAATATTAAGAGTAATGAAAACCAAAACAACTCGGAGGTTTCATCACCTACTCAGCAAGCTGGAAAAGATGACAAAAGATGGAAATAGTCAGTGCTGGCAGGTCTTCAGAAAGACAAGCACACTAATATTCTGTTGATGGGTCTGTAAATTGGCCCTACAGTTCTGGAAAACAATGTAGATTCAGGTTAAAAAGCTAACGGAAATGTTCATACCCTTTGATACTTCAATGCAGAAATCTCCACTGCTAGGTGTTTACCCCAAAGAAGTCAAAGACAGAAAGAAAGGTTTTATATACATCAAAATGTTCATCATATTTTTGTGTGGTTACAAAGAACTAGAAATAAAGTCAAGACAACTGGAATGGAGAATGGCTGAGCAAATGGAACATCATTACAAGAAATAATAAGTATGATAAATCCTGAGGGTGATGGGGAGACTTAAATGTATTGATACAATGTCAAACAGATCCAGGAAAAGAAAGCTTATACAATGACTATAACAAATGCACAAAATGTAATAACAATAATGCAAAATACAAAAAAAAACCCTCTAATAACATGAAATTTCATACTGGGCAATGATAATGACCAAGCAAAGCTAGAGAAATGTAGATAAAATGTAACTTCTCTTCATTGAAGAGATAAGGGACTATGTATGAGTATAAATTATTAAATGTACCTTCAGACTGTTGATATTTTGTTTGATTTTGCTGATTAATTATTCTTTTTCCTTTCTTTTAAAATTATCCATTCAAGGGGTGGCTTGTTGGGGAATGGAGGAGAAAAGAACATATGGATACTGAGATAGAGATATTTGTATATAATGTATATGATGTAAAGACAACATACATTGATGAAAAAGGTAGGCTTTTAAATGATTAACATAGAATAGGTGCTAATAAAATATGAGCCCCTTAGGTCACTGTACTGACTAAATCACTGAAAGTTTTAGAAGAGTGTTTCAGAGGAAACGGCGAAAAAAAAATGTGCAGAAAGACCCCATTGGGAATAGGGAAACAAGAATCCTTCGAAAGGAGAAGATTAAAGTACTTTGGATGGTAATTAATATAAAGCTCAATAAATTTCTTTAGTTTAATGGTTTTTAAAGAATAAAATAAAAATTTTACATAGCAAATTAAAACTTAAAATAACTGAAAAATTTCTGAAAATTTTGGAAAATTGAACAAACATCGTTAAGATACCTTATGGTGTCAAAAAACAAGCTTAGCTATCGCTGTTCTTGTATCCATGGTAATGGAATTGAAGCTACTTTGGCAATTAGCAATTACCAAATAAGGGAATTTTTGTTTTCTGAAAGCAAACACTTTCTGTGGATTTGTCCAAATCATGCAAGATTGTCTTCCATCCCCCTCCCTATTGCCTTGCCATCTAAAAACATTTAGACTGTTTTGTAGACTCCATCACTCTGCTTTGGCCAGGTTCACATTTAATGAAATCCAGGAAGATAAGAATTCTTAATAGCTTTAAAGTTTACTGAAGAAGGAGGACCTAAAACCTCACTTAGCAACCTCCTTTAATATTTTACAACCTTTATTAACAGAAAGATACTTTTTTTTTCTGATTTTGTTCCAAATATCTATAGGGATGAGCTCAAATCTCCTTTAGGTTTTAAGTGACTCTGCCTACATGGCTAGGCTAGGCAGGTGGTAGAAGAGATAGTGGTCTTGGCCATGAGCTTAGTTCTCTCTTTGCTAGTCTCTTTCTCTTTCTATTCATCTTCATGTCTGAAGGGGAAGGGTTTTGAGATGGAACAGTGGTGAACTTGGAATGCCACAATTTGGGGCTAGTTATTGGACAAATAGACATTACAGGAAAAATTACTGAGGATAATCTAGACTTCATGGGCTAATACAGGAGGTACAGGAAATATTCATCATAAAATAAAGAGAGTTCTCTGATGAGAGGCTCAAGCCCCTGAACCAGGAATTTTAATTTAAGGGGGGAGGGGGGAAGCATGCCTTAAGGATAGCGATTTAGCTGATAGCTCATGCAGAAGACTGAGAATGTCCTCTTGGGAACGGGTCCTCAATAGCCATGAGTCTGGAATGAATAATGCTGGTCATTCCAAAAAGATTTAGAAAAGGGTTTTTTTTTTCCCCCGTGATTTATAGGCAGTTCACAGTAAGATAGATATAGAATTAGATAGTATTTTAAAGGCCACTTCTCATTTTATAAATGAGGATATGGACCTAAAAGAGGATAAGAGATCTACATAAAATTACATTGCCAGGGAACTAGAGAACAGAAGTAAATGAAGCAGGGTTAGAGTAAACAGGTAGAGCTTCATTGGGCTTAAAGGAAAGTGAACTAGAAGCTAGCTAAGGGAATTTCTGTCTCCATCCACCAGATCATTTGGAGCAGAGACTGAGGCTACTGAAAAGTCAGTTTTCTATCATGGGAGAAGACTGATATAGCCTTAAACTCCAGCCATCAAGGGATGCACCATCAAAAGGGAAAGAGTCAGAAAGTCAAAGATAGAGATACATAAAGGGAAATAAATACTAAAATTTCTGAAGTTCTCAGGAGCAAAAAAATCTTGGTTAAAATCTTGAGAAAGATGCTAATAACAGAAGAGAAGATAGCATTTAAATAAATCCTACATTTCTGAATAAATATCATGAGACAATAGAAAATTAAGACATTGTGAGGCAGAAGAACCTGTAGATACCTAAGAGAATATGGAACCATAGCAACATGTTCCCTAATGGTTCAAGAGGGTAATGAGAATCAGGAAAGTTGAATTTATTGCCTAGAATAGCAGAAATAACTTTCAGAATTAAAGTCTAAGTCCACAGTGGCAAATCTCACCAAAGAAAAGAAAGAGTATTTAGGATTTAAATGAAATAAGTGATTAAGAATCTGAATGCACATAAATGAAAGGAAGAAGATGGGCAAAAAAGCAATAATATTAAAAGAAGACATGGTTCCTATAGATGCCAAACATACTGTTCTGGAAGACATTATATGTAAGTCAGTTCAAATACCATAAATCTCCCAGCACAACATGATCAAAAAACATGAACACTATAATGCAAATACTAAGACAAGAAAATAATCTAGAACTTCTGAATATAGAAAACAAAGAGCTAATCAAATATAAAAACTAAAAACTACCTCTAAAATTTTATTCTGCAAACTCCAAGATAAATGGTTGTTAAATTTAACAATTTTCCAATGACCCAAAAAATTCTTCAAGTGACTAGGAAAAAAAGCAACTTAAAATGCAAAAGAAAGGAAATTGAACTAATTATAAGACTATTTTGTACACATAAGAAACCACAAAAGGGAATGGAATAATGTTTCAAAAAGCATAAGACCTTAAGATACAAACTAAATTGACACTCTGAAAACTTGAGCCTTATCACCAGTGAAGAGAAAAGGATGGGCATGTGATAAAAGAGAGACATTTGAAGAACTCTTACAAAAAATAGTTTTGAACAAATTATTTTCTCTACAAACTACTCAGACAATAACTGAAACACACACAAAAAAAACAAACAAATTCAACAACCACAAAGGCTACAATAAATTACTCTAGGAAAGAGTAATACACTTATGTTAAAAAAAAAACAACAGCAGCAACAACAAAATATCATTAAGGTGTTTTTTTTCTGGAAGTTCACAAGATACAAGAGGATAATTTAAATAGAAGTGACAGAGAAAGAATAAACCCAAAGCAACATGAATTAAACCTCATAACACTCTACCTATCAATGAATCAATATTTTATTTTGTGTTGGGAGGGAACTAAACTACAAAATGGATGGATATATAGAAAAGAGAAGGGGCAGAGCAGAAGATACAGACTAATATGTGATACACCGTAATCTAGTCAATGGTAAATAAAGAAGGGAAAATAATTCCTATAATGTCTCAAGAAAGAAATATAAATTCAATAGTGGAAAGGAATCCTAGTGAAGAACATTGTCATGGGGGAGGGAGGGTGCAAAGATAGGCTATAAAGGTCACATCTTGAGTAAACTTAATAAAGATAGACTGAGGTAAAGATTCTGAGCAAGATCAGTTTATTAACAATGATGTGTAAAGCTGTTTTTTTTAAAAAAAGTGAGTCAGACTAGCTGCCTGAGTAAAACCAGTAACTCCAATGATAAAGAAGAAATTTTCATTAGTGATACACAACAGAAAAGAGGTAGGGTTGGGGTAGGGGCATCAATGGTTGTTTATACTAAGAAGTGTGGGCTGGAAGTCAATTGAACTTCATGCCATTTTAACAATTAAGGAATGTTAATTGTTTTATGGGACCCATCTGTATCTTGTAATCTTTGCTTATGGATTCAAAACTACCAGACTTGCTGTCTCCTTGAAAAAGATAAAAACTCCCCTAATTGTAGAAAGAAAGGCAAGGACAGACAACATATCTTTTGGGGATGATAACTAGTTCAATTGTGGGGCTTAAAAATAACAACAACAAAATATCCAGAAAGTATTCCAGGAGTTCCCAGTAGGAAAACAGAGAACAACTGTTCTTTTAAACTAACTCAGAAGGAAATCTTAATTCCCAAGCTCAACACAAGAACATAAAAAAGTCACTTTAGTCAGATGCAGACTCAATTACAAAAATCAGTACAATGTAAAATCAACCACAATGTAGAATCAGTCCAGGAGAAAACAATACAATAGAAATTGGAGGTAATATTAATTCTTATCTTCTCAATCATTTTATGACAAATGAGGAGAAAATGATCCTGGGGAGGACAGAGGGTGCAAATAGACCTCAGGTTTAGGTACACAAGAAGATTTCTACCAATAGCAATAATTTTATCTTCTCTTTATTGTTCAGGAGTTGATACTTGTGAGGTACAACAACAATTTTTTTTAAAAAAGGAAGGAAGGGGCAATAACTTACAAACTATAGGGAGGAGGAAACTTAAAATAGATACCAAAAAAAAAAAAAAAGATACTGAACGAAGAATTTCATTTCCAGGAGGAATAAAGAGCCCTTTATCCCATTAGTTTTCAAGTCCTATCTTTTCTACCTTTGTAACTTCTATCACATCATTGACTGGTTGGTTTCCCTGCTTCAAATCTCCTTACTAAGTCCATCCTCCACCAAGCTGTCAAACTGATCTTCCCAAAGAGAAGATCCAGTCTTGTCATCTACTACTTTCCTTGTCCTCAGTTAGTAAACTAGAACTTACTGAATATGCACTGTGTTCCATACACTGTGCTAAGTTATGGATATAAAAAGAAAGATCAAAATGAACACTATAAAACTATTCATGGGCATTCAAAATTTTTAAATAAAATACTGTCAAATAAATTACAACAATTCATCTAAGAAATGAATCATTATGATCAAGATAAATTTATAGCAGAAATGTAACATTAGGAAATGGGGGAAAATAAAGTATTAAAAATAAAAACATAATTATCTCAATACATACAGAAAACATTTTACAAAATACAATGTTTATTTGTGCTAAAAATTCTACAAAGTATAGGCATAAAGTGTTTTTTAAAATATATAAAAGCATTATCTATTACTAAAATCATATAATATAGGAGGAATACACTTAAATTTCCCCAAAATACAGAAATAAAGCAAGAAGGCATACATATACACATAAATTAAGTTGTTTATGTTTCATCTTTCTCTTCTGTTTCTGGAGGTAACATTCAAAGTTTATTCACATTAATTCTGTGGCCCTGTTCTGGTTCTACTCATTTCACTACTCATTATCTTATGTAGTTTTTTAAAAAGCAATCTGCTCATTGTTTCTTATGACACAATAGTATTCCACAATTTATTTAGCCATTTCTCAATTGATGGACATCCCCTCAGTTTCCAATTCTTTGCCACTACAAAGATCATTGCTATATATTTTTTAGAATATATGGGTTCTTTTTCCCTTTCCCTGAACTCCATGGGAAACAAGCCCACTAATGATACAGTGGGGTCTGCAGGTATACATAGTTTTATGACTCTCTGAATGTAATTCCAAATTGTTCTTCAAAAAGGTTCAATCAGCTCACAGCTCCGCCAGCAATGTATTAGCATTCCCATTTTCCCATATCACCTCCAACATTTGTCATTTTGCCCTGGTGTGAGGTGATTTTGTTAGAGTTGCTTTCTTTTGCATTTCTCTAATTAGTAGTGATTTAGAGCACATTTTTGTATATTTATATATGACTTTGATTTCTTCTTCTGAAAATTTTTTATTCTTATCTATTGCCCATTTCCCCAATTTTCTGTTTCTGTCTAACATTGGCAGCATTTATTTTATTTGTATAAAAAATTTTCAATTTAATGTACTCAAAATTATCCATTTTATATTCTACTATGCTCTCCATCTCTTGTTGACTCATAAATTCCTCTCCTATCCATAAATCTGATAAGTAGTATGTTCTCTGTTCTTCTAATTTACTTATGATATCCCTTTTATCTATCTATTTTTATTTTATCAAGATATAAGATATAGGTCTACGCCTATGTATAAGATATGGTCTATGCCAGTTTCTGCAAACCTGGCCTCCAGTTGTCCCAGAAATGTTTACCCAATAGAGATTTCTTATTCCAAAAACTGAGATCCATAATTTTGTCAAATACAAGATTACTAAATTTTTTACATGTTTGTTATGTCTGTCCTGCTCCATTGATCTACCTTTCTATTACTTAGCCAGTACCAGATAGTTTTGATAATTGCTGCTTTGTAATTCAATTTAAAATCTATCCTACTAGAACCCCTTCGCTTATGTTTTTTTTCATTAATTCTTTTGATATTCTTGATCTTTTATTCTTCCAAATGAATTTTGTAATTATTTTGTAGCTGCCTGCAGCCACAAATTAATATATTTATGGGTGGATACTGGAGAAGGAGATTGGAAACTGAGGGAAAATGGATAAAGGACAGACAGACAGACAGACAGACAGACAGAGACAGAGACACAGAGAGAGAGGGAGAGAGATGGGGGGGGGGAAGGAGGGAGAAAGGAATAAAGATTCAGAGACAAGGAATTAAAAAACATGGGCTCCATCGTGCTTGTTCCTCTGATGGTATTGAGAGAGAGGGTGCTGCACAAGTTCCCAACTTTTATTGAACAATAGTGGGAGGTAGCTAAGGAACATGTGACATGGCATAGGTTTTAACATTGGTTCAATTGACAATCATAGATGAGGAGGTTAATCAAACATGTGACTTGGTAAAGAATGTGGTCTAACAATGAGGTAGCTAATACCCTGAGGAAGCTACTGCCCTGCCCAGGAATTCTTTTGGCCTTTGGACTGAAGATTTGGAAATACAACGATCAATAAGTAACATGATCATGTGTCTGTTATATGAGTACTTAGGTTACAATATCAATGCATCAATAATATTTTCAACATGAGAATATACCTGGGATGCTACATATTCCCCTTTTTGTTAAGATGAGGTTGTTTAATAGTGAAAAAAATATAATAATAAAAATAAGTATAACAAAAGTAAAAAAATAAAAAATGAATTCCAAATCAAATAGCAAAATAAAATTTAAAAATATTATGTAGAACCAATAATAAAAAAATATAAAAATGAAATAATCTTAAGTCATTTGATCCTGAATTAGTGTGATATCAGTCCCACAGTCCTGTAGGACGGGTGCAATAATATAACATTTCACCCATGCTCAGCCAGGACTGTAAGAAGCTGCCAGACATTTAAATCTAAAGAAAGGGACTATAGTTTGAGATGAGAGGGAAGTCTTTCCTTTCCCTTGGTCTGATTATGCATAGAGTCTTTGGGATATTGAAGCCAAGATGCCAGACACATAGATATATGATTGGAACTTTGGTACCAGGCCAAACTGTGTTTGAGGCTGTCAAAACACTGCATCATTTTACCTCCAACCTTAGCAACTGATATCTATCCATCCCTTATGGGTTTTAGGTCTCTCCAGATCTTGGGCTTTCTGGCAAAGTGTAATGCCTCCATTGTAATCCCTTCTTCTGCAATCAGACACAATAACACATATTAGTCCCATGATGTTTAACAAATGCTTGCAGGTTTCTATCCTATAGTCTCAAGCTTTTGAGTATGTGTGTGTGTGTGTGTGTGTGTATATATGTGTATATATATATATATATATATATACATACATACATACATACTGTTTTCAATGTACTTCAAGTACTTAGAAGAAAATATATAGGAAAAACAATCTGAAAAAATAATCAGGGAAAGTAAAAATAAAATTAATACAAAATTTTAAACTCATGGCTCACATTTCATGTGGCAATGTTTTAGATAAGCCAGTGTGTAATACAAGGATTTTCATTCAAAAATGATTTCTATTTCCCTAATTTAAGTTGATCAAGATTCACATTGTGATAGTACAAAAGTTTTTAACATGTGAAAGCTTTTCAAAATACATTAATACAATAAATAAATAAATAAATAAATAAAAATGAAAAATGAAAAAATAAAAAAAACATTAATACAACAATTAATGCAAATTTTAAAAAATACCAATATACCCATGAACATTACATTTTGTCTGGTTGTTGCTCAATATCATCCTGTTTTAAACAACAAGAATGATGAGAATGAAGTGGCATTGCAACTTCTGGCTGCATATTTCTGATATAAGCCTCATTTAAACATCCTCTTTTGCATAGTATAAGTAAACTAACTAATATAATAACCAAGACATAATGACATTGCCAATGTTTGTTCAATTAATTCTGCCAAACCAATTTTTAGGGTTAATAGAAGCTAACGTTTCTTCCCATTTAGAAGCAATTTTTACAGCTTCTTGCCCATATACAATTTGGTCCAATTTATTAAGTTCTTATTGTAAATGTATAATATCCAATGTGCTATTATGATGTCCCCAAGCACTTTTAATGTGCTGTACTATGAATTGCCATTCATATGAAACATTATCGTATTTTAAAGGTTATAATACAATATCCTATTTGGTTGAAATGACATGGATAAGTTTCTAGTGTGTAAAGCTTCAACTTCTTTTCCTAGCCAAAATACATCTTTCAAAGTTTCTAATTCATCCTTAAAAGCAAGGTCAAGACTTTGTTGTGTGTGCTAAAGTTCGGATGAATTAGATATAACTTGTTGTATAAAATCTTGGTTTTGTATAGAGTTAGTCAATGCAATTGTTTCTGTAGTTAGTGCTGTAATCACAGTAATTATGGAAACTACTGCTCCTACAATTGTCAATATAAAATGTTTGGAGCGATGCATAATGATATTAAATGCTTTGTGAATGAAATAAACAGTTGATGTAGATGTCCATGTCTCTGTAAGATTCACAGGTAACCACACCAATGGTGGTTGGTACTTAACAGCTACATAGGTATTGTCATGCATAGAATCTATGCATTGATGTAGATGACAATTTAAGCATAGAATCTCATACAATCCCTTATTGTTTACAGAGATGTTAAGTATACTACCTACTAACATTACAAAAGGAGCAAATACACAAGCTGTGATGCTGACATGAGTGGCATTTTTTTAAAATCAATCCCTACATTTGTATTATTGATAAAAAATTTACAAATTGGCTGGGTGGCAGCCATGATTTTCCACCAAGTATTTTGAATGGGACCTGCAGCAATAGCAAATCTGGGATCTGATACATCAGCTAGTGTAAATCCTTCAATCTTAATCTGTGTTGTACATGAAATGTGCCTCTTTCATGTCCTCTAGTACCATTTGAACATATCAATAGATCACAAAATCCACAATGTAAATTCGGTCCTAATTAAAAATCTCAAAGTTTAATTTAGTTGACATTTCTACCTTTCTATGAGTTTGGACAGGACAATCTGTCCATGATAAATTCCTGTGCAGTGTCTCTACCTGATTTAAGCACAATTTTTTGTTGTCAGGGCTGCTAGGTCTATGTTGTGGTTGATATATTCTATCCCCTTTTCCTATGGTAGCTATACCAATGCCTATTTAATTGTTATCAGTAGCATTTCTTACAATCCAAGTTTGAATTCTACAAGGTACACAAAATGAATTCTTTTTGTCAGTATATAACGTAGACATACAAAATGGAAGGTACACAGTAGCATCTGAATAATTGTAGTTTTCCCCCTTCCAGTTCCATAGGAATGTCTTTGGCTAATGTTGGCTATGGTAGCCATTTGGTGTCATTGACATACATAAGTGGGGGCTTGTATATATATATATATATATATATATATATATATATATATATATATATATACACACATATATATATATATAGGTATAGGTTTATATATATATATAGGTATAGGTTTAGGTATAATAGACCAATAAATTTCAGCATGACAATTGTCCATCAGGGCAATGATAGTGACTATAACTAAGAGATGTGATGTCAGTCTTTGACATGTGTGCAGTCACCAGTGAGCATCTCGTCAGTCATGTTTCAAGTGTGGCTGGTATGCAACTGATCAATGTCACTTGTGTTGTTCATCTGCTTCTCTTCCTGGTCCTGGACCACAAGGAGTGTCATACTCTGCTCTGAATGCATGTATCTGGTCCTCTCCATGGTTTGATGTGCTTGGTGGGTGTCCAGATATTTCCATTATCTATAGAAATACAAGTAAACCCTCGACCCAATGTTATCATCCTGTTGGGTCTCTTATAGTCTTTATCTCCTGGGAATCTCCAAGAAAACCAGGGCTATTATACATTGTAATCCGTATGATTACACTCAAAATGCTTTTACATAGCATATAGCCCTTCTGGGATAGAGAAGTGATTGATGGTTAGGAGTACCATTACATCCCTTTTTTCATTTAAAAGATTAAATGCAATTTTGAGCTAAATTGGTTTTTATAAAAGCATGATTCTAATAATGACATGCTTTTTTGCAGATTGTGAATAAACCAGTTAAAACAATTATCATATATGCATTTTGGACAATATGAACAATTTCTGTTGCAAGTGGACAGTATCCAATGTACTATTATAACATTTCCAATTGTAAAATTTGTTTTTTTTATCAAATTTGAGAACATAGATAATTCTACTGAAATAATTGCATTACATATTGTACAATACAATCTGAAGTATTTATGTACACAAAAAGAGTAGATCTTACAACAAATATCCATATACTTTTAGAATAGAATGTCTGTAAGCAAATTAATGACAGTCTTTTTCAGGACTGTCTCTTAGTAGAAGTTCATCTGTGTGGATAGTTCATTAGACTTAGACCTGTCCTTAAGTCAGTGGTTGTGCCTTGTTTGTTCATCTGCTGCCTTTCTGGTGTCTGGTCATTGTGTTGTACTATGATTGGTGCTGGACAGACATCTGCTTTCTCTGCTCTCTGGGCTGGCTTTCTTTGATAATGCTTGATGACTCTGGTTTTCTTCCTGGATTTCTGATATCTGTGAAAATAGGAGCAAAATCTCGACCCCCAATAAAAGACTTATTGGGTCTTATTCTGTTAGGAAGTGTTTGAAAAAAATCCTTTTTGTTCTCGAATTTGGGCTTTTAAATTTCTTTTAGCCCTCCCTCCAATTGCTTGTTTTTAAGAATTTTCTGGAATGCCAGCCTTATGAGAGGTGTTCCATGATTTGTCCAACTTAGCCCATCTCTTGCTGGTAGAAGCACTGTTATTCCAATTTTTTAAACTGTTTTGGAATGGCCAAATGTGCAAGATGTGTAAAAGATGTGTAATAACATTGCATACTTCTTCATTTTGAGCTTTAGCTCACATATCATGAGAGTAATCATCTCCAATCACATTATTTTCCATTTTTACAGCAGGAGCATATTGCCATGCATCCCTTTGCCACAACCGTGCAGGCCTTAAAATTCTGCAGTTACCTCCTTGAATGAAAGAGTGACAGAATATAGTCCACAAAATTTTCACTGCCAAGTAATTCCACTTGCTTGTATACAATATTGACGTTCAATAGATCTCGAACTCTGATATAGTAATGAGTGTGAATTAATTGCTTCCTAAAAAGCAGTGGCTGCTAGGCATTTACTTTAGAAATTCCCTTAGACAGAGGTCCAGGGAGGTTCATGTGAGAGCAAAAGTGTGTTATAAAAGTTTTTACTCTGTCTTTGCAAGACAGTATTCATTGTGGTGTGAAACAACAGAACAAGTTCTGCATCTCACATTAGTTGAATTTCTTATATCTTTTAAACAAATAACCAGATAAACAACATATAATGAATCACATATGATTTTACAAGTCTATGCTATGATCTTAAGAACATTTACCTGCAGTCAATTTTATTTTCTGCAAAAAAAAACATACTGTATCTGCATTAACATGACCCAATTGTCTAATATAACTTTTGCTTTTTCCTGATGCATCAGTGAAAGTATTCACAGCATTAACCATAAGGTGTAATGACATTATTTTTTAAATCATATGCAAATTCACAATTTGCAAGATATTGGTACTAGGAATATTATTATCAAATTTACCTATAAAATTTGCAAAATTCATTTGCCAAGATGGATATTGTACAAGCAACATTTGAACTTATATTCTTGCCATTAGGTTTAGAATACCATTAGTATCAGAACCAATGTTTGTAATTTGAGTAAGCAGTAATCTGCCAATTCCAAACAATCAATTAGTGACTGTCTACTGGCTAAAAATTTGAATCTGTCCAATAATGTGTCCACTCTGATGCAATGCATCAATGAGAGTGTGCCCCATCTTTAAAACTGAGGGTAGAAAAGGTCGAGAATGATTAATCCTAAATAATTTGTTTTTGTATAAAGCTGTTTCAAGTTTTTGCATTTCTTTCTTGGCCTCAGGTGTAAGCTTTCTAGCTGAGGAAAATACATAATTTTCTTCTAAAGTAAGCAACGATTATTTCAGTTTACCTGTGCTTAATTTGAAAAAAAAAATGCCTAAGCCAATGTATCCCATGTAAAATTTCTGAAAATCATTCAGATTTTTCAAACAATTTCTATTAATTTCTATTTTTGGTGACCTAATGCCCTGTTGAAAAACAATTGTCCTTACATATTTAAAATTTGGATATATTTGATATTTCTCAGAAGCATAAACCAAGTTAGGGTTTTCATCTAAACAACTGTACTGAATATTAACTCTTCTGTTGACAAATTCCAGGTACAAACTTTTGATCTAAGGTGCAGGTCATGCCATCCGCATGGCAGAATTAATTTATCAATCTTCTGGAGTAACTTTCTCTTTAAGATCCAGCTAGATTTATCAAGTAAAAGCCATGTGGTTGGATCAGCAAATGTAGCTTTAGATATAATTAAAATGTTTTACTTTCCATAGAAAGAAACACAATCAGTCATTTGTTTTTAATTTGCAGTGTCCACTATAAATTTGAGCTGTTTGATTTTAAATTTGACTTTGCATTAACTCCTGCATTTAGCAAAGATCTGTTTGAAAAAAGGTGCATACGTTTTTTTATCATTACCAATTGCAAAAACATGAAAGACTTTAATTGTGATTTGTATCTCTCCCTTACAATCTTCTTAATGATTTCAGGGAAAGTTGGCAAATTCTGAGGAATGATATGTTGCTTTTAAACAATAGGTGAACAGGATTCTCTGGGATTGTTTTGAAGAAATTTACTGTAGTCTCCCAGATTCCCTGTTGATGTGCTAAAATTGCTCTGAGCTTTGCTGATAAAGAAATGCCTCTTGCTCTGGCCATTTGCTTGACAGCAAAATTTCTACCTGCTTTAACTTTTTTTCTTTGGTGTCCTGAATTTTAGAGGGGCTCAGGATTACCTGGCAATCAGTTTAAATGTTGTAGGTGATTGGGCTTGATTGTTTGGGACTGTGGTCTTGGGAGACATGGTGTGACCCAATGAGGGACCCAATGTGGGACACTCTTTGAAAAATAAGGAGAATGTCTCAGCTCTAATTTGGACATGATCATTTGACATGCCCAGCTTTGTGATCGGCAAAGCAAACACGTGTTGTCTTTTTAAATCAATCTGCCATCAGATTCTTGTAGTATAAAGCTTTTTCTTTCTTGGCATAGCCTCTTTGTGAGGAATTATCTCCTCGAAGAAATCTGTAGCATTATGGTATTTAGTTACAATTTGCCATGCTCTTTTAGCAGCTAGCCCAATTTGATTAAATGTTTGTTCTGAATATAACAATTGCCTATTAAGACTTCTAAATTTATTTGCACCAGTTAATTCATCATAGGTAATGGGCACAAAATTGTCCTCATTTTCCCTACCTTGTTTCTTGTACAACTTTTGAAATAGCAGTTTCCAGGTTAAGAAATCTTTGCCAATTAATCAATTGATATCAATGATCTGGCCTTAGAGATTGCTTGCTGATCTTCTTCGTCCATCAGCTCTATGGTAAAGGGAACTACATTACCAAACTGAATTACACTGTTTTTGAGCTCTTTAAGAGTCAGGAATTTTTACCCTGTTCTAAATTTACTTCTGCATTCTCAGGATTATCTCTAATTTCTGTTAGAGATTCTGATTTATCTGCTTACTTCTCTAGAGTTAGTATGTTGTTCTGCATTTAGTTTTTCGTAAAGGTGGAGGTGGAGGTTCAGGAGGAGTGGAGGGGCAGGGAGGATCGAGAGAATCCTCCTAAAGTGGAGGAGGGTCAGAGTGTTTTTAATAGAAATGATTCATAGTTTGTCAAAGGCTTTTTTTCTATTTATTGATATAATAATATATTTTAAATTTGTTATTGATATTATCAATTATGTCAATAATTTTCCTTATATTAAATCATCCTTGTATTCCTGTAATCAATCTTGTTTGGTCACAATGTATTTTTTTGTGACATATTGTTGAAGTCTCCTAACTAGTTTTTTATTTCACTTTTTTTCATCCATATTCAATAATGAAATTGGTCTATAATTTTCTTTTTCTGTTTTTGCTCTTCATGATTTAGGTATCAACACCATGTTTGTTTTTTAAAATATATTTGATAAAACTCCTTCTTTACCTATTATTTCAAATTGTTTAATGTTGGAATTAGTTGATCCTTAAATGTTTGGTAGAATTCACATGTATATGCATCTTTTTTTCTTAGGAAGTTCATTTATGCTTGTTTCATTTCTTTTTCTAAAATAGTTTATGTATTTATTGCTCTGATAGTCTAGGCAGTTTATTTTTTTTTTGTAAGCTTCCATTTCTCTTTTATTGCTTAATTTGTTTTCATATAATTGATCAAAACAAAGCCTAATACTTATTTTAATTTCATTTTCATTGGTGGTATATTCACCCTTTTCATCCTTAATCTTAGTGTATTGGTTTCCTTCTCTATTATGTTTTTATTACATTAACCAGCAAATTTTTCTATTTTGTTGATTTTTTCATAAAACCAACTCATAAATTTATTTATCAATTCAATGGTTTTCTTACATTCAACTTTATTGATCTTACCTTTAATTTTTTAGGATTTTTAATTTGGTCTTTACTTGGGGATTTTAAACTTATTTTCTAATTTTTTTAATGCATTCCCAATTTATTGATCTGTTCTTTCTCTATTTTATTAATATAAGCATTTTAAGATATACATTTTCCTCTAATTATTGATTTTGCTGTATCCTATACATTTTGACATGTTGGCTCATTATTATCATTCTTAATGAAATTATATATTTATTCTCTAATCTACTCATCTTTTAAGATTAAGTATTTAATCCTCAATTAGTTTTTAACTTTTTGTTTCTATGGTCCCTTATTATATATAATTTTATTGCATTATAATCTGAGAAGGAAGCATTTAATATTTCTGCTTTTCTACATTAAACTATAATATTTTTTGCCCTACTACATTGTTACTTTTTGTAATGGTGCCATGTACCACTAAAAAGAAAGTGTACTCTTTTCTGTTCCCATTCAATTATTTCCAGATAGCTATCATATTACCTAAGATTCTATTCACCTTCTTGATTTTTTTATTATTTATTTTTAAAACCCACTATTATTATTTTGTTATCTA
Organism: Monodelphis domestica; assembly: GCF_027887165.1. Taxonomy (NCBI): domain Eukaryota; kingdom Metazoa; phylum Chordata; class Mammalia; order Didelphimorphia; family Didelphidae; genus Monodelphis; species Monodelphis domestica. Next base: position 290,616,680 of record NC_077232.1, on the reverse strand, counting down.
TTTTGGTCTGTAAACTTGTATAGTTTTTCTTTTAAAAATTTGGATGCTATGATATTTAGTGCATATAAGTTTAATATTGATAGTGCTTCATTATCTATGGTAGCTTTTAACATTAAATATAGTTTCCCTATTTATCTCTTTTGATTATATTTATTTTAGCTTTAACTTTGTCAGAGATCATGATTACTAAATCTGCTTTCTTTGTATCAGTTGTGGCATGGTATATTCTGGTCCAGCCCTTTATTTTTATTCTATGTGTGCCTGTCATTTTTACACATATTTCTTATTAAAGAAAAACACATATTATATGATTTTGTTTTTTGATCCATTCTGCTATCTATTTTTATTTTATAGATTAATTCATCTGATTCATATTCAAAGTCTAGTTGTATATTTCCCTCCATTCTGTTTTTCCTCACTGTTTGTTCTTTTCCTTTCTTTTGTTGTATCCCTCCACAGATGTCCAATTTCTTCTGTCTACTATCTCTCCAATTGACATCCTTTCTTAGACATGTTCCCTTATCCTTTCCCTTTGCAGTCCTAATTCCAAATTGGCCTACTTTTTAAAGGATCTCTTAACCCTTGACACTTACCTTTTAATTCTTATTCTATCTGCCTTTCCAAAATTCCTTCCCTATTTTCCAACCTTGACCATCTTTTTCTTCAGATGGGCTCAATTCTAAAAATCTCTATTTTATCTTATCCTAGGATTGTCTTCTTTATCCCCTCACCTTACCCCCTATTTCTTGATAAGTATACCTTTTTTGGTATCCCTCCCTTTTCTTATCTCCTTGCCCCCTTTCTCTTAATCTACTCTTCCTTATCATATTCCCTCAGCCCTTCAAGGGGACTCTTTGTCCCTCCTTTATCATCCTTTATCCCAGTCCTTCCCTTATCCCCTCTTCATATTATCCCCTTATCATATTCTCTTATATTATTCCATTCTTTTGATTTTGTTTTATTAATTCTTGTGATCTTGGGAAATCATTAACTTCTACTTATCCAATTCTAGTTCTTAATAAATTATTTTCTTCTCTGTGTTTTTCCATTTGGGTGATATTTCTTTAATAATTTTCTTGATGTTCTTGCAGTGCTCTTTTTTTCCTACTTTTTCTTCAATTTCTCTCATTTGGTTTTAGAAGCCCATTGAAGCTCTTCCAAAAGTTGTTGTTTTTTTTGAGATTGTGGCCATTTACTATATTTCTTTGCTATTTCTGAGAGAGGTGCTTTTAATTAATTTTCCTGAGAGTTTGAACTGAGGTCTTTTTTTGTACCCATAATAGCTATCAATAGTTGGATTCTTTCTCCTTTGGCTGCGCATTTAAAAAAAAGTTTTAATTTTTAACAGCCAGGCCAATAGATTTAATTATTGACTTTTTGCTGGAGACCCATAGTTTCTAAAGTACTGGGATTGCAAAGATAGGATTAATTCTCCCCTTGTCTATTTTTAGCTAATCAAATCAAGAACTTAAAGTATCCTACTTACCATTAAGTATGAGAGTTCATGAGTCACTTACTAGAGTAAATTCCCACCTCCAAAGGGCACTGCCCCCCACCTTGGGCAGTGCTAGGAAAATTGAACGATTGCCATTGGTTTTTGTGAAAAAAGGGTGAGTAACAGGAAGTGATGTGGAAAAAGAAGCATAAAAGAAGAGACAAGTATGGTCTAGCATCCATTCCCTTCCTGGCTTCTGGAGATATTGGTTCCAGAGATTCATTCCCTTCCTAGTTTCTGGAGGATGCTGTGTTGGTAGAACCCTAGCTAAAGACACCACTGGGACTTCTGGCTGAGGATTACCAGGAAATCCACATGGAGACAGAGTCTTGGGGGGAAGCCCTGCTGGGATTGAACTTGGCTTCTCAAGGGATGATAGGCTTAATAGAATCTGTCTCTTTATCTACATTTTTCCACTTTCACTCTTTCTACCTCTTTGTAAATAAAGCTAAAAGTTATTTTGACTTAAGCTAATATAATTTTTTTAATTGGAGGAAACAATATTACTTTAGAATTACCATATTTAGTCAAAAACTTAAATTTAAACTCTTACAGGATATATTATGTCAGTTTTCAGATTTTTTTTTAATTTGTCATTTCCTGGGTCTTATTTAGTTATTACAGCTTGTATATTCCAGGGTATGATATAATCCTCTCATACTGGCTCATGTCCCAGTCTATGATTGATCTGATCTTCGATGCTCCAGCCAGAGCCCACAGTTTGTTCTACCACTGTGACTGCAAGCAGATAGTCTTCTTCCCCTTGTGGCAGCAATCATGGATGTCACTCTCCTGGAAGTGACCACAGCTGATGGGGCCCCAATCCCTCATCAACCACATTTACCAGTATGTGTTCCTTCCTCACTTTTCCTCTCCTATGGTTATAGCCATTCTTTGGACCCCTAAAGTCCCTCATTGGTTAGCAGGGAACCTTCAGGACCTGTCCTCAGGACTTGGTATCTGTAGACTCTGTGATGTCCACTCTTTCCTCCACCCAACTGTGGGCAAGCAGGGGTCTCCAGAGTTGAGGCCAAAGTTGACACAGCTATTCCCAGGATCTTCTATTTGTTTATTCCACTGGTATCCTCTGAGATGCAAGCTTTGGGATGCAGCAAATAAGGTAAGTTTGCTGGTCCTTACCTAGGGGCCGTCTTACTGATTCCATACTGTTTGCTCTGTTCCTGTCCCCAGGATCTACTGCAATGATACTGAGGCCAGGGAAGTCCAAAACCTTCCTCCCTAATTGTCCTTGGCTATTGAGCTTCACTCTTGACTTCTCTTTGTTTTTGCTACTTTTAGCATTGATTCTGTGTAATTATTTTTGGTTGTTTGCGGGGTGGGGTATTAAGAGGAAGAGGAAGCTTCATGCCCTACTCCATCATTTTTCTCACAATGTATCACCCTTCCCCATTTCTCAAACAAAACTCTCCATTTCCTAACTCCAGACATTTTCACTAAGTATTTCTCCTAGAATTTTCTCTCTCCTCATCTCTAATTCTTAACTTCCCTGGCTTCCTTTAAGTTCCCACTAAACTTCAGCTTCCCACATCTTTAGGAAACATCCTTTGTTTCCCCCCACCTTTGCTGCTAGTGTCTTCCTTTCTGTTGATGGTTTCTTATTCATCCTGCATATGGAATATTTCTTCATAATTGCTTACCTATTGTCTTTCCACTCATTTGCGAGCTACTTGAGTGAGAATTCTCTCTGCCTTTCTTTGTATCCTTGATGCACATAGTAGGTATTTAATAAATATTTAAGTGACTGCTTTTCCAGAGTTGATGAGGCCATCCAGATACACAGCCCCTTCCATATAACTCATATCTCTAACTAACTTCTACATAAGCTATTGAAAAGTAGTAGTGACCTTCAAGGTCCTTTGGGTCACACACACAAGTATAAAGAAGTTATTTGGAGATAAAAACTTCATGGAAGGGGTTTCATACCTGGGTGACTTCACTAACTTTGGAAAGACATTTGAAGGGGAAATACCAAAGACAGCTCTAGACTGGCTATAGGAAGATGTTGCATGACAAGTGCTATTTTGTAGAATCTTTGTCAAGCTTGTGGGTCACATGGAATCTCAGCAAGGAGTTAGCCCAAACTCAGGAGAGAAAGAAGCTTTCACCCAACAGATTCATCCAGAGGACATTAGCACTTCCCAAGTTTACTCTAGTCTTTTGTCTCCCCTAAGTTATTTTTTGAGGGGAGGTCTATGTAATTTCTTACATACCCCCTGGAATGTTTATTCATTTGTGTCCTCATTCTTATATCATCTAATCAAAGAAAACACCTTCTAGGACAATTATCTGTATAGGGGTGGATGAGAAATAACCTCTCTTCAGAATGCTGAAACCTTTTCTACAATGCCCTTAAGCGGCATGACTTCAGGCTTTTTATCCCAATTCTACGAAAGCCGTTCACATGCTATTTGGGCTCACATAATTAAATTTAGGGTGAATGTTGTTAGGAAGACCTGACAGGCACATTTGTGTGCTGCTGAATAATTGAGTTGTGAGGTTTCTCCCACCCCCAGGCTTCTGGGTGGTAGGCTTTTTTTTTTTCAGAGGTTTAATTTTGTTTTCTAAAGATGACCCTGACACCATTCATAAAGCTATTTTCTACTAGGAACACCTTCCATCAAAGAGATGTAGTTTGGTTGCTAAGCTACCATGAGAAAAGAGAGCTCTCTATTAACAATGCAGACCTTTTTTTTTTCTTTTTTATCCAGGGTCTCTGCTTTTCTAGGAAAAAAGAAAAACAAAATCCCTCCCACAGACCTCACAGCTAGAGCACCTCAAAGCTATACCTGATAAACCAGACAGGATAAGGCAGGCAGGCACGCCCCCTCCTCGCATGAACATATGACTAATATGACATCTATTTACAAACTAAAGTATAGCCAATTCGTATTTTAAATAGGAATTTCATTCATTTCCTTAAAAAGCTATTATTTATTATTCATACAGATGAAACTTTTCCAACTGGGTTAGTGTTCTGTTTTTTTCTGGATCTCTGGTACAATCTTCAAAATGGTACCTTCTTAATTAAAAGAAGTGAATGAGTGTTTTGCAGTCAATTTACTCCCAAGTTTGGAGCTAGATTCTCCAAGTATCCAGCTCAGTTTTTGTGTGCACATAACTTGCTCGAATCTCTTCCTTTTGGCTGTATAAGCATCACAAGGTTCACAGGCCAAAGTAGATAACTGGACACCCTCCTGGTTTGTTCTATCTCCTTTGTTATGATCAATAATCATAACAAATGACTTGGTCATAGTTTCCTGTTTTCTGCTTGCTTCCAATGAAATAGGAAAGCTCTTGAAGACAAAGAATGTTTGCTGCTTAAATCTTGCTTATCCCTGGGTCACTTTCCTAGCTTGCTTCAGTGAGTTGTGCACCTAGCCTTGGGCCCTTTTATCGGGACCCTTTCTATAATACTTGCGACTCCTGGGGGTGTCTCTGGGCAGACTTGGGCTGGCAAAATGTACTTACTCTAGTTTCTCCTTTGATTTCTGCATCACTTCTTTCTCCAGTATTTTTTAAAAGTGTTTTCTAGAATAGTAGTTAGAATTTGGGGAGAGGTTCTGCTTCACCATCTTCTCTCCTCTCTGGCTACCTCCTCAGTCTCTTCAACAAAGCTGCCTATATCACAGGCAGGGGCCTTATTCTCCTGATTCATGACTGCCTCTCCTGGAACACCATTTCAGAAAAAGTACCTTCCAATCCTCATTTCTCTTCCTCCTCTGGACCACTTCTGGATCCTTTCTAAAACACAGACACACGCATATGTACAGTTGTACCCAACTTTTCCTTCACTGACAAAGTTCTTTAATGGGACATAGCAAGCTAATTATCCTCTATAGCCTTATTCCACAACTTTTCAGCCCCAAATGACCCTCTTTCCCTGCCACTCTTCTCTGGGCATTGTTTTCCACTTTAGGATGTAAGCTCCTTGAGGGAAACAACTTACTTTGCTTTCTTATTTTGTATTTGCAGGGAATAGGCATAGTACTTGGCATATGGTAAGTTTCTAAAAGTTTTTCATTCATTCATTCATTTATTCATTATCTTGTGAATAGTTCCTTAAAAGTCCCTTGACATTGGTCTATAGTTTAATAAGTTTTTGTCTTTGTATTTCCCTTTTGAAATACCATATTCCAAAAATTTCTTGTGTGATCCTGACTGTGGTTTCTTGCTCCCTTGGCTTTTTCTTTCTAGTTGTAGGCAATCTTTTTTCTTTTACTCAGCAGCTTTGAATTCTGGCTTTGACTTTTCTGGATGTTTTCAATGGGGATTTTTTCCCCAGAAGGTGATGAATAGCTTCTCCTTTAACTCTACCCTCTGGTTTTAAGCAGATCTTGGCTACTGTCTCTTTTCTTTTTTTCTAAGCATAGTCAATGATAAACTTAAAAGATTCACAAGCATTAGGTTCACACCCCCACACATAATACACACACACTCAAAATATGCTTCAGTATTTTCAGTTATAACTGTTTTTACTATGTTCTGGGAGAATCATCAGACAAGTACCATTCAAACAAGTCCCAGAACATCTGCTGGTAAAATGTCCAGTCTGGAGCCTTTCCTTTCATCAGTGGCCATACTCTCTCTAAGAGCACCACAGGAATTTTATGCTATTTAGCTCAGATTGATAGGACTTCAAGACCTCTCACACTCACATACTCTACTGCTTCAAGCCTAGAAGGGTTCGTCTCCAGATACTCATTCTCCTAAAATCACAAAAAAGCAAATGATTAAAAAAGCAGCTTGAGTAACCAATGTTTGCCCAGTTTAGTCAGTCTGTTCCAATTTGGGAAGAATGGGGAAACTGAGGCTGGAGATTTTGATATTTGGGCAAGGAAAGGCAATCTCTCATCTTTCCTGTTTGGTAATTAACATGATGTCTTTTAAAGAGTCAAAATCATTGTAGATTTTTTTTATTATTTCTTGAAATATGTTATCCAGGTTTTTTCATCAGGTCACAGTATTCAAGGAGTTCAATGATTCTTGAATTATTTCTCCTCCATTTGTTCTGTAAGTTAGTTGTTTTTCATGGTTTTTCATTATTGATTATTTTCATTCATTCAGTTTCTTTCACAGTACATATTTTAAATGCTCTTCTAATTTATCAATCTTTTCCTTTGTTCTAAGATTTATAGTTGTCTTGTGGAATCTCTTGAGTTCTTTTTAATCTTCTTTATTTTGTAGGTCTACCACTTATTTGGGTAATATTTTCTATCTTCTATTATAAGCTATTTATTCTCCTTCTAATGTTTTGCTCCACAGCTGTAACAGCATTTCATTGTATTTTTTTTAAACCCTTACCTTCCACCTTAACATCAATACCATGTATTGGTTCCAAGGCAGAAGAGTGGTAAGGGCTAGGCAGTGGGGGCTAAATGACTTGCTCACAGCCCCCCAGCTAGAAAGTGTCTGAGGCCATGTTGGAACCCAAGACCTCCCTTCTCTAGTCCTGGCTTTCAATCCACTGAACCACCAAGCTTCTTTCCCTCCTCCCCCCATCTTCTCACCTTTAAGTGAGATGTGTGATTTTATAAATCATTCAAATCTATTTTTACATTATCCTCCCACTTTTACTATTTGCTGTCCCAAGAAATGTAATGGAGTCAATGTCCATAATTTCAAATTCTAGACAATTCTTCAGTGACTTGGAGTTTTATATTATGTTTTCTGAATATCTTCTCCAGTACCTTGTACTAAAGAATCTTGGTTTCCCCAAGGTTTGCCTGTGTATCATAGTCCATAATTAAATATGGTAATTTACATTCTTCTGTGATCCCAACTACGTGGTGATACAATTTACAAAACAGTACTGTTTTATGAAGTCTAACATAAAAATAATAGGTTGCCATCTGTCTTGTTGCTTGCAAAAAAAGGTCTTTTACCAAGCTAAAAACATTAAAAAGAAAAAGAAAATCAAGGTCTCCATATAATGTTTCCTGAATGTTTGAACTTTTCCCTTCAGGGACTGAAAATAAGAACCTCCCCTTTCAAGTAAGGAACCAAATCTCTATGATGTGGTGCTTGTGTAGCAACAATAGTCCACTGGTTCTAAGGGACTGGCTTCCTCACTCTCCCCCTTTTCTACATTGGTCTCAGTTGGGTATTAAGTGTGTTAACTTGAAAATAGCACAGAATTACTAAAGTAGTCAGTAAAACTAAGTCTTTAATCAAGAAAGAGATAGATCCAGTAATTGGCCACTATCACAGAGCCAAGTGTCAAAAATTACTCAGAGTCAATGCCCTGGACATATCACTGGGAGAACGTACCATACTAGATGATTTTCCCAAGAACAATAGAACTTGGAGAACTTATATACTTTTGGGGAAACTAAGGACAGAAAAATATGATTGATTGGCATTACCATGGCCACAAGGAAATGAGAAGTCCAAGCCAAGATTATCAGGGAGAGGCTGATGCTTTACAATGGATTCAAAAGGAAAAGATCCAGCCAAAGGCTGGACTACCTGGGAGAGGACTTTGATACAATGGGAGAAACTACTGAGACAAAAGGGTAATACTTAACATTTCATTGAGGTCTGTAGTCCCACCTGGACTGGGATCCTTAAGCATCTTAAAATCAGTTGTTCAGGCTGAAATGGCTGAGTCTGGGACTTCCTTCAGGGTGAATTCTCAGGGAACTGGCCAGACTTGGGATCTCCAGATTTCAAATTGACAAGTGCTACAACAAAACTGTCATTGCGTAAAAAGGAAACTGGGTTAATTTTTCCACTCTATTTCTTTGTCCATTCTCTTTCTTGCTAAAGAGACTCCTCTACTCTGGACCCACATACATAGTTCAGATGTGGTGAGAACAATATCCTAACCCCTCCTCCTAGGCAAATTTGTTACTTTGGTTCTTGTTTTTTTCTTGAAAGTTGATACAAAACTGTCTTCAGGACTTGAATGGTTCATGGAGGCAAGCCTTAAGCTGAGCCTCCTTTGAGGTAGAGTCCTGGTAACCTCCAATCATATTGCTAGAGTTTCCTGATGCTTAAGGGCACAAAATGGCCTGATCACATTGAATTAGCATCCTTTAGACTAGATAGATATTCCAAAATTTCACCCGGGACCAGAGCCTGATGCTGTAACAAGACCTAGTTCCTTATGGACACAGGTGGAGCTTGTCTACTCACTGTAATATTGATTAAATACGTCTCCTTTTTTTTAGTTGCTGGATTATCTATGAGCATCTTTAAATCTGAACTGGGTAGCAGGGCATATTAGGTTTACCTATCACACTAAGTTGAATCATTGAATAACTGAAAAGGAAAATCAAGTTTCCTATCTTAGAAGTGTCAGATTGAAATCTGGAGACCCCAATTCTGTCCCTATCCCCTGAGAACTCACTGTGAGGGAAGTCCCAGACCCATTTCAGACAGAACAATAGACCCTAAGGTAGACTAAAATTAAATGTTAAGTATTACCCTTTTGTCTTAGTAGTTTCTCCCATTGTATCAAAGTCCTCTCCCAGGTAGTCCAGCCTTTGGCTGGATCTTTTCCTTTTGAATCCATTGTAAAGCATCAGCCTCTCCCTGATAATCTTGGCTTGGACTTCTCATTTCCTTGTGGCCATGGTAATGCCAATCAATCATATTTTTCTGTCCTTAGTTTCCCCAAAAGTATATAAGTTCTCCAAGTTCTATTGTTCTTGGGAAAATCATCTAGTATGGTACGTTCTCCCAGTGATATGTCCAGGGCATTGACTCTGAGTAGTTTTTGACACTTGGCTCTGTGATAGTGGCCAATTACTGGACCTATCTCTTTCTTGATTAAAAAACTTGTTTTTTTCTGACTACTTAAGTAGTTCTGTGTTTTCCCAGGTTAAAAGAAGGGAGGCATAATTACTATAGTAGAGATGTTCTCCTAGGAATTGGAGATAGGAGTTTACTTTGATGTCATCCCCTTGCTCATGAGCTGTCCTAGGGAAAAATTCTTCCATGATTCTCTCAAGATATGAAGTCCATCTAACTAGGGCCTGGATGAAATTTTCTAAGTGCACCTTCCATATAGATCACACTAATGGTCCCTTACCATAAGCAATCCCCTTTGAGGTTAACACATTTCCTCCAGGTGCTTATTCCAAAGAGGCAGCCAAAATTTCCTCAATGGATCCCAGTCATTGCAAAGGCTTTGTTACCAGAAATTGAAACTTACCCAATAACAGAGTAAGCTCAATTAGACACTCAAGAAAACAAAAGCAAATAAGCTCCAAAGAAAGATGAGGCTTCCAGGAAAAGGGATTAAACACTTGAGATGGATTACTCAGAGTTTCTAGGCTAGAAAAAAAAAACAACTTTATCCAATGGATTTAAGGTTCAAAAGGATCTTCCAAAAGCTGTCTAGACTTGTGTTACAAATAAGTCAGGCCTTCTAGGTATTCCTTAAAAAGAAAAGAAAAATTATATGAATAATAACCAGCCATCAAAGTTTGCTCTAGTCAAATTACTAGATATTTTCATTTAGGGATGTAAAAGTCATTCTTATAATAGTTGAAATACTCAAAGTGAGCTTCAGGAATACATAAGCATTCATTCTCAAAAGAATTTTTTAAGGAAACATATACAAAAAACTGATGATGTACAATTGCAGTTAGAGAAACAGAGAGGAAGAAAAATAGGGAGAGAAAAAGGGAAAGGGAAAAGGAGAGAATGACTTAATCATTTCATAATTCCATCAATAGTGCATTAAATTTCCGATTTTTCTGACGCTTCTCTAACATTTGTCATTTTCCTTTTTTGTCATCTTTGTCAGTCTAATGGGTATAAAGTAGAACCTCAGAGTTAGTTTAGTTTGCATTGCTCTAATTATTAGTAATCTGAAGCATTTTTCCATTAGCCATTGGATTTTTTTCCTTAGAAAATTGTTTGTTCATATCGTTTCATTACTTGCCAATTTGGGAATGGCTCTTAATCTTGTAGATTTGACTCAGTTCTTTATATATCCTGGAAATAATGTTTTCAGAAAAAAATTATCAAAAAGGTTTTTCTCCCTAGTTAATGATGTCCCTTTTCATTTTTAGCTTTGTTGATGATATTCTTTTTTTAAAAAACACTTTAGGTTTTATGTAATTAATATTGTCCATTTTTAATCTCCTATGATCCTCTCTATTCCTTCTTTGGTCATGAATAATTTCCCTCTCCATAGATATGAAAGGTTAATTTCTTCTTTGCTTCTCTAATTTGCTAAGACTATCTCCCTTTATATCTCAGCCTTGTATACATTTGGAGCTTATCTTTTTATGTGGTATGAATGCTTTCCTATAACTATTTTCTGCCAAATGCTTTCCCATTTTCCTAGCAATTTTTGTAGAATATCTTGGGGTTTGGGGTTTGTCAAATATTAGGCTACTGCGCTTATCTGTTTATTGTATACCTAATCTGTCCTACTGATCAGTACCAACTTGCTCTGATAATTACTACTTAGTAGTACTGTCCAAGATTTAGTGCTGCATTAAAATATTTTTAAATATACAGAAAATGACAGAAGGAAGTTCCTAGGGAAATGGATAAGTGAGAGAGTTATAAAAGTACACATTGAATTAATTATACTTCTTTTAAAGCAAGTCATATGTGGTTTCATGGTTTCATATATAGTTATCTTTTCTATCCTACTTTATATAAGTAAATGTGTTCTCTTTTTTGGTGTGTTCTGAGTTCAGAGTTTTAAAATTTATATTTCTTGGGGGCAGCTGGGTGGTTCAGTGGATTGAGAGCAAGGCCTAGAGACAGGAGATCCTAGGTTCAAATCTGGCCTCAGACACTTACCAGTTGTGTGACCCTGGGCAAGTCACTTAACTCCCATTGCCTGGCCCTTTCTGCTCTTCTGCCTTGGAACCAATACATGGTATTGGTTCCAAGACAGAAAGGAAGGGTTCAAAAACAATTATATATCTTAAGGGATCTTGAATAGAATGAAGAAGTCAAATATTATTGATGAAAAGACAAGAGCTGGGGGATATCTTTAAAATGCAAACAAGATAAATCTAGAAAAGTTAATGCATTTGGGAATTTGGACAGGGTTGAATGATGATGAAGAGCTTGAATTTGGTTGGAGGAGAAGAGATGTGTTCTTTCTCAATCTGACTCTCTTTAAAGGTCAAGAAGAATTAAGAAAGACCTAGTCTAGTTTTGTATTCTTTTGTTAGTTCTAAAGAGAAAACAAAAGGGAAGGAATAATGAACACACTAGGGAGAAATGAGGAATAAGGAAGAGTTGGCATGCATAAGACCTCCAGGTTTCCAGTTAAATTAGAAGAAAGAGATTAAGAATTCTCTTTTACAAGAAGAATAGACAAATATCTGTGTATATAAAAAGGGAGCAGGCATCTCATGAAATGTATCCCTCCAAAACTGGCAAAGGAAAGTTGAACACAGGAACATGATGTGGGACCCTAGGTTTACCTTGCACCCCCAAATTATAGCAGTGTTTCAGGCTAAAGCAGGAAAATTCCTTTGCTTCCTTACATTCTTGTTAGGGCTAAAGAAAGGGGTCAACCTGGACTTCAAAGACTAATGATAAGAAAGACCCTTGAGAGAATTAACCTCCTTGGATCACCCTTTAGGTTTTGAGATGGACACAGAGATACACACCTGCAGGCTATGCTTTGATACCATTGGATTGTATCTAAAACATCTACCTGTCCCCTAAATTATGAGGGTCCCCCCCATGTCTTCAGGATAACCCTGGTCAGATGACCAACCCTCCCACTTGTGCCTGAGTGCATACCCTCCTCAAGTCACTTATTGTGACCCCAGAACTTATGTCCTCCAGGAGGCAGTTTTCCATCTATGTTGTCCTCCCAGCCAAATTCATCATGAATTCCAAATTAATAAACTTCTTTTTTTATTTCTAAGCTAAGTTATGGAGTCTTGCATTCTTGCAAAGGGTACCCATCCCAAACCCCAGGGGTTCATCTCAAGCCCCCCACAATACCCATACAATTAATTTATATGAAATAATGTGAAGTAAACAGGAAAAGAGACATGGAAGGAAGATGGGGCATTAAGAAGGAATGTAGAGGCAAGTGGAAATAGTCACAAATAAGATAAATTTCAGCTGTAAAGGGCGGATCTTGAAGGTTTCAGAGAAAAAATATTTAAGAGTGGTGATCTGGGTCTGAGCTATGTGAAGAGAAGTGGGGTGGAGGAGTAGGAGCAGACTACCCTCATTAATTATATAATAGATTAACATAATATGTAGTAACATGTTCTGCTTTGTGTTTCCTTCCCTGAACATGGATGACTATAAACAGAAGTTCTGAAAAGGATGTGTCCAGAAGGAAGGGAAGGGAATAAGTAAGTGCCCGTTACAAAGATAACCTCATTTCAGCCTCACAAACAACCTTATACGGTAGGTGCCGTTATGATCCCTATTTTACAGTTAAAGATGGGGCGTATGGGGTGTTCAGGGAGGGGTAGTATCTCTGGTATGGAGGGCTTGTCGTGCCCTCCTAGGGCAGCTCTCCAGCCTCTGACCCTCACCTGACACCCAGCTCTCACTTGTGGCTCCCAGTAGCTGCTAGCATGAGGCATCGGCCACACTCCGGGCAACGGCTTCGACAGGCTGGCTAAACCTTGTGAGGGTAGCCATTGGGTCATCGTGGACCCCTGGTGAACTAGGGCTTTGCTCACCCAGCATGTGAAGACTGTTTCAGCTGAACAGACGGAAGAAACCAATAAGAAGGTTCAACGGCTGAGATGGCGACACAGCAAGGCACTGTGGAGTGCTTAGGGCGTGTTGGAGCACAAAAGACAACACAGCCGTCCAATGCAGCTGAGGAAGTCTCCAGGTGTAACGACTTTTTGTGCCACTGGACCCAGGCTTCCAATGCCGAGAGAGTGGGACTGTCTCTGTGCATCGACTTTTCCACTTAAATCTTCATGCACAGGTGTCTTTGTGCACAACAACACACAAAGACAATAGTCATCCTCAGTTACCGAGAGACTACTACTAGACTAGAAAGTTAAAGAAACCAAGGAAGCCACATAAGTAGCAAATGCATGATCCCAGATTCTCATTCAAGTCCTCTTGACTTCAGACCCAGGTACTCTGACTCTTGGTCTCAACTTCCCTGGAGAGTGTACCAGTAGTTATAAGAAATTAGTACTACTTGCTTAAGTTTTTGTTACTGCATATTTGTGAAAGAATCTCTTGGGCTAAACATTTCTTTCATGGAGAGGAAAGAAATCACTGTCTTATATGTAACTTGCATTATGAATGGAGCATCCTTCTATTCTCCATTTTAAGAATGCTTCGGGCGAAGTCAAGCCTAAGCAATAAGAAAAGGTTTTTTAAAAAACCAACACTTAAATATTCCACTTAATATTTATTTAAACAAATAAAATCCAAGAAACATCTTTAAATGTTTTTGGAAGGAGATGTAAGAGATAAGGGGAGCATGACAGAGATGCCAGCAGAAGAGGGAAAGAAGGAAAACATCAATAAATTATTTCGAATGTACATAAGAAAACAGAAGAGTAAAGGAAACTGACAATAAGGATAGCATGTTTTATTATTGTGTTTAATTTAAAATATACTTAAAAGAAATCTCAGTTTCATAAATAATCCTTTTCTGGTATTTGCATATGGCCAGGTACATGTTTGTTGATTTCTATCAAGGTAAAAAAATTTTAATTTAATAAAATTTAAGTAAATAAATATGAAAATGAAAGAACAGCAGATAGAGAGTTGTCCACTATGGCCCTGTGGCCCTAGGTAAGTTATTTAACCTCTCAGTGCCCAATGTGACTCCCTAAGGCTTTACACAGTTTGTGGAATGGTTCCAGATACATGCATTGGTTTTCAATGTTTCTTTGCCAGGAGTTCCATACACCACGTTAATCCCAAGTCCTACCCCAAAAAAAGAAAAATAAATTAAAATCAGATCCTTCAGTTAAAGATCACATAATTATAGCTCCTTCAGAAAAACTCCAACCACCTAAATTAACTTGCTTTTCTACTTCTGTGTGGCCAGGATTAGTTTTCTCTGTGGTTCAGTGGTCCTTAATAGGGGGGGAAGGTTTTCTACCCCCGCAACAAGTCATTTTCGCCATGTTGGCAAGGGTTAGCAAAAACAGATGCATGAAGAGGAGTGAAGCATGACTCATTCAAATGATTATTTCAAGGTGACATGACTCCTCTCCCCTCCTTCTGGTTTCAGTCTGGACCACACTCAACAATTTGGGCTTTGACTCCATAGCTCTTTCCCTGGACACAGCAGAAGGAGGTCTACAAGGAACTGACATTTTCAATAATAGGCTGTAGCACCTCTGGCTTTGGTTTCTTGTTATTAACTAAGTCACTGGGGCAGGCTTCTATATCCTGTGAATTTTCAAAGGGCCCCCTGGCAGGCATTTTCCCCCTGACATCAATGCCCAGTAGCAGACGCTGTTTGAAGTCAGGATAAACAATGCAGAAGGGGAGGAGATGGCCCATACCTGGTGATTTCAAGTTCAGCTCTCAGGATCAAGTCTGTGAAGGCTAAGCCAAGAAAAGAAACAGACCTTATGAGCATAAATATATTGAATTCTTTTTGGTGAGATGATGGCTGGGCTCAGTGGAGCTCAATGACATCATTAATAGCTAATAATAGCTAGTATTTCTATAGTGTTTCCTGTGTGCCAGGCATTGTACTAAGCACTTAACAAATATTACCTCATTAATGTCTTTCAGGAAAGGAGTCATTTGCTTTTTTACCTCTCTCCCCATAAGCCATAACAGTACCTGGCAAAGAGTAGGTGCTTAAAAATGTTAGCTAAATTGACCTAAACAAAACATTTTCTAGCCATTTCTTATCTTGTATGTTGTTATTCTTATCTCCTCAGGAAAATCAATAAAGAAATGTTTCATAAAAGTTGCCTTAGCTTCAACCTCTTTTTATTACCAGAAAATATGCAGGGGGCTTCCATTAAGTAAAAGGTTCTTAACTTGGGATCCAGGAACTTTTTTGTCAATAATTTGGTAACTATATTTCCATATAATCAATTTCCTTTGTAATCCTATATAATTTATTTTGTGTGTATAAAGACAACCTGAGGAATCAATAGGGGGCCCCTGAACTGACAAAGAGGTCCAGTATTGGGAAAAAAGTTAACCATGACTTTGTTTTTAAGGAATAAAATGATAAAAATTAACACAGAAAAATAGTAGAAAAAGATGATGTGGTTGGGACCTAAAAATCATTGCCCATTCTATGGAAGGAAATTTAAAAGAGAGAACTTCTTAAAAGAATTTTTACCGGGTTCATTCCTATTTTGATTCACATTTGACCAAATGACCAACTTTTACTAGTTCATTTCTCTCCTTGATTTCTGCAATGGCCTTAATAGTGAGAATTATATTTTAATACACCTAAACTTTAATCTGCACTATACTTGGATGAAATAGTTACTTTGGATACAAACAATCTATTCCAGTCTTTAAACATAAGATGATTTGTTATGACATAGGGTTCTGAATGCCTCGTCATAAAATCCAAGGGAGAAGCCATCCATACACAGGAAGACAAAGGAAAAATGTGAAATTATGGAATAAATCTCTCCTTGCAATTGCTGAATAAGGGCATACATGCAAAATATGGGAAGAAGAAAGAGAAGGAATTGTCTTTCATCTATTCGTACAGAGCTCTCTTCAGACTGCCCAGAGCAATGGAGATCCTCCATATTTGCTCCAGCTTTCCAGGAAGTTTTGGACTCAGAGCATACCCAGCCCAACTAAGCTGAACTTAATCCCATCAAAAGTCTCCAGAACTCAGGGAAGGCCAGGCTCCACACCCATCCTCATTGACTGCTGTATTTTAATCCAATCAAAAGCCTCCAAAGGACAGGGAAGCTCAAACCCCAACAAACCTCCACCAGAAACTACATCTAGAGATAGCCTGTTAAAGCTCCAAGAGGGGAGACTGACAGAAGCCCCCAAAGACAAAAAAATGAGAGGATCAAGAGCACAGACAAATACAGAGAGTAAAGAAGTGATAATTTGAGCAAACAACAGAAAAAAAAGAAAGAAACTACAATAGACAGTTTCTACTCATCAAACGGAACAGAGGGGGAGAGATCAGCAAACGATAAATCAGAAATCCCAGCGAATTGGATACAGGATGTGGAAGAAGTCAAAACACAATTAAGAGAGACTGAAGACATTGGGAGAAGAACTTAAAAATTAAGATAAGTCATCTGGAAACAGAGGCACTTGAAATAAAATGAGAAAATAGTGTCTTGAAAGCCAAAATCAACCAGCTGGAAAATGAGGCAAAGGAGATGAAAGATGAGGCAAAGGAGATGAAAGATGAGGTAAAGAGGATGAAAGACGACCTTCAAAGAAAATCAGACCAGAAGGAAAGGATGACCAAAAAGCCATGGATGAAATCTACTCTTTAAGAACCAGAAGACAACAACTGGAATTAAGTGACCTCACAAGGCAGCAGGACACTATAAAACAAAAACAACAAAAAAATGAAAAAATTGAGGAAAATATGAAACATCTCATTCACAAAAAAGACAATTTAGAAAACTGTTCGAGAAGAGACAATTTAAGAATCATTGGTCTACCAGAAGACCATGACAAAAGAAAAAGCCTGGACATAATACTTCATGAAATTATTCAGGAAAACTGCCCTGATATCCTAGAACAAGAGGGAAAAGTGGAGATTGAAAGAATCCACAGATCACCTCCTGTATTTAATCCCCAACTGACAACAACCAGGAATGTTATAGCCAAATTCAAAAACTATCAGACCAAAGAAAATTTATTACAAGCTGCCAAGAAGAAACCATTCAGATACCACGGAAACACAGTGAGGATAATGCAGGATCTGGCTGTATACACACTGAAGGACTGAAAGGCATGGAATATGATATTCCGGAAAGCAAGGGAACTAGGTCTACAACCAAGAATCAAATACCCATCAAAACTGACTATATTCTTACAGGGGAAAGTATGGTCATTCAACACAATAGAAGAATTCCAAGAATTTGTAAAGAAAAGACCAGACATGAACAGAAAATTTGATGTCCAACCACAGAACTCAAGAGAATCAACAAAAGGTAATTAAAAAATAGGGTGAAAAGAAAAACAAAACAAAACAACAACAACAACAAAAATTTTTAATAGACTCAAGTTAAAATGAAATGTATCCCTACAAGAAAAGAGGTCATTGGTAACTCTTAAAAACTGTTGCTATCACCTGGGCAGCTAGAAGAATTACACTTAGAGGGAACAGTGACAAACTGTATAGGATGAAAGGACAAGACATAAATAGGTATACAGTTATATGCATGCATAAATACATATACATGTGTGTATATATATATATATATATATACTTATATATATAACCAGAGCTAAAAGAGGTTAATACTAAAAGAAATGGAAAAAGAAACAAATGGGGGTAAATTTATATGTCACAAAGAAGCTTATGGTGGGAGGGGGGAGAACATCGATACACTGGAAGGGTAAAGAGTTTGGAGATAGGAAACATTCAACTCTTACATGCTTTGAAACTGACCCAAAGAGGGAAGAACAATCTAATCCATTGGGGCACAGAATAGATTTGCACCCTATAGGGGAATAAAAGGGTAAAAAAACAGACTGGTGGAGAGGGAAGCAGTACAAGGTGGGGGCAATTTTAAAAAGACTACAGGGGAAAATAAGGGGGGGAATAAGAAGTGAGGGGGGTAAAAAGGGAAGTAAAATAAGGGTGGGAGCTAGGGGGACTGATTATAAACAAACATTGGTGTAGAAGGAAATAGTGAAAGAAGAAAAGGCAGGACCAGGAGTAGAAATCAAAATGCTGGGAAATACACAGCTAGTAATCATAACTCTGAATGGGAATAGAATGAACTCACCCATAAAACACAAGCAAACGGCAGAGTGGATTAAAATCCAAAACCCTACCATATGCTGTCTGCAAGAAACACACATGAGGAAGGTAGATACACATAGGGTTAAAGTAAGAGGATGGAGCCAAATCTATTGGGCATCAACTGATAAAAAGAAGGCAGGAGTCACAATCATGATATCTGACAAAGTCAAAGTAAAAATAAATCTAGTTAAAAGAGATAGGGAAGATAATTACATCCTGATAAAAGGCAGTATAGACAATGAGGAAATATCTGTACTCAACATGTATGCACCAAATGGCATAGCATCCAAATTTCTAAAGGAGAAACTAAAGGAGCTCAAGGATGAAATAGATAGAAAAACTATATTAGTATTAGTACTTTCTAGTATTTTCAATTGGAATGGGTGTTGTATTTTATCAAAGGCTTTTTCTGCATCTATTGAGATAACCATGTGGTTTTTGTTGGTTTGCTTGTTTATATGGTCAATTATGTGGATGGTTTTCCTAATATTGAACCATCCTTGCATTCCTGGAATGAATCCTACCTGATCGTAATGGATAACCCTTGTGATGACTTGCTAGAGTCTTTTTGCTAGTATCCTATTTAAGATTTTTGCAATGAAGAGGAAATTAAGGCAATCATTAAAAACTATTTTTGCCCAATTATATGGCAATAAATATGCCAATCTAGGTGATATGGATGAATATTTACAAAAATATAAATTGCCTAGATTAACAGAAGAAGAAATAGAATTCTTAAACAATCCCATATCAGAAAAAGAAATTGAACACGCCATCAAAGAACTCCCAAAGAAAAAACCCCTAGGGCCTGATGGATTCACAAGTGAATTCTATCAAACATTGAAAGAACAGCTAATCCCAATACTATACAAACTATTTGACATAATAAGCGAAGAGGGAGTTCTACCAAATTCATTTTATGACACAAATATGGTACTCATCCCAAAGCCAGGCAGGCCAAAAACGGAGAAAGAAAACTACAGACCAATCTCCTTAATGAACATAGAAGCAAAAATCTTAAACAGGATACTAGCAAAAAGACTCCAGCCAGTCATCATGAGGATTATTCACTTTCATCAGGTGGGATTTATGCCAGGAATGTAAGGATGGTTCAATATCAGGAAACCATCCACTTAATTGACCATATCAACAAGCAAACCAACAAAAATCACATGATTATCTCAATAGATGCAGAAAAAGCCTTTGATAAAATACAACACCCATTCCAATTGAAAACACTAGAAAGTATAGGAATAGAAGGGCCTTTCCTAAAAATAATAAACAGTATCTATCTAAAACCATCAGCAAACATCATCTGCAATGGGGATAAACTTGAAGCCTTCCCAATAAGATCAGGAGTAAAACAAGGATGCCCATTATCACCTTTATTACTTAATATTGTACTAGAAACAGTAGCAGTAGCAATTAGAGAAGAAAAAGAAATTGAAGTTATTAAAGTTGGCAATGAGAAGACCAAGCTGTCACTCTTTGCGGATGATATGATGATTTACTTAAAGAATCCTAGAGAATCAACCAAAAAGGTAGTCAAAATAATCAACAACTTTAGCAGAGTTGCAGGATACAAAATAAACCCACATAAGTCATCAGCATTTCTTTATATCTCCAACCCAGTTCAACAGCAAGAATTAGAAAGAGAAATTCCATTTAAAGTCACCTGAGACAATATAAAATACATAGAGACAAACACAGGAACTATATGAACACAACTACAAAACACTCTCCACACAATTAAAACTAGATCTAAACAATTGGAAAAACATTGATTGCTCATGAGTGGGATGAGCTAAAATAATAAAAACGACCATCCTACCCAAACTTATCTATCTATTTAGTGCCATACCCATTGAACTTCCAAAAACCTTTTTCAC
Source organism: Monodelphis domestica (assembly GCF_027887165.1). Taxonomy (NCBI): domain Eukaryota; kingdom Metazoa; phylum Chordata; class Mammalia; order Didelphimorphia; family Didelphidae; genus Monodelphis; species Monodelphis domestica. The sequence continues at coordinate 290,596,414 of NC_077232.1, read as the reverse complement.
TGAATTAGAGAAAACCATTACAAAGTTCATTTGGAAGAACAAAGGATCAAAGATATCCAGGGAAATAATGAAAAAAAATACAAAGAAAGGTGGCCTTGCAGTACCAGATCTCAAACTACACTATAAAGCAGTGGTCATCAAAACAATTTGGTACTGGCTAAGAGACAGAAAGGAGGATCAGTGGAATAGACTTGGCGTTAATGACCTCAGCAAGACAGTCTATGACAAACCCAAAGATCCCAGCTTTTGGGACAAAAATCCACTATTTGATAAAAAAAAAAAAACTGCTGGGAAAATTGGAAGACAGTGTGGGAGAGATTAGGTTTGGATCAACACCTCACATCCTACACCAAGATAAACTCAGAATGGGAGAATGACTTAAATATAAAGAAGGAAACTATAAATAAATTGGGTAAACACAGAATAGTATACATGTCACACCTTTGGGAAGGGAAAGATTTTAAAACCAAGAAAGACTAAAAAGAGTCACAAAATGTAAAATAAATAATTTTGACTACATCAAATTAAAAAGGTTTTGTACAAATAAAACCAATGTAACTAAAATTAGAAGGGAAGCAGCAAATTGAGAAACAATCTTAATAACAAAAACCTCTGACAAAGGTCTAATTACTCAAATTTATAAAGAGCTAAACCAGTTGTACAAAAAAATCAAGCCATTCTCCAATTGAGAAATGGGCAAGGGACATGAATTGGCAGTTTTCAGATAAAGAAATCAAAACTATTAATAAGCACATGAAAAAGTGTTCTAAATCTCTGATAATCAGAGAGATGCAAATCAAAAGAACTCTGAGGTTTCACCTCACACCTAGCAGATTGGCCAACATGACAGCAAAGGAAATAATGAATGCTAGAAGGGATGTGGCAAAGTGGGGACACTAATTCATTGCTGGTGGAGTTGTGAATTGATCCAACCATTCTGGAGGGCAATTTGGAACTATGCCCAAAGGGCGCTAAAAGACTGTCTGCCCTTTGATCCAGCCATAGCACTGCTGGGTTTGTACCCCAAAGAGATAATAAGGAAAAATACTTGTACAAGAATATTCATAGCTGCGCTCTTTGTGGTAGCCAAAAATTGGAAAACGAGGGGATGCCCATCAATTGGGGAATGGCTGAACAAATTATGGTATATGTTGGTGATGGAATACTATTGTGCTAAAAGGAATAATAAAGTGGAGCAATTCCATGGCGACTGGAACAACCTCCAGGAAGTGATGCAGAGTGAAAGGAGCAGAACCAGGAAAACATTGTACACAGAGACTGAGATACTGTGGTACAATCAAACGTAATGAATTTCTCCATTAGTGTCAATACAATGTCCCTGAACAATCTGCAGGGATATAGGAGAAAAAACACTATCCTCAAGCAGAGGACAATCTGTGGGAGGAAAAACACCAAGGAAAGGCAACTGCTTGGCTACAGGGTTGGAGGGGATATGATTGAGGAGAGATGCTAAATGAGCACCTAATGCAAATACCAACAACAAGGAAATGGGTTTGGAGCAAGGACACATGTGATACCCAGTGGAATCCCGTACTGGCTAGTGGAGGGGTGGCGGGAGGTGTGGGGGGGGAGGAAAAGAAAATGATCTCTGTTTCCATTGAATAATGTATTAAAATGACCAAATAAAATAATGTTAAAAAAAAAAAAAAACAGGCATTTCAACCCACCATAGTTCAATTCAGATACCAAAGTTCACTCTGGATCTTCTGGTGCAGCATTTGGTCTCTGCTGGCATCTCTCTTGATGGCACATTCTGTATTCTGGGAGGTAGCAAGTTTCTAATCCTAAAATTGCTCAAATTTAAATCAAAGTTCAGAATAATAACTTGGCCCCCCTGAGGTTAATAATAACAAACACAGGGATCACTCAGGGATGCATGGCTGTGTTAAGAGGCATATGTTAGTAGTAGTCTCTCAGTAAACAAGGATTACGATTGTCTTTGTGAGTTTTCATCTATGATAGATGAGTGTGCACAAAGACACTTGTGCGTGAAGGAGATTTAAGTGGAAAAGTCAATGCACAGAGACAGTCCCACTCTCTTGGCGTTGGAAGCCTGGGTCCAGTGGCACGAAAAATCATTACATCTGGAGACTTCCTCAGCTGCATTGGGTGGCCATGTTGTCTTTTGTGCTCCAACACGCCCTGAGCACTCCACAGTGATTTGCTGCGTCGCCATCTCAGCCGTTGAACCTTCTTATTGGTTTCTTCCGTCTGTTCAGCCGAAGCAGTTTTCACATGCTGGGTGAGCAAAGCCTTAGTTCACCAGGGGTCTACGACCCCATGGCTACCCTCACAAGGTTTGGCCGACCTGTTGAAGCCATTGCCTGGGGTGTAGCCGCTGCCGCATGCTAGCAGCTATCTTTTTATTGTAACTTTCTATCAAACATATAAAGCATGTCAGGATGATGAATGATGGGAGCCTTGGAAATGGCCATATTGGAAATGGCACATCCAGAGTAGCAAGGGTGTCTGGATCTCTCATGTGAAAATCATCCTAAACAACCAAGACTCAATAAAAAATGAAGACACCTCTTCAAGAAAATAGCACCCAATCATTGCTAAATAAAATACATCTTCTGACCATTAATGCTAAAAGGACTTCCCACCCATTGAGACTTAGGGATTGGTGGTTGACTATTGGGGTGAGATCTTGAATGATATAAGTTTAGGTATATAAGCAAGGAAAAAACCTTCATTTATTGTCTTAGATTATGAAGGAAATCTAATGACACAGCTTTACTGAGAGACACCAGTCTCTCTCAATAAACCTATTATTGACTTGGAGCTTTGTCTCTCTGTTTTATTTCAGATTGGCTGAAAAATATTTGCTACATTGTACATGTACATATGAGCTTTTGTATTATGTGTTAAAGGCCATCATGTAAAAACAAGTCCACTGTTTTAAGTCAATTAATGTTTTCCTTTCCTGGGTTTCTTTTGGATTTTTGTGTTTGCTATTTAATTTGAAGTAAAAATGAAAAGATTCAGGATTGGTAATATGGCATATGAATCAATGTGCAAAAGAAAATTAAAAAATGACAAAAATCCAAATGAAAGAGAAAAATAACTTGTGGATGGAATACAAAATGTAAGTCTTATGTCTAAAAATCTAAGTAAAGGAAAAACAAATCTATAACAGGTCCTTGAATCAGGGCCCAATTAAAGTGATTTAAGCAATTATGCATTTACCCAATCAGTAGCCAGGACTATAGGAAGTTTGCCACACTGGGAAAGACAGAAAAGGGACTAGATTATAGGAGCCAGGTAGGAGCCCAAATTTGAGATACTTGATAGAATGTGACTCAGAGAAAGACCTGCCTTTAACACATGTTAAACAGTTGCAACCTCAAACCCCAAACAAGTTCAAGTCCTCTTGCCTTGGCTCCAAATTACATCAATCCCACCAGGATTGGTTGGTCTCTTTGACCTTGTGCTTGATTGGCATTATGCATTTTAGCTTTGTGCTTCTTTGGCACTCTGCAATGGCTCTTTTTGTATTCTCTTGTCCTGGAATCAGACAGAATCATTAAGCAAAGTCCCATAAATTTTTTAAACAATCAAGGGCATCATTTTTATAGTCTAAAGCTTTTGGGGCATGCATTAATATTAGAACAAATGTATTTAAAACTTATATTACTGCAAAATAAAAAAAGTTAAAGAAAAGTCTTCTCAATACTGTTGACATGTGCTTCAAATACAAAAAGGAAAGGAAAAATAAAACTCAGATACTATATTGCATATGCAAGGAAAAACTTCAAAGGTTGTTTTTTGAAGTTTTAAAAATTAAAAATATATAGTTTAAAATCAATGACACGCTGTGTCAGCCATGTGTGAGTACAAAATGATTTTCAGAATAAAACAGTAACACGGTAGATAATGCACATTCAAAAAAGTACCAAAGTCCCCAAAATTCACAATAGCCCAGTTAATTACAATAGCAAACAAACCCATTATCATATTTCACATAAGTTGCTGTATGACATAAAAAAAAACCTATGAACTGATGGATATTTGTCATAATTTTTACAGATGTAGCAAATATTTCAACCTTGGCAAACATATTTTTAAACAAAATAAAACTTATTTGGTTCTAGAACATCACCAAGAAATTTAAATTGTTCTGCTGGAAGTAAATGATAATGAAGAGTTTTGCAGGAGCTTTTTTTTTTTTCAGCTTCCTGATTCATAGAAATGAAACACCATGGTAGGAACATTTCTTTGTTTCTCTACCTTTAATACAACATTCTTTATCCATTATCATCCATTCAGAAACTACTAGTTATATAAAATTATTTTTGAAGACCCCTTAAAATTACAATTAAATTCTTAGCTTATTAAATTCTCCAAAGGTTGCATACAATTTAACCAGTTTTGTTGAAATCCATTCATCTTCATCTATGTGACAATTAACAAAGGCAACTTGTGATCTCCAATGGATCTAGTGACAAGGGTTTGGGCAAAATGTTCATGGGCTTATACAGTGATATTTTGTTCTTCAGCAGAGGTAAAGGTACAAATTAAAGATCAATATAGATGATTATTAATTTAAAAACCCACAGTTTGGCTTACCATGAAGGGATTACGAATTCTCAAAATTTTTTGAGCAGATAGCCTTACAGTAAAGATGGTAAGTTTGCTGGGTCCCTGCCCACCACGAGGGTCCAGAGTGTGTCTGTACTCCAGCCTTGCCCTGCCGCCTGCCTGCTGTTTCTCCTGACCATCTGCTTGGCCAGCATTCCTCATCATTCTCCACCTAGCTTGGAGCCTCCTCTTGCTGACCAGACCTGCCACAAGAGCCTGCCAATCCCAACCATTCTTTTCCACAGAGGGTGACATATAAAAATCTTTCCACCCCAATCTCTTTCCACCCTCCACATGTGTGTTTCTAGCCTGCCATAGCCATTTTTCAGTGTGGAGAAAAGAACCCCACGCCTTCTAATTTTCAAGCAGATTTTTTTAAAGCTGATCCTGGATCTCAGTTTAGAAGGCTTTTACTAAAGGGGTAAGGACAAAGTTCTCAGGGGAAGCCTCCCCAGGATCTTTTTGCCCAAAACTAGGGGTGGGGCTCCAGGACAAGGCAATCAAGGGTGTGCCCAACTGAATCAAGAACACCTTGAGACCAAAAACAGTGAGACTAAGCCTGGGGCTACAATCTGATAAGCACCTTACCTGATCAAGTTCAGACTGAGATAAAAAGCTTACATACAAGGCTGAAGAAAGTCTTTAAGCTATCAGCATCTCAAGGGTCAATTGAATCAGCCAAGGGAGGGGACTCTCTGAGCTTTCAGCCATCAGACCATCTGGTAAAGTAGTAACAACTCAGAAAATAAACCAAAAACATCAAGGAGAGGCTGAAGTTAACGAGGGTACCCCAATTCCACAGAAAACAGAGTCTACCTATAATTAGATAGGAAAAAAGAGCAAACAATAAAAAAGCACCTAATTCTAAAGACATTTTAGGGAGGCAAAGAGCAAGGTGCAGACACAGAAGGTACCAGTGAAATCAAAGGAAACACACCCAAAATCCAGAAGAAAAATATGGATTGGACACAGATTCTGAAAGAGCTCAAAAAAAGATTTCAAAAAGCAATTATTAGAGGTAGAGGAAAAGTGATGCAAGAAAAAAGGAAAGTGATACAAGAAGAAATGGGCCAAAAAGGAGAACCAAAAAATGACAGAGGGAAACCAGGTCTTAAAAATCAGAATTGACAATCTAGAAAAATAATGATTTCATGAGAAATCGAGAAACAATAAAGCAGAATCAAAAGAATGAAAAAATAGAGGAAACCATCAAATAACTTATTGAAAAAACAACCCACCTAGAAAACAGGTCTAGGAGAGACAAATTATTGGATGATCTGAAAGCCAAGATGAAGAAAAAAACCTTGGATATCATATTACAAGAAATTATCAAAGATAACTGTCCAGAGATCCTTGAACAAGAAAACAAAATTGAAATTGAAAGAATTCACAGATTGCCTCCAGAAAGAAATCCTCAGCTGACAACTTCCAGGAATGTAAAAGCCAAATTCAAGAGCCACCAAGCCAAGGAAAAAATATTTCAGGCATCCAGAAAGAAACCATTCAAATACCATGTAGCTACTATCATGATCACTCAGGTCCTAGCCACTTCTACATTAAAGGATCAGAAAACATGGAATATAATATTCAGAAAGGCAAAAGATTTGGGTTTGCAACCCAGAGTCACCTATCCAGCAAAACTGAGTATATTCTTTCGAGGGGAAAAATAGTCAGTTATTCAATAAGGTAGATGATTTCCAAGCATTCCTGAGGAATAAGCAAGACCTAAACAAAAACATTTGAAGGCCAAATACAAGACACAAGAGAATCCCAGAAAGGTAAATAAGAAAAAGAAACTCTAAGGGACTCATTAAGGTAAAAATGTTTATATGTCTACATGGAAAGAGGATTTATAATTCTCAAAAATTACTCTCAGTAGTAGAGAAGATAGAAGGAATTTACTCAGAAAGAGGGTGGGAAAGTAAGCTGGTTATGATAATATGATGTATATGATGATATAATATATATGTAAATATGATTATATGGAATCATATGTATGTATGATATGTATGCATGTGAATGACATGTAAAAATCAATCAAGGGCTGCATTGAGAGAAAAGGGAAGGGAGACATAGAATGGGCTGAACTATATAATATAAAGAGGGGAGAAAAATCAATACAGAGAGGGGAGGATAAGGGTAGTGACAGGCAATGCTTAAACTTTACTCTCTTTGTAACTAACTCAGAGAGGGAAAAATGAGTAAAATCAGTGGAGCATAGAATTCTATCTTACCCTATAGAGAAGTAGGAGAACAAAACAAGGAAAGGGGGGGGAGTGGTGATAAAAGGGAAGGAGAACTGGGAGAGTGACAAAAAGCAAAATACTGGTGAAAAGAAATAGAGTGAAAGGGAACAGAGCAGAATCTAAAGAGGATAATAAGATGGAGGGCAATACACAGTAATCATAACACTTTAATATAAATGGGATGAACTCACTGTAGGAATATAGTTAGGGATGGTCTGGTTTTCTAGGGTTAGTTGCAAGAGTGGAATTTTGAGATAAGCCCTGGGAAAGGACTCTGGGTAGGAAATGAATTATGAGATTCTAAAACTGAAAATAACTGAACTTCACTTCCTTCTTGGATTTTATCTGAGCTGGAAATGAGTTTTGTCTCTCTGTCTACAATTTCAAATGGAAGGAGAGATTTTGCTCTAAGAGATTCTCCCTGGAAAGTCATGGAGAAATCTTTGGCATCCAGGTAGAGGATTTATTTGGAGAAAACCAAATTCCCTTGAGTCTAAAGATCATCTGCCAGTGGTCTAGTTGCCAGAATTCCTACTGGCTAAGGTAATCCAAAGCATTCCATCTATAACTTAGTACAGCAGCCAAGTCCAGGTGTTTTTCCCTTTCTTTATTAATTATTGGTGGGAAGATTAGGATCAGTCAGATAGCTTTGGGAAAGAGTTTTAGGCAGGACAGGGAGCTATAGACAGGGCCCAGAGAAGAAACAGAAGGCTCCCCTTGAGCAGGGGACTTAGGATCTGGGTGGAAGTAGTTTGAAGAGTATTAGGGTCATATCTACCAGTTTCCCTTATTCCTTTTATTAAAATAAACTTTGTTTCCATAATACAAGGGTTTGGTGCTTACCTGGCACTGAGGAATTCCTAGGTGGGCTGTAACATTTAACATCCCTCTAAGACAGTTCCACATTACATCACTCATTAAATAGAAGTGGATAGCAAAGCAGGTTAAAAACCAGAATTCTACTATATGTTGTTTATAAGAAACACATTTGAGGTGGGGTGACACACAGATTTAAGGTAAAACGGTAGAGCAGAATATATTATGCATCATCTAAAGTAAAAAAGGCAGGAGTAGCAATCATGATATTAGACAAAACCAAAACAGAAACTGATCTGATTAAAAGAGATAAGGAAGGAAATTACATTTTGTTTAAAGGTACTATAAACAATGAAGTAATATCATTACTAAACATCTATGCACCAAATGGTTTAGCAACTATATTTCTAAAGGAAAAATTGAAGATCAAAGAGGAAATAGATAATAAGACCATACTAGTGGGGGATCTTAACCTTCCCCTCTGACAACTAGATAATCAAACCTAAAAATAAATAAATAAGAAGTAAGGGAAGTAAACAAAATGCTAGAAAAATTATAGTTAATAGATATCTGGAGAAAACTGAACAGGAATAAAAAGGAATAAACCTTCTTCTCAGCAGTACATGGTACATATACAAAGATCGACCATGTTCTAGGTAGCGCATAGAAATATAGGAAACAAATGCAGAAAAGCAGAAATGATAAATGCCACTTTTCCAGATCATAATGTCATAAAAATTATAATTAACAAGGGTCCATGGAAAGGTAAATTTGAAGTTAATTGGAAACTAAATAATCTAATTCTTCAAAACAGGCGAGTCAAAGAAGAAATCATGGAAACAATTACAGACTTCATTAAAGAGAATTACAATGAAAAGACATCATATCCAGAACTATGGGATACAGCAAAAGCAATATTCAAAGGAAAATTTAAATCACAAGGGTCTATACCAACAAAATAGAGGAGCAGAGATCAGTAAATTATACTTGCAACTTAAAAAATTAGAAAAAGAACAAATTAAAAATCCTCAGATAAAAACTAAATTGGGAACCCTAAAATTTAAAGGAGAAATTAATCAAATTGAAAGTAAAAAGCTATTGAACTAATAAATAAGACTAGGAACTGGTACTTGGATAAAAACAAAAAAATAGAAAAAGTACTAGTCAATTATATGGCAATAAATATGACAGTCTAGGTGAAATGGGTGAATATTTGCAAAAATACAAATTGCCCAGATTAACAAAAGAGGAAATAGAATTCTTATACAATCCCATCTTCAGAAAAAGAAATTGAGCAAGCCATCAAGGAACTTTCTAAGAAAAAATCTCCAGGGCAAGATGGATACGCAAATTAATTCTATCAACATGTAAAGAACAACCTATCCCAATACTTTACAAATTATTTGACAAAATAAACAAAGAAGGAGTTTTACCAAATTCCTTTTATGACAGAAATATGATACTGATTCCAAAGCCAGGCAGGTCAAAAACTGAGAAAGAAAACTACAGACCAATCTCCTTAATGAATAGAGATGCAAAAATCTTAAATAGAATATGAGCAAAAAGACTCCAGCAAGTGATCACAAGGATTATTCACTATGATCAGTTGGGATTGATACCAGGAATGCAAGAATGGTTTAATATTAGGAAAACCATCCACATAATTGACCATATCAATAATCAAACTAACAGAAATCACATGATTATCTCAGTAAATGCAGAAAAAGCCTTTGACAAAATACAACATTCATTCCTATTGAAAACACTAGAAAGTATAGGAATAGAAGGGTCATTCCTCAAAATAATAAACAGTATATATATATATATATATATATATATATATATATATATATATATATATATATATATAAAACCATCAACAAGTATCATCTGCAATGGGGGCGGTTTAGAAGCCTTTCCAATAGGATCAGGAGTTAAGCAAGGATCCCCACTATCACCTTTTTTATTCAATATTGTACTAGAAATACTAGTAGTAGCAATTAGAGAAGAAAAAGGAATTGAAGGGATTAAACTAGGCAGTGAGAAGACTGAACTATCACTCTTTGCAGATGATATGAAGGTCTACTTAAAGAACCCCAGAAAATCAACTAAAAGGCTAGTAGAAATAATTAGCCATTTTAGTAAGGTTGCGGGGTAAAAAATAAGCCCTTATAAATCATCAGCATGTCTATATATTTCCGATACATCTCAGCAGCAGGAGTTAGAAAGAGAAACTTCATTTAAAAATCACTCTAGACAATATAAAATATTTAGAAATCTATCTGCCAAAACAAACAGGAATTATATGGATACAACTACAAAACACTTTTCACATGATTAAAACTATATCTAAACAATAGGAAAAACATTAACTGCTCCTGGGTAGGATGAGCTAATATAATAAAGATGGCAATCCTACCCAAATTAATCTACTTATTCAGTGCCATGCTTATCAAACTACCAAGAAACTTTTTTATTGAATTAGAAAATATTATAACAAAGTTCATTTGGAAGAACAAAATATCAAGGATATCAAGGGAAATAAGGGGGGGAAATGTGAAGGATGGGGGTCTAGCAGTACCAGATCTTAAACTGTACTATAAAGCAGTGTTCATCAAAACAATATGGTACTAAGAGACAGAAGGGTTGATCAATGAAATAGACTAAGGGTAAATGAACTCAGAGGGAGGGGACTAGATAAGGTGTCCCAAACATTGCCTGCCCTACAAACACCCGGTCAGCACACTGCGGCTGGCAACCCTTTAAGCAGTCGAAATCAAAGAAAAAATACAAAGAAACTCCTACTAGGAGCATGGAACATCAGGACATTACTTGATAGAGAGAATACCCCAAGACCTGAGAGAAGAACAGCTCTAATCAGTAAAGAACTGGCACAATATAACATCGACATCGCAGCCTTAAGTGAAACACACTTACCAGAAGAGGGATCACTCAGAGAACCCACCACTGGATACACCTTCTTCTGGAAAGGTAGAGCCTCAAATGAAGACAGAATACATGGTGTTGGCCTGGCCATCAAGACCAGTTTGCTCAAACAGCTGCCAGACTTGCCTGTGGGCATCAGCGAGAAGCTCATGAAGACCCGTTTACCTCTCAGCAAAGACCGGTATGCCACAATCATCAGCACATATGCCCCTACACTGACCAGCACAGAGGAGACCATCGAGCAGTTCTACTCTGACCTGAGTGCTGTCCTGCACTCAGTGCCCACAAATGACAAGCTGATACTACTGAGAGACTTCAACACCTGCGTTGGCCAGCACCACGAAAGATGGAAAGGAGTGCTCGGCAAACATGGCATGGGCAAAATGAACAACAACGGCCTACTGCTACTCAGCAAATGCTCAGAGTTCGAACTCACCATCATGAACACTGTGTTCAGAATGGCAAACAAATATAAAACAACGTGGATGCACCCAAGATCAAAACAGTGGCATCTCATTGACTATATCATTGTACGCCGGCGAGACATCCAGGATGTAAAGATCACCAGAGCCATGAGAGGAGTTGAATGCTGGACAGACCACCGATTGGTTAGAGAGACTCTTCAAATGCGCATTGTGCCTCACCATCCAAAATGTGCCCAGACAGTTCGCGCATTTTACAACGTGAGTCATCTTAGAGATCCATCTTATTTGCAAACATTCCAGTCCTGCCTGGACAACAAGCTGTCTGCCAAGGGACCACTCACTGGAAGCTCAACCAAGAAATGGAACCAGTTCAGAGACGCAGTGAAGGAAACATCAAAGGCCAGTCCTAGGTCCAAAACAATGCAACCACCAGGACTGGTTTGACGAGAACAACACTGCTATTGAAGACCTATTGAGCAAGAAGAACAAAGCCTTTATGGAGTGGCAAAATAACCCAAACTCTGCTCCTAAAAAGAACAGATTCAAGTCTCTCCAAGCCACGGCACAGCGTGAGATCAGGAAGATGCAAGACTGATGGTGGGAAAAAAAGGCAGGAGAAATCCAGCGTTTTGAAAAACTACAAACAATTTTTCAGTGCCCTCAAGACTGTCTATGGGCCATTAAAACCCACCACCACTCTCCTGCTATCCTCTGACAGTGACACTCTCATCAAAGATAAAAAAGGCATCAGCAACAGGTGGAAAGAACACTTCAGTCAGCTTCTCAACTGACCCTCTTCAGTCGACCAAAGCGCCCTTGACCAGATCCCCCAAAACCGCACCATTGAACAACTTGACATCCCTCCTTCAATAGAGGAAGTCCAAAAAGCCATTAAACAAATGAGTGCAGGCAAGGCACTCGGTAAAGACGGGATCCCAACCGAGGTGTACAAGACCTTAAATGGAAAGGCGCTCCAGGCATTCCACATAGTGCTGACCAGCATATGGGAAGAGGAAGACATGCCTCCCAGAACTCAGAGATGCCTCCATCTTAGCCCTATAAAAGAACAAAGGCTCATAAGCAGCCTGTGACAACTACAGAGGCATCTCAGTACTCTCCACTGCTGGAAAGATCCTCGCCCGTGTTATACTCAACAGACTCCTGTCATCTGTTTCAGAGCAGAACCTGCCTGAATCACAATGTGGCTTCCGACCAGATCGCAGCACCATCGACATGGTCTTCACAGTGAGGCAAATGCAGGAAAAATGCCTTGAGCAGAACCTGAGTCTCTACATTGTCTTCATAGACCTGACAAAGGCTTTTGACACAGTGAACAGGGACGCATTGTGCGTGATCCTCAGCAAGCTCAGTTGCCCAGCAAAATTCGTCAAACTGATCCAGCTCTTTCATGTCGACATGATAGGGGAAGTCCTATCTGGTAGAGAGATTTCTGATTGCTTCAACATCTCCAATGGCATGAAACAAGGCTGTGTCCTCACTCCGGTACTATTCAACCTATACTTCACCCAAGTATTACGACATGCTGTGAAGGATCTAGACCTGGGTGTCTACATCAAATACAGACTGGAAGGCTCCCTATTCGACCTTCGCCGCCTGACTGCAAAAACAAAGACAACAGAGAGACTCATCCTGGAAGCTCTCTTCGCAGATGACTGTGCTCTCATGGCCCACCAAGAAAATCATCTCCAAACCATTGTGGACAGGTTCTCCACCGCAACAAAACTGTTTGGCCTGACTATCAGCCTCAGCAAAACAGAGGTGCTGTTCCAACCTGCACCAGGGAGGCCAACGAACCAGCTGTGCATTACAATCGACAGCACGCAGCTTTCTAACGTCAACACTTTCAAGTACCTGGGCAGCACCATCGCCAACGATGGGTCCCTAGACCACGAGATCAATGCCAGGATCCAAAAGGCCAGGCAGGCACTCGGGCGGCTGCGCTGCAAAGTCCTCCAACATAGAGGTGTAAGCACTGCGACGAAGCTCAAAGTGTATAACGCAGTGGTCCTCAGCTCACTCCTGTACAGTTGTGAGATATGGACACTGTACCGGAAGCACATGAAACAGCTGGAGCAATTCCACCAATGCTCCCTCCGGTCAATCATGAGGATCCAATGGCAGGACCGAATCACCAATCAGGAAGTCCTCGACAGAGCCAACTCCACCAGCATTGAAGTCCTGGTCCTCAAAACCCAGCTACGATGGTCTGGACACGTCATCCGCAAGGACCCACAGTGAATACCAAGACAGGTATTCCATGGTGAACTGTCAGCTGGACTCAGGAAACAAGGCCGGCCAAAGAAAAGATTCAAGGATCAGCTAAAGTCAAACTTGAAGTGGGCTGGCATGACACCAAAGCAACTAGAACTCGCTGCCTCTGACAGAAGCAGCTGGCAAACCCACATTCACCATGCCGCCACCACCTTTGAAGATGAGCGACGTCGACGTCTTGCCGCTACGCGTGAATGCCGACACCAGGCCACAACTGCACCTCCCATAACAACTGGCGTTACATGCCCCATGTGCCACAAACTGTGAGCCTCAGCCTTTGGACTCCAAAGCCACATGAGGGTACACAGTAGATGAAACTGCACAAAGACAATAGTCATTCTTGATCACCGAGAGACTACCACTAACTAAGCTAGTGTTCAATAAACCCCCAAACCTAGCTTTTTGGACAAGAACTCACTATTTAACAAAAACCACTGAGAAAATTGGAAAACAGTATGGGGAAAATTAGGTTTAGATCAACATCTTATACTGTATACCAAGATAAAATCAAAATGGGTAAATGACTTAAATATAAAGAGTGAAATCCTAAATAACAGAGGGAAGACACTAGAATTAAGAGGGATTAGAAAAAGCTTCTTGTAGAAGAAGGTGGGATTTTATCTGGGACTTAAAGAGAACCAAGGATGCCTGTACTCATAGTTGAGGGGGCAGAGCATTCCAGGAATGGGGTGAAGCCAGAGAAAATGTCTAGAGCTGAGAGATGGAGTCTCTTGTTTATAGAACAGCCAAGAGACTGGAGTCACTGAATTAAAGAGTACATAGGAGTAAGATATAAGAAGACTGGAAATGTAAGGGTTGAGTAGAGAGGGGAAGTTATAAAGGACCTTGAATGCCTAACAAATATTTCATTTTAATAGTATCTGAGACAATGGGAAACCTTTAGAGTTTATATATGGAGCTGACATGACCAGATTTGTGCTTTAAGAAAATCACTTTATTGGTTGAATGGAGGATAGATTGGAGTGGAGAGAGACCTGAGGCAGGCAGACTCACCAAGCAGACCTTTGCAGCAGTCCAGGCATGAGGTGATGAGATCCTGAAGTAGAGTGGTGGTAGTGTCAGAGGAGAGAATGTCCATTCAAGATATATTGCAATGGTAGAATCAGTATTCCTTGGCCACAATTTGGATAGGGGGGAGGGTTTTGGGAAGACAGTAAGGAGTCCAGGATGACTCCTAGGCTATGAACGTGGTGGACTGCTAAGATCTCTAATAAGAAAATATTTTAAAGCACTTAACACAATATCTGGAACATAGTAGGCACTGAAAGGCTTGTTCCCTTCCTCCTGAAGTTTAGCCAAACAGGACTATTTGCTGCTTTCAAAGTAGAAAACAAAACCATAAACAGATAAACAAAGAAGGAGAACAAGACAAGGGAAGTGGGGGGGGGGGGAAGCAAACTCCCCTCACCCCCTGTCTCTGTCCTTTCCATTTGCTATACTCTATGCTTGGAACAGATTCCCATCTCACTTGAGCCTTTAAATTTCCAGCTTCCTTCAAAGCTTAGTTCTAGTTACATCCTATATGAAACCTTTCCTGATATCCCAGGGCACTAGTACTTTCCCTCCCTAAATTGGCTTTTATTTGCTTCTATGTATTTTATATTTTTTTTAAATATTTTAAATTAAATTTAAATTTAAATTTTTTTTTAATATTTATATTTTAATTACATATTTCCCCTAAAGAAATCCGTGGCCAGTTTTTCTCCAGTGGGTTCCTTAAAGTAGGATAACCAATAATAGAAGTCCTATGTGGAAAATGGCTCTGATAGTCCCTGAAAAATGTGGAGGGACTGATTTTTCCCCATACAAAGCTATAGACATATTATAATTGGTTCTGGATTTATTATTCCTGAATCCAATGGCTACATTTCTCCCTCAGGCTCCCAGGATATTAATATGGTCTCAAATCACATTGCAGCATATTTCCCCCAAGATTAGAGGCTAGCAATTAGCACTTCTATTACATTTAAACAAATTAACATCAGTTAGCTTTTACAAGGGTATATTTAATTTGATGATATAGTGATCTTTCTCTTCCCCAACACAGGAGGGCACATTCTCCCTCATGTAATGTGGGTTTCTCGGCAACCCTGGACCTGGCTTCTCAAGGTTTCCCTCCTGGACTAGCTGTAACATTTTGCCTGGAATCCTTGGATCCAAGATCCCCATAGCTCAAGCTTCCAGATCAGGACTCACCACCATCACCAGAACTTGAAAAGACAAAGTAAGAAATAAGTTCAAAATCCCAAACCCATTTTAGGAGTCCACATGGCCCAAGTGGGGAATGGCTTTCAGACCCTCTTCCTTAACCACATGGTATCACTTGCTGGGTTGATGAGTCCTCATTCTCAGATGGGAATATGGGGGGAAAAACAACAACACTGGTCACCTTTGTATATACCTTTCTGTAACTCCTCCCTCTTTCTCTCTTTTCTTTCTTGCAGCTTAAATTAGTTCCTTTTCTAACTCCAGTTTTTTTATTTTAATAAATATAAATATAATACTTGAGTTATTATATATTAATTTTAATGCTCACACAAGCATGTTCCATGAGAGTTCCATTTTAGGTTATGAGGGCATATGCCAAAACTGTTCCATCTTTACCTTTGAGGTGCCTGGGAAAAGTGAGCTCCAATTGAAGGCAGTCCCTGCTGAATATTAGTTCCACCAGGTTTACTTCTAAATGGAGTCCAGCTGATTAAATGAATTCTCAATTAAGCTACCACTAGAGTGGGGTCAGGCAGGTTGTTAAGAATATCATTCTTTGTCATTAGGTTTCTGGCAAATCTCTGACTCTCTGACCTCTTGTGGCTCACCATTCTGACCTTTTTGAACTCATAAGGCATAACCATCTCTAATTTCCTCTACCTAAAAGCAGACGCAACCGAGAAAGGAGTAATCAAAGGGTATCTGCTCATGGGTCACATGGCAGTGGTCCCAGTTGGGAGATAAAAGCCTGAACTTTTTCTACTTATCAAGAATTGAATGCTTACTTTGTTGCTTGAACACACCAGACAGAAAAAAGCAAGAGTCAAGCCAAAATGGACCCTGGCTCACCAGTGGTTTTTGTCTACACCCCCATTTTAACTTTGCATCCAATAAATGCTTTGTTATCTCATCTCCTGGTTAACAGATCAGAATCAGCTACAGAATGTCACATGCTTCAAATTAGGGATCAGGCACTTCCATTAGTCCTCATTATGCTTTTCCAGAATTAGGCTCCTTAGCCTTGCTCATGTGGGGGATTGAATCAGCTCCCATTACAGATAAATTCCTGGGAAGAGGGTTCTCTATTTGCTAAGAACTGCTGGGAAAACTGGAAAGCAGTCTACTAGAAATTAATCTTAGATCAACATCTTACATCATTTCCCCAAATAAAATTAAAATGGATATGACTAGGATAGTAATGCTAAAACCATAAAAAAGGAGTACAAAGGCAGATCATAGAGCTTTCACAAGTATGAGTTGATGAATTCATAACAAGATAATGGATAGAGACAATTACAAAAAATAAATTGACATAATTTTGAAAAAGGGAAATTTTTGCGAATACAAAATTCACATTGTGTTATGAATGTAGAACTGATATGAATGACTCAGAATCATATAATTCAGATTTTTAAGAAAAAGACACCTATTTTGACATTATTTGGACTTGATTAGTTTTATTTTTTAATCCTACAGTCACTTTTTAATGCTTATAACTTCTTCCAAATTAGATGAGTCTCTATAAATGCTCATTTTTTAATCGTTTGCTTAAAATTGCTTAAAAATTAATTGAAAAAGTTTAATAAGAAAAGGTATCAATTGGGAAAAGCCTTTCTATCAGTTATCTTTTGTATGGGTTTATATCCAAGACACTGACATTTCTTTTAGAAGACCTATAACTAATCATTAATAGATAAGTATTAAAGAGTATGAATAATTCTTAGAAGACATGCAAACTATTGATATAGTAAATATATGAAAGAATGCTCCAAGTCACTAAAAAAAAGAGATACAAAATAAAGCAATTCTGAGAAAATTGGCTAAAAAAAAAAAAGATGGAATAGTCAATATTGGAGAAGTGGTAGAGAGACAGGTACAATGAAGCAGTGTTAATGGAGTTGTGAATTAGTATAACCATTCTGGAAAAGAATTTGGAATTGTGGAAATAAAGTTGCTAAACTATCCATATGCTTTTGACCCAGAGAACCTCCTACTAGGCACCAATCTCAAGAATGTCATTAACAAAAACAGTTCTTTATAAACCAAAATGTTTATAGCAGTGGCACTTTTTGTGGTAGTAAAGAACTTGAAACGAATTAGGTATGAAATGAATTCAAGAACACAATGGAATGTTACTGTTTTATAAGAAATGATGAATACAGAGAAACTAGTTAAGACTTAATCTGAATTGATGCAAACTGAAGTAAGACCTACTTTTTAAAAACATACAAAGTCCAGAATTATATAAGTAGAAAGAATAACATCCACAAAACAACTGAAAATGAATGTTGGGAAATTATCAAAACCAGACTTGGCCAAAAAGAAGAGATGTGAGAACATAATTGCTCTGCTTATTTGTAATGGTGTATGTGGGCATTTGAGGGAGATGTGGAGGGTATCCCCTAGGAGTATGGAACCCTGCACATAATTAAGTTTTTTACCTTAATGTCTTGAATTTTTTTTTCAATTACATATAGAAATAATTTTTGAAAATTATCTGACATTTTGTGATTCAAAATTTCTCCCTCCTTCCCAATCCCTCCCTCCCTCCTTAAAGCAGTAGTCTTATCAGATTTTTTCAATGTATTGGCTTGAACTGCTGGTTTTTCCCTCTTTTTTTTCAAGTCTTTGTTATAAGGGATACCTCTCTAGGAGCAGAGAGAGGAAGAATACAGGGGATAGCTAAACAAGTTAAAAATAAAAGATATCAATAAAAATCTGCTATTAAAAAAGCAACAACTCCAGCCTGAGATATTTGAACAAGCTATTGATGCTTTAAAAAACAATGGCATACACAGTACTGATCATAACTTCATAAACACATAAGTTTAATAACAATATAGATCAGTTGCCATAACCATGATGTCAAAAAATCATGAGAAACCACATTAGCCACCACATGATCTCCTTGCCAAGAGGCAGAAATGATAGCCAAGTACAAAACTGATGTAGAGAGGAAAATATAGTTAAAGATTATCAGTACTGGATTAGTTTATGAAACCATGAGAAACAATTAAGCATAAAACAAACTTAGAGATTGACAAGAAAACCAACTAAACAAGGATATCCTGATTAAGCAAATTAATGAAGAATGGAAAAGAATATAATTCGTTAGTATATGTGTAACATGTACAAACAGAATTTATGACAATGTAATTTTTAGATAATTATATATGTGTGGATATAATAAAGTTCTTCATTTTCAATGGCAATGACATCATTTCATTGGGTCTCAGCCTCCTGCTTCTAGCTATGCCATTGGAAAAAGTAGAAAAAATAGTCAAGAAAACAAAGGTGGAGGAAGCAGCTGGACTCAACAAAGCATACACATAGGGAATTAATATTGGAGGTGACACATTTTTGAGATGACAGGAGGTCTTTTGGTGGACATCAGGGTGGGCAAGACTTACAACGGGTAATGGAATGGGACAGTAAAAGGAACAGGAGCTCCACTGGTCAAGGGAGCAAGCTTTGTGGCCCTTGAGTGTGCAGAGTGTATCTGTGTAATATTTTGTATATTCTGGGCATAGGGAGGCCAACAGAGGACAACCCTGAGCAGACTACCATCCTGTATGATAGAGTTGAAACAGAACAGATTTTAAAAGGAGCAATGTTCTAATAATTATTTGGGGGAAGGGGGAAACTATGTATTGGTGGCACAATTTAAGGGTAAGAAGGGGGCAGGGTTCTAATTCTTGAGTAATTTGACTCTTGTTTCTTTTGCTTTTGTCTTCTGAAATAAATTAATTCAGTCAAAGGCAACACAATGTAAAATTCTCAGAGGGCTACTTTCCCACATGTACTCACATCTTTAGACTGAATCCCCAAAGGGCAGTTGCTACCTTGGATTTTACATTCCCAATACTTAACTGGCCTCCAGCGTGTTTCCTATTAACTAAGCTGGAGACAAATTAGCTTTTAGAAAAGGCACACATAAGATGACATAATACAAACAGTAGCCAAAAAATATTTCCCCTATAAATCTGGGACACATTCTCCCACAAATACACATAAGCAGCCATGGGAAGAATGGGCTCAAACTGGAAGTAAGATGGTGGTAACACACAACTCTAGGGGATAGGCAAGACAAAGGTAATTCACAAGTCTGGGTGCTGCACAATCTGGAAATTCTCTTTGTGGAATCCTCATGCAGACTCCTTTGAGTATAATGCCTCTTTTGGGTAGGCTGCTCAACTGGGTTTCAAGGGTTTGGTCCTCTCCATAGCTTAGCCCTCAATTGCCAGAGATAATTCTCTTGAGTTGATGGCCAGTTCAGAGCTGCTTTCTTCTCTTCTGCCCATAGTTGTCCTCTTGAAGCTGCTCCCTCTCCCCAGTGACTGTCTTTTTAAAATCTGTGTCCATTTGGTGTATTTCTCTGTTCCTTCAATCATGTCCCTAAATTCTACTGAATCAATAAACTCTAGGATTGTTGGGTGGGATTTCTCTTTCTGAGTAAGTCACTGCTAGAAAGGAGAGGTTATGTCCTCTATTCCCAGCCCTTTTCACTGCAGAGTTATCCCCTCCAAATTTACCCTGAGTCTTGGTTTTCCTTCAAAGGGAAAGAGAAAAAAAGGTAATGACCAATAGAGCAGAAGACGTAGATGAAAAATGAAAAAGGATCCTCTTCTCCCCTCCTCAAGAGTAACTCCTTTGAAGGGTTCAGGTTCTCCCTTCTGTTACAAGGGAATCACTTTAAAGACTGATATATATTAATTTAAGGTCGCCAAGGAATCAGCTATGTAATTCCTAAATGAAAAACTCAAGTCAGCCGTCAGCCTTTTTTGGAGTTTAATTACAATAGGAGCAAGAAAGGAATTAGAGATATATAGAGAGAGAGAAAGGGGAGAGAAGGGAATAGGGCTTAAATACCCCTTCTGTTTAGGCTGGGCCAAAAGGCCCAAGCCCTTAGATAGCTGGGGCAAAGAAAAGAGATCAGTCCCTATTACTCACGTGTCCAAAATGGAGAAACAGTCTCAGAGGCCCCCACCTTCAGCTTCCTTCAGAGCAAGCTTCCTCAGAGCCCAGCAACCACACCGACCCAAAAACTCAACAACCACCCCCTCGAGTCTCCAGACCCTCCTATCTTTAAGGAAACCATCCAAGTTGCCTCCCCTCAGTCCTCACATCTACCAATCACTCTTCATCAATTTCCCTGTCAATGGAGGCTCTCGCTTAACCCAGGACCGCCCAGAGGTTTCTGGCTTTTTGCACATGTCTGTTGAAGGTCATATTTTCCAATGATTAAATCTATACTCCTTTGTTACAGCCCTTTCTAAATCCTGTTAACTTGAGTATGGTAGAGATTGGAATAATTAAATTTTGATCTAGGCTGCAGCCCTTACTCAATCCTATTAGGACTGAATAGGGTGGAGATTTATTCCAAGTATCTCCATTGTATCAATTCTAAAATCAATCAAGACTCAAAGAAATTCCTGTTCTATGCTTAAGCATAGGTCAAAGTCCTTTCCATTGTTCAGCAAAGGGTTTCTGTCCTAAAGTAATCTTAAGAAGGGAAGAGAAGGAACCTCCCATGCCAATGGAGTTCCCATTCCAATAGACTATCAGTAAGAAATTTTCCAAGTATGAAATATCCCAATGGTGAAATTTTCAACAATTATAAGTCTAAGGAAATTTTGAGGTTTACAATCCCCCCTGATGATCATTGGGAGACTAGTCTCCCCATTGATCATTTAATATAATCATTTTGTAGTTCTAAATTCACTTCTAACTAAAGATATACACAATATTCAATTTTCTAAGAGAAATTAGAATAGTGAGAGAGGAAATAGGAAAGAAAAGAAAGCAAAACCAATGTTTGCTAGGCGCATTGACAGAAAGCCAAATTAGGGGCAGTCCCTTTTGGCATAAATGTTACAATAAATGTTCAATCAAAAGTTCAGTCCAATCAATCACATCCAAAGTTCATTCTTGATCTTCTTGATGAAGTGTAGGTTTTTGGCATCTTTCTGCAACAGTTCATTCTCTGGATATAAAAGTTTCAAGCTTCTTTCCTGAAGATCTTTTCTCAAACAAAATCAAAGTCTTTGAATTTTTTTTTTTTAAAAGTAAAATCTTAAACAAAAGTCTTGGATTTTTATAAAAATAAAATCTCAAACAAAAAAAAATTCAAAAATTCTTAGATTTTAAATTAAAATACAATCCCCCCTGAAGTAAGTATTTAAAAAAATATATCAAGTTTAGCTCAGAATGCAATGTTCAGTTATGGGGGTGTATGTGTCAATTATCAAAAGAATAGAAAAATAATCAAAAACATAAGAAAAATTCAAAATAGACCTTGTATAGGTCCAGTTTAAAGTAATTTCTATCCCACAAGTATGTAGGACAGAATGCAGTAATATTTCACTTAGCCATTTGTAGCCAAGACTACAGGAAGTTGCCATAATATAAGAAGGAAAGAATTAGAATTCTATTTTGATGGGGAAATGTCATTCCCTTGTCTGATTTTTTTTTTTCAGAGATATAGGGAGCCAGCATGATAGTCAAGCTTTGTACTTGTTTGAGTACTTCAAAAGGAGTGTAGATACAAGGAAGTCCTACGACTTAAACATAAGTTAAGCGTCGCAACCTTGAGTCTCACTTTAATATTTCTAGTGTGCTCTATTGGCACTATTCAGGTTTAGTCTGTGCTCCTTGTTTTTATCCCTTTTCCTGGAATCAGACACAAACATTAATCACAGTCCTATAATATTTTATCAATAAATGGCAGGTTCCGATAGTTTAAAGCTTTTAGGCATATATTGATATTATAGCAAGAGTATATATATTAACTTGTATTACTGCAGGGAAAAAATATTAATATTAATTATGTGTACCTTCAGTACAAAAAATGAGAAAAAAATCAAATATTCTGATAAAAAATAAAAGAAAAGAAATAAGAAAAAATAAGAAAAAAATCAGTAATTCAATATATTCTTGAAAGAAAAAAACCAGCATCCATTTGTCTATGGATTATTATCTCCAATTCTTATGATAAGATAGAGTCACAATTCATATGATAAGATAGAGTTAATCAGTCTCAGCAGAAGATGCTTTCTTCACATGTGAGCAGTGAATCCAAGAGTCTCTTTCTCCAATCTTTATAGATGTTGGAGTAGTTAATAATATTTGGAATGGTCCTTCCCATGAAGGTTCAGTTGCTCCAGTTCGCTTGAAATTCTTGATATAAACTTTATCTCCTGGGTTCAGGTCATGCAGAGAAAAGTCTAATGGTCCAGCTTGTACTGCAGCTCCGGATTCATGAAGTTCACGTAGTTTGTGCTGTAACTCCTGTATATAGGAAGCAATAGTAATATCTCCCCCTAATAGCGATGTATAAGCCGGGGAGAAAGGCTTAGCCTGTATAGGCGGATGTCCAAAAAGCATCTCAAATGGTGAAATATGTAAGTCTCCTCTAGGCCTGCTTCTAAGATAAAATAGGGCCAGAGGGAGAATTTCAGGCCATTTTAAATGGGTCTCAGTGCATAATTTGCCAATCATAGTCTTAAGTTCTTTATTCATCCTCTCCACTTGGCCTGAGCTCTGGGGGTGATATGGAACATGGAATTTTGGAGTTATCCCCAAGCAAGAATATATTTGATTTAAGACAGAATCGGTAAAATGACTCCCTCTATCGGAGTCAATACGTGCTGGTAGGCCAAAACGAGGAATAATTTCTTTTAAAAGTATCTTTGCAACAAAATCTGCTGTGGCTCGGGTTGTAGGAAATGCTTCTGGCCATCTGGTTAGTTGATCTACAATTACTAGACAAAATTTATAACGTCCAGCTTTTGGCATTGTAATGAAATCTATCTGTAGATGTTCAAAAGGTGTGTAAGCCAGAGGACGTCCCCCAAAGGCTTTTCCACGATATGCATGTTGGTTATATGCCTGGCAAATAGGGCAGGCTGAACATACTTTAGAGGCTACAGTAGTTATACCAGGGGCTATCCATACTCTCTTGACAGAGTCCACGATGCCCTGGGTGCCAAAATGACCATTTTTATGAATAGATTGGCAAATTTGGTTATAGAAACTTCTAGGGAGCAGGGGTTTTCCTTCAGGTGACACCCATACTCCATTAATTTGTTTTGCTTTAAATTTTTGTTTCCATTTTTCCACTTCCTTTTCATTATAGGAGAGTGATAAATTTAAATTATCAGTGGTTGTTAATGTTAAAATTAATCCAGGTCCTTCTATGGCTGCTAGTTTTGCAGCGGCATCTGCTCGGTCATTTCCTCTAGAGACAGGGTCAGAGCCACCTGTATGGGCAGAGCAATGAACTACAGCTAGGGCTTTAGGCAGTTTGAGAGCAGAAAGAACTTCATTAATAATTTCTGCATTAGCTATGGATTTTCCAGCTGAGGTTAAAAATCCTCTTTGGAGCCATAGCATCCCGACTGAGTGACAAATGCCGAAAGCATATCTAGAATCTGTATAAATTGTTGCCTTTTTATCCTTGGCAATTATACAAGCTTGTTTTAGAGCTATGAGTTCTGCTCCTTGAGCGCTAATGTTAGAAGGTAGTGAAGCTGACCATTCAGTGGCAAATTCTGAGACTACGGCAGCTCCAGTGTAACGTATGCCATCCCTCATAAAAGAGGAACCATCGGTAAATAAAATCAGATCTGCATTGTCTAAGGGAGTGTCCAAGAGATTATCTCGAGGCTTTTCTGCCATGGACACTAATGTTTCACAGTTATGTAGTGGTTCTCCTGAAGTAGGTAAATCTGGAAGCAAGGTGGCAGGGTTAAGAGTTGAACAGCGTTTCAAGGTAATATTTTCACTATTTAATAAGGTTATTTCATACCTTGTAATTCTCTGATCCGAGAATGCCTGTGTTCTATGTTTTACCAATAATGCTTCAATCTCATGTGGGCACATTATTGTTAATGGACATCCCAATACTAAATCAACGGTTTTTGTTACTAGTAAGGCTGTAGCAGCTACTCCTCTAAGGCATGGTGGTGCTCCTGCTGCTACTGGGTCTAGTTGGGCAGAATAATAAGCAATTGGGCGCTGAGAAGGTCCCAAAGTCTGAGTTAACACACCGGAGGCTACTCCTCTTCGCTCATGCACATATAAGGTAAATGGCTTGTTGTAATCTGGGATGCCTAGAGCAGGGGCAGACATGATAGCCTTTTTCAGATCTGTTAGAGCTGACAAGTGTTCAGGCTCTAATTTGAGGGGTTCAGGAACTGAATCCTTTGTTAATGCTATAAGGGGTTTAGTGATTTCCCCATAGCAAGGAATCCATTGTCTACAAAACCCTGTTGCTCCTAAAATTGCTCTCAGCTGTTTCTTAGTGGTAGGAGCACTCAATTTTTGAATGTTCTCAATTCGTTTTGGAGAAATATAACGAGCACCCGCAGTCAAGATGAATCCCAAATATTCTACTTTTTGGAGACACCATTGAACTTTATCCTTAGAGATTTTATGTCCTCTTTTGTGCAATTCCAAAAGAAGGTGTTTGCTATCTTCTTGACATGTTTCTGCATCTGTTGAAGCCAAGAGTAGATCATCTACATATTTGATTAATTTGCTATTTTTAAATGTTATATTGTCTGTGTCTTGGCTCAAAATTTGCTCAAATAAGCTCGGACTTTCGACATAACCCTGTGGCAGCCGACACCAGGTATATTGTGAGCCCTTCCAGGTGAAAGCAAAAATATGCCTGGAGTTTTCATGTATTGGTATGGAAAAGAAAGCTGAACACAAGTCTACTACTGTAAAGTATGTAGCTGTGCTAGGAATAGATGAAATAATAGTATGTATGTTAGAAACTACGGAGTGTCTCTTTATAACATGATTATTCACTGCCCTTAGATCCTGTACGAATCTATAGATGTGCTTGCCATCGGGTCCTTTTTTTGGTTTTTTAATTGGCAGGATGGGCGTGTTGTATTCAGATTTGCAAGGGATTATTATTCCCTGTTCTATTAATGAGTTAATAACTGGTGTAATACCCTCAATTGCCTCCTTTGAGAGGGGATACTGAGGGATAGAAGGAGGTGGGCTAGATTTAGTTTTTATCTGCACAGGAACAGCAGATTTAAGTAAGCCTACATCAGAAGAAGATGTGGCCCAAAGAGACTCCGGTATATCTTTAGGTATTTCAAAAATGGAAGGTTCTTTTGCCTCCTGGTTTTCCGAGAGAAGTACAGGGAGTAAATTTAAAGATTCCTCTGGTACTTCTAATGATAATGAGCCATCTGGGGAGCAGGTTATTGTGGCTCTGAGTTTGCATAGAAGGTCCCTCCCCAGCAAATTTAAAGGGGAGTCAGGCATCAAAAGGAAGGAGTGTTGTACCTCTAGGGGTCCTACAGACACCATTCTAGGAGGAAGTCTTTTAACTCTTTGGGTTATTCCTGATACTCCCATTACATTCTCTGAGCCAATAGAATAACATTGTAAATCAGGTGTTCTCTTTAATACAGACCAGGAAGCTCCGGTGTCTAATAGACAATCATAATAGGTGTTACCCACTTTTAAGGTAACATGGGGTTCATTAGTATGGGGAGGGCAGTGGATAGGGACAACGGGTAGTAGGACATCAGGGTCTGGGAAATCAAAGGTTGTATCCTCTGATTCCTGTGCCCCAGCCCCCCCCGGGCACCATCATTGTGTTTGGGATATTCCTTGGGCACCCCCCTGAAGGGCACCTCTCTGAGGGTCATTAGTACCTCGAGTAATTTTTGGACGAGCGCCATTTCTCATATATTGTTGAGTATAATCATTAAAATTTTCTTCAATTTGAGCATTGTCATTAAATTCCCAATTCCTATTTCTATAATTCTGGTTTCTAAAGCTCTTATTTCTATATTCATTATAGTTATTTCCATAGTCATTATTATAATTTCTAGAATTTTGGTTTCTATAACCATTATCATAATTTCTATAGTTATTATTTCTAAAACCATTATTAAACTGTGTATTCCTTCCAAACATCTTAAGAAAGGTTCTACATTCCATCATTTTGTGGCCCTTCTTCTCACAGAAGTGGCAAGTAATGGATTGATAATTGGATTTCTGGAGAGGGGCAATTGTCGTTGGTTCATTATCATGCCCACTTTCTAATTTAGTTATCCTATCTATTACACATCTCATTTTTTTCTTCATTTCCTCCATGTCATCATTATTCTCTTTCTCCTTTTCTTCGTTTCCCTTAAAAACATATATAGCTGTTTTTCGCAATTCTTCAAGGTCCATATCTGACCATCTTGGGCATTGTGTTTTAAAATAATTTTTAATTACTTTGCATGAATTATTTACAAATATTCTTCTAACTTGTCTTAAACTATTCTCTTTATTTAAGTCCCAATCTAAGTATCTGTCCCCAAACTCGATAATTCTGTCCATAAATCTGGAGGGTGTTTCGTTTTCCTTTTGCTTAATTTTTTCCAGTTCCATCCACTTATCTGTACTGTCCGCACATTCCTTCATGGCTGTGAGGATGGCCTCTCTACAACGGTATAGTTGTAGATAGTCCTCAGGATTATTATAGTCCCATTCGGGATCCTGAGATGGCCAATGTGCTGCATTACGCCCCCGGGTTTTGTTGACATGAGCAATTATTTTATTTTTTTCACGTTCACTTAAAAAAGCCTGTAGTAAGCTCTCAACGTCCTTGTAAGACGGATTATATTGAAAAAATATGTCTCCCATCTTTTTTGTTACTAGAAAAGGATCTTGTTCATATGTGGGGATATTTCGTGTAAATTCATTTATTTCTTGGGGAGTAAACGGTATCCTATGTCTTAAAGTCACCACATCCCCATTTCGTCCTATTTCAGGTACTTCTCTTAGAGGAAACAGGCCTCTAGTTGAATTTTGCACCTGTGGGTCAGTTTGACAAGGACAGGTTTCTCTAGGAGGACAAGATCTCCCTTGCATTGGAATTTGGTTTTCTGTAGGAGAAGGAACATGAGAAGCTGGGATTGCAGGGGAAGGGTTTTGGGGATTAAATTCAGACAAGATTTGCACTGCACGAGAGAAGCAATCTGTTAACTGGGCTATAGGGAAGGTGTTGTCCATCTCTATTTCAGGGAAGGAAATTTCCTCATTCAAAGGTTCAGAAACAGGTCTGTTTCTGGTAGAGTGGGTGTTTGCCCATTGATCCTGTAAGAAACATTTTAGATCTTCTAATTGGGCTTGCATTTTTTCCTCAATTTTTCCTATTTTATCTTCCATATCTCCCATTTTATCCTCAATATTTCCTATTTTATTCTCAATATTTCCTATTTTATCCTCAAGTTTTTCTATTTTATTCTCAATATTTCCTATTTTATCCTCAATTTTTTCTATTGTATCCTCAATTTTTTCTATTGTATCCTCAATTTTTTCTATTTTATCCTCATTTTTTTCTATTTTATCCTCAACATTTTCTATTTTATCCTCAATATTTTCTATTTTATCCTCATTTTGTTTTATTTTATCCTCATTTTGTTTTATTTTATCCTTATTTTGTTTTATTTTATCCTCATTTTGTTTTATTTTATCCTCAATATTTTTTATTTTTTCATCTCTAAATATAGTATTGAGGAGTACAAAAATGACAGTACCTATTAATATAAAAATTTGGAGGTATCCTTCATTCCTCAATGCCCCTACTTCTTCAGCTGCCATATAATTGTCAAAGAATGTAGTACTCATTTTTATATGTATATTTTGTAATTTCACAAAACACGTGGGGAGCAGGGCAAAGCAACAAACTTTCCACAGGTTTTTTTTTTTTTTTTTAATCCAGGAGGTTGTTCCTTAAGGGAAAGGATATTTAGAAACAGTTCTTCCAGCCAGGACTTTAGAGTCCTGTTGCTGAGATTTAAAAACAGCTGTTTTCTGTCTATCAGAGTCACACAGCTGGGAAGTATCTGAGGTCCGATTTGAACCCAGGACCTTCTGCCTCTAGGGCTGGCTCTCAATCCGCTGAGCTACCCAGCTGTCCCTTAAGATTAAAGGGAAGAAAAAGAAAAAACTGCTGATTCCAATTTAACTTAAGGAGAAAAGAGAAAAAGTTTTTTTATACTCACGTGTTCTAGCAGCTGTGTCTTTAAGCCAAGTTTTTTTTGTTAAAAAAAAAAGAACTAAGTGGTGAAACAGTATAGTAAAAAGGCAAGGAAAAAGTTTTATTGAGAGGATTCTTTAGACTCCCGTGTGGTCAGCCACAATGTTACAAGGGAATCACTTTAAAGACTGATATATATTAATTTAAGGTCGCCAAGGAATCAGCTATGTAATTCCTAAATGAAAAACTCAAGTCAGCCGTCAGCCTTTTTTGGAGTTTAATTACAATAGGAGCAAGAAAGGAATTAGAGATATATAGAGAGAGAGAAAGGGGAGAGAAGGGAATAGGGCTTAAATACCCCTTCTGTTTAGGCTGGGCCAAAAGGCCCAAGCCCTTAGATAGCTGGGGCAAAGAAAAGAGATCAGTCCCTATTACTCACGTGTCCAAAATGGAGAAACAGTCTCAGAGGCCCCCACCTTCAGCTTCCTTCAGAGCAAGCTTCCTCAGAGCCCAGCAACCACACCGACCCAAAAACTCAACAACCACCCCCTCGAGTCTCCAGACCCTCCTATCTTTAAGGAAACCATCCAAGTTGCCTCCCCTCAGTCCTCACATCTACCAATCACTCTTCATCAATTTCCCTGTCAATGGAGGCTCTCGCTTAACCCAGGACCGCCCAGAGGTTTCTGGCTTTTTGCACATGTCTGTTGAAGGTCATATTTTCCAATGATTAAATCTATACTCCTTTGTTACAGCCCTTTCTAAATCCTGTTAACTTGAGTATGGTAGAGATTGGAATAATTAAATTTTGATCTAGGCTGCAGCCCTTACTCAATCCTATTAGGACTGAATAGGGTGGAGATTTATTCCAAGTATCTCCATTGTATCAATTCTAAAATCAATCAAGACTCAAAGAAATTCCTGTTCTATGCTTAAGCATAGGTCAAAGTCCTTTCCATTGTTCAGCAAAGGGTTTCTGTCCTAAAGTAATCTTAAGAAGGGAAGAGAAGGAACCTCCCATGCCAATGGAGTTCCCATTCCAATAGACTATCAGTAAGAAATTTTCCAAGTATGAAATATCCCAATGGTGAAATTTTCAACAATTATAAGTCTAAGGAAATTTTGAGGTTTACACTTCACTGATGATTTGAAATGCTAAATTCCTTTAAAATCCCAGGGTTTAGTTATTTAAAATCTTGCCTTGTTCAATCAATTCTGATTTTTCCTCTCTGACTTAGAGAGGTGTTTGTATTGTGTAAAGGGGTGACCAGGTGTTAAGACAGTAATGCTTCATTACCTCTGTTATCTACCCATTTATTTCTTTGATTATATCAACTTGGGAGAGGAGAAACTCACATTGTCCCTCCCCTTACAAAAGGTATGGGGGAAATCTCCAACATCATTACAAAAAATAAAAAAAGATGCCTGAAAGATGATCAGTAATCACATACACATATGCCTAGTTTCCTCTCCATACAAGTAGGCTTTCACAAGTGAAATTTGAGTATAGATCACATCTTGATCATCATCTAATTGCTCAGAGGGGGGAATCTCTTGGTCCTTATTGTTAGTTGGCCATTAAAAAAAAAGAGTTTTTCAACTGCTTGATTACATGGGTTGATGGGGATATGGTTGGGGATATAGACACTAAATGATCACCCTAGTGCAAATATCAATAATAGGGAAATAGGTCTTGATCAATGACACAAGTAAAACCCAGTGGAATTGTGCATTGGCTTTGGGAGGGGGTGGGAAGAGGGGAGGGAAAGAACATGAATCTTGTAACCAGAGGAAAACATTCTAAATTAACTAATTAAATAAAATTTTCAAAAAAAAGTTTTTGATTTGGTAGAATGAGATGTTTTCTTCCAATGTGTTTCCCAAGCATATGTCAAAATCATAAGATTCCGTGATTTTAAAAAGAGGTAACCTTATTCAATAGTCTTCTAATGATCAATATGGGATGAGACATAAATGGACATCGGGGGAGGGATTGTTATCAAAGTTGTTTACCTGAATCATGGGGGAGATTCAGTGAAGTCAGAGAATCAATGAAACAACTATTAAGCGCCTACTATGTGCCATTTACAGTGCTAAGAATAGGTGACACAAAGAAATAGGAAATAACCAAAAGAGGGAAGGCACTAGATATATGGAAGATTTCTTATTAAATGTAGAGCTTTAGCTGAGACTTGAAGGAAACCAAGAAATCCAGGAGACAGAAATGAAGCAGGAGAGCATGTCTTGTCTCAGGGACAATGAAAATGCCCAGAATATTTTGTCTGAGGAGCAATGGGAGGCCCATGTCACTGGATTGAAGAGTTTTTATAGGAAGAGGAAACAGTGTAGAGTGTAAGAAGACTGGGAGCTGGGGGCTGTTGTCATAAAGGGCTGTGAATGCCAACCAGAGAATTTTTTAGTTGATCCTGGAGGTGAAAGAGTTTACTGCCTAGTGACATGGTCAGACCTGTGCTTTAGGAAAACCAGTTTGGTGGCTCAATGAGGAGAAGAGAGACTGTATCAGGGCAGCCGGAGGGTCAGAGGAAAGAAGGAGGTATGTTTGGGGGATATTACCCAAAGGCAAGATCAACTGGAAACAGACAGAGAATAGAAGATAACACTTAACTATGAAGCTGAAGGCCTGGGAGGAGGAATGATCATACCCTAGATAGTAATAGGGAATGTTGGAGGGGAGTTGTTGTTCCTGGGAGAGATAATGAATTTTCTTTTATAAATCTTGATTTTAAGATATCTATAGAATATCTAATTTGAGATGTCTGGCAGGCAATGGATATGAGAAAATGGAGATCAGAAGAGAATTTGGGACTAAATAAGTAGATTTCATGATAATAAGCCCAGAGATAATAATTGAATCTATGAAAACTGATGAGATCCCCAAATTAAGTGGTATAGATAGAGAAAAGAAGACAGCCTATGGCAGAGCCCAGTCAGAGCAATGTGTGAGCACTCTTAGGGAGGGCAGCTGGGTAGCTTAGTGGATTGAGAGCCAGGCCTAGAGACAGGTTCAAATCTGGCCTCAGGCACTTCCCAGCTGTGTGACCCTGGGCAAGTCACTTGACCCCCATTGCCTAGCTCTTACCGCTCTTTTGTCTTGGAACTGATACATCGGTTCCAAGACAGAAGGTGAGGGTTTTAAAAAAAAAAAGCTACTTCTTATTTGACTCTTCAGCATCTGCTTCATCTTAAAATACTCTTGGCTGTTGCACCAGGGGCATCCCATTGTAATGGATAAGGTGCTACAGTTGGAGCCTGGAAAATCTGAGTTCAAGTTCCACCTTTAACACTTACCCCTCTTCATTCCAGTGTCCTCATCTACAAAGGGAGGGAATAAAACCTCATGACCTCTAAGGTTTAACTCTGAACTTGGGATCTTATAATAATTTCATGAAAGGAAATTTACTAAATGAATGTCATAAAAGGGTTTCCTGCAGAATTTAATATTTAACTTCTGTGATGTCATGACACATTCAAGAAACATCTGTAGTTTTAGTGCAAACCAGCTTGGGGTATCATTAAATAGCTTGTTGGAGCTTCTATAGTCAAAGCCCATTATAAAGATTTTCAGCATATGTGAACTGCAGTTCAATGGCAGTCAAATCAGAAAACTGTCTACTTCCACTCTGTTATTTTCTGCTTTGTTGAAGCCAAGGCAATTATGGATATTTTTTTCCTGGAAGAGGAAAATCCACTGATGTGAACTGTTTGGGAGACTGTTAATTTAACGTCAGTTGTCTCCCAGCAGGGCAGCAACTCTCACATACTGTGCATAGTATTCTCAGAAAACAAAAGGTCCTTTGTTGGGAATCCTGATGTTTTGCCCTTTTTTGTTTTGTTTTGTTTCTTTTTTTATAGAGCTTTTTTTTAGGGGAGATGACTGGGGAGGACGGTCAGAAGGGGTGGGGGTAGTAGAAGACTGGGGACTTAGAGATAGTGTCTTTCACCTCAGGTCACTGTACTGCCATGAAGTAAAGATCCTGTTTGGGTTTTAGACCGTTCATTCCCTTCCAAGGATGCCATCTCAGCAGTTCACCACAGACTAGACAGAAACATGAACTACTCACTAGCACGCTGTTGATGTTGGCCCTCAGGTACTGCCAAAGCCCGCTCTACTGGAAAGTCGAAGATACGACCTTTTCACTCTTGGTTCATTTTATTAGACAGCAGTTAAGGTTGGCTTCGTTGGAAGCATTAGGAAGCAAATAGCCACTCCTTGGTGTTCTTAGTTATTTCTTTTCTCTCATCTCATGACAGGTTCATTTATAGGGAGGATTGGTTTTCATGGCTTTATTTGTACAGTCATCTAAAATGGATCTGAAAACATAGATGATGAGAAAACAAAAATTAAAAGCTAAGGAAGACCACCCAGGAAAGGAGCTATTATACTCTTTTACATTCTTGCCAATTCATAAAATTAATTTTTACTTCTGACCTCAGCAAAAGTAAATTGGAATCCCTAGAGATGAAAGGAAAAGGAAGGCCCCTGTATCCTCCAAAGGTAAATTAAAAGTACTTGGGGGGGAGGAGAGAGAGAGAGAGAGAGAGAGAGAGAGAGAGAGAGAGAGAGAGAGAGAGAGAGAGAGAGAGAGAGAGAGAGAGAGAGAGAGAGTTCTAACTTTAGTAAACTCAGAATTTACTTTTGGAATTTAGGAGACAAACCAAACTTGAAACTTAGCTATTTTTTTTATCTAAGAACATCCCTTGGCTATGGTGGACCCTTTTCCCATTGGTGAATTCCCCCAGGGGTTCCATTTTGGGGAGGGACCCAGGCCAAACAACCTTTACCTCCTTCCAGGTTCAACTTCTTTCTCAATTTTACTGACCCCAACTCCCCAACATGAATTCCTCCCCCATCTTTCTTTTCATCACTCTTTATGTATTGTTTCCTCCCATGATAACATAAGCTCCTTGAGAATAGGGATTATCATTCCTTTTACTTGTATTTGTAATCCTGTTGAATGTTTTTCTGAGGCAAAATGGCCATATGAGATTTGAGAAGCTGGAAGAACCACCAGAAATCTAGCAAGGAAAGCCTCTAGTGAAGCTTTCCATAACTGTATCAACTGAGCCTGGTGAGCTCATGAACTAATTTCAATTTCATTCTGAGCTAGTGATTGTTATAGAGATTGTGAATAAAAAGCAGAATTCAGTGACCAGCTAGGATTTTACAGAGTGAACTAAAGGGTAGAGAGGATAGCCTTTTCCCAATAGTTAGAGAGAAACAAATTTCTTCTTTAGCCCGAGGACTGCACTTTGTTGATTTACACTAATGTGCTAGGCCTGGAGTCAGATCAAATCTGGCCTCAGACCCTTAATAGCTGTGTGATCCTGGGCATGTCACTTAGCCCATTCTCCTCAGTTTCCTTGTCTGTAAAATGAGCTAGAAAAGGAAATGGCAAGCCACTCCAGTATCTTTTCCAAGAAATCCCCAAATGGGATCATGAATAGTCATATGCAACTGAAAAATGGCTGAAAAAAAAACAATGATGATACTAATAGGTATTTCTGTATGATGGGGGGAAAGACAAAGTGAATCTGAGGGACTATCACCAATGGAGTATAATTTTCTAAGAAATAGAATGGTAAACTTATATTGTTCTTTATCAGGAAAATAATGGCCATCAGGTTCATATGTCTCTTCCTTTGGAATGTGGAGTTTAATTAAATGAAAAGTTATTAAAAAATTCAAAATTACTAATATTTAAATAGTTACTTGGGTCTCTGTCCTAATCTAAATTTAATCTTGCCTTCTTAACCTTAACCATCTTAACTTGGCTTCCTCCATTTCTCTTTTCTTACCATGGACAAAGTCATTTAAC
The DNA here is from genome assembly GCF_027887165.1 of Monodelphis domestica. Taxonomy (NCBI): domain Eukaryota; kingdom Metazoa; phylum Chordata; class Mammalia; order Didelphimorphia; family Didelphidae; genus Monodelphis; species Monodelphis domestica. Next base: position 290,562,021 of record NC_077232.1, on the reverse strand, counting down.
CTCCATTGCCTAGTTTTGCCACTCTTTTGCCTTAGAACCAATATACAATGTTGATTCTAAGATGGAAGTAAAAAAAAGGGTGAGGGTAGCCAAATGGAAAAAAGCACAAAAATCCAAAGAAGAAAAGAGTTTCATTAAAAAAAAAAACCTAGAATTGGCCAAAGGGAAAAGGAAATTCAGAAGCTTACTGAAGAAAACATTTTCTAAAAATTAGAATTGGGCAAGCAGAAGCTAATTTCATCACGAAACACCAAGAAACAATAAAACCAAATCAAAAGAACTGAAAAATAGAAGAAAATATAAAATAGTTCATTGGATAAACAACTGCGCTGGAAAACAGATACAGGAGAGCCAATTTCGGAATTATTGAACTACCTAAAAGCCATTATTAAAAAACAAACAAACCCTGGACATCATACTACAAGAAAATTGCCCTGTTATCATTGAACAAGAGGGTAAATTAGAAATTGAAAGAATCCACCAACCACCTCCTGAAATAAATCCCCCACATGACAACTCCCTGTTAAATTAAATTAAAGCCAAATTCCAGAGCTCCCAGATCTAGGAGAAAATACTGCATGCAGTCAGACAGAAATAATTCTAATATCAAGGAGCCACAGTCAGGATTACACAGGATTTAGCAAGTTCTGTGCTAAAATATTGGAGATCTTGGAATATGACATTCTGGGAGACAAAGAAACCAAGAATGACCTACCCAGAAAAACTGAGAATAATCTTCCAGAAAAGAATAACCATTTAATAAAATAGAAGATTTTCAAGGATTTTTAATTATGTGATTTTTAGATTTTCTCCATTTTGCTTAGTCTAGCACCCAGGAATGTACACACCCCCACTGCACTGGCATGCTAGCAAGTGACAAATCAGAAACGACTGTCCCCTGGGCTGTCCTAACCCAAGCTTGAGCCACCACTGGCACATGTGAGATGCAGGAAGTGATGTAGAGAACTGTCTTTGGAGTTCTCGTGACTTCCTATGGAGAGGGCTGGGTACCAGTTCAATTCTGGAACTTGAGGCTGGAGGAGATCCCTCAGACAGCTTCCTTGAGATGGTCATGTGGTGAGTGATAAGACTAACTCCCTTTTCCCTTGGCTTTCAGGGGAGGCTCCCTTGGTCATCAAGGCCTGGAACTCCTGCCTGGCTCAACCTGAATTGGAGCAGTTTAAATTAACTCTTTTCTCTCTCTCTCTCTCTCTCTCTCTCTCTCTCTCTCTCTCTCTCTCTCTCTCTCTCTCTCTCTCTCTCTCTCTCTCTCTCTCTCTCTTAATTTCTTCCTCCTATTGTAATTAAATCACCATAAAGTTCCATTCTGACTTGAGTGTTTCATTTGGGATTTAAGAAATTAAATCCTTGGTGACCAATAATTTTTACACTCAATCTCAACCCTAAATTTACCCCTTACAATTAAAAGACGAGACCTGAACTGAACAAGTTCACTTCCAGGGATAATATAGAAGTGAAATAAATGAATATTCATTTTTGACCTGATTCAAAAGTCTAGAGACTACAAATAGGAACTCAGAGCAAAGATGTCTCCTCTAAATGGAGCTTGTTGTGCCTTGAAACATGGATTTTTTATTTGTTAACAGATTATTAATAATACCATATTCCAACTTTCATGATGATAACTTCTTATTATCAAACCTATTGCTATTCCTAGCTTTTAGAATATAATATATATCTTTTAATCTCCTTACCAGTTGTGTAATTAGAATTTGCTCCCCAGGACTCTTTTCCAGCATTCCATTTGTGTATTTACGCTAACATACTAACATAGGGAAGATATAAGTTTTGTGTAGCTCCTCCCTCTCTCTCTGCTCCCAGGAAGATGGTTGTGAAGGTTAGGTGAGAGTCAGGCAGGAGAATTTTGCCCCTGTGTTTTTTACTTAGGCTTTCTAATATTTGGTTTTTTATTTCTTCTACTTCAAGTCATTATTAATAAACTATAAAATGTAATACTTTCAGTTATTGATATTAATTTAAATCTTATACAGTGTTTTATAAAGTATAGACTTATGGGATCCTAAGATTTAGACCTGGAAGACATCTTTAAGCTAATTTATGCATCTTTATTTTTTCAGATGTAAAATTGAAGTCCAGAAAAGTAATGGAGCTATGGCAAAGACACATGCTAAAGGTTTGCCTCTTTTGGGCTTCAACCAGTTTATAGGTTACAAGAAGCAAGTTATAGGGAATAAAGAAATGAAGGGGGTTTTGTTCTGGGCTCAACTTGACTCAGGCCATACTCCTTCCATATTTTAACAAAATGAGATAATCTTTGGTCTTTCAAGAATTAACCAAAAGAGATTTGCTTAGTTAATACAGTAGAAGGATATTCAACAAGGATGTGCTTTGAAGATACCTCATGCTCCCCTACCCATCTTGCCCAATGTAGTTCACAGAGCATTGGAGTCTACCTGGAGGAACTTATGGTTGTTTGGTGCTCAGATGACCAAGAAGTTATGTCAACAGTCTGAGTCATTAGTATCCTGAGCTAGTCAAGAAACTAAGGATAGCTTATTAATACTTTTAAAGAAAAACAACAGTCTAACTTCCATAGCCAATATGAAAAGAAAAAAATAACGATAAAGCTGCCACAAATGTTCAGTTTTTTTAAAAAGTGACATTAACACTTTGAAATTAGATGAGACAACTGCTATTTGTAACCTAGAAAATTTAATTCTATTCATAAGATATTTTCATCATGGCAAAATGGAAAAGAATATGCTGTATTATCATTGGATAACAGGATGTACAACTGAAGAATTCCTATTTTAAAAGAAAACAAATCAATTTGTCCTTTTGACTAATTAGCACAGAGGAGACAAAATTGATAACTTCAAAATTTTTGAATGTAGTTATTGTACTGAAAAATAAATGTGAATAGTGCAAGGATATGCTGTAGCACATACGAACAAGCTTTAGCATCAAGAAGAATGTCACAACAATTTATGTCTTAGATGATGCTGACAAAATAATTTGTCTCATAAAATCAAGATCAATTTATTGGATTATTTACCATTTTAAGCAGAGATGGGCAGTGAACATGTTAATTTCTAACCCACATAGATACTTGGTAACGTTTTCATGACAAATTCATTACTTGTCTATTTGAATCGGGAGAAGAATTTGTTGTTTTTGCACTGAACTTCCTTTCCACTTGCTTAAGTAAACAAATAATATGATATGGCTACAAAGATTAGCATAGTTTGCAAAATGTCATCTTAAACTAATGAACTTAACACATCATTAGAGTGTGCAAATGCCAATGTAGTTCATGTTCAAGACCAAAAAAAAGGTATGGTTAAGAAATTAAATTTTGTGATCACACATTTGAGAAAAATATAGAGTACTTTATGACATTATATAATTTCTTACTAGAAAATGAACTCTCTTTGGGTTGCGGGGCCTGTCCAGATGATCATATGAGTAATTGCCTGAAATTTTCAATAAATAAATTGGAGTTGCAAGCCATTTGATATACCTTTAATGTCTCTGGGTGACAAATTAACAATAGATTTTAAAAAGTTAAATACAGAACAAGTAATTTGGGACTACAAACATCATTCAGAAACAATAACCTTATAAATTTTTGGCTAAAAATAAAAAAGTGAATTTCCATCTCTCATCAAAAAAGCTTGTAAAATTCTCTTATTATTGCTACCATTTGTGTGAGGAAGCATTTTCATTTTATTCATGTTTTAAATCAAAATACAGAAATAAATTTAGTATAGGATTATATTTCACTGTGTTTGGTGCTAAGCCAAATATTGGAAATTTTTGTTCAAATAAAAAAGTCCAATATTAAAATTAAGTTTATATTCAATTATTATATTGTTTTAAACACCTTCCAAATTATAAATTATTCCATTAAAATGCTATTTATGTTCATCAAAATTATAAAATAAACAAATTTAACATTAAATCCTGTAGATAATACTAAGTATATGAGGTTTTGCTACATTATTTCTTTTAATTCATGCACCCATAAAAATATATGCAATTATCATAACATTAGTTTTATAACTTCATACTTGGTTGTCAGAATAAAGGATTATAATTTATCATAATTTTATTATATACTTTTTAATGTGAAGGTTTAAGTTATCACCATTATAAGCATTTAAAAATAACTTTAAGAGAATATTATGAGTAAAATATTAAATTACCCTAGATCAATGATGGGCAACCTTTTGAGCTTGGTGTGTCAAAATTCACCAAGAAAGCAAGCATAACATGGGTGGTGTGCCACTTCAAGAAAAAAATATAATTTCACCATATTTATAGTTTAAATAACAAAAATGTATAATTATAATATATAACTGTATTTAATAAACCAAAAACTAATTATTTAACTTACCTGCTTAGTGACTTCTTTGTTCATCTGTCAGTCGGTTTCTTTTGTTGGTCTTAATATTAGTTAATTTGTGTGGGATGCCATGAACTAAGATAAGTGAGGGGGAAGGGAAATTATTTAACTAACCTGACTATTAATAACTTTTTTATTGATGAATTTCATTGGCTAAATCTTTAATTGAAGGTTGATATTTTGTACACTTCAAGCCTAAGCAAGCACTACTAACTTCATATGTCAATCTGTTTCTTTTGTTGGTTTTGATATTATTTAATGCTAAGAATAAGGTCTCACAAAAGTACATAGAGGGAAAAATTGTGAGTAAAGCAATTGCTATATTTTTCAGGGTGCTAAAAGTGTCTGGTAATCAATTCCAGGCACTCCTCCATTGCATGTGGGCCAGAGCCCCACCCAGTCTTCGGTGGGCTGGCCATGCCCTGCTCTTCCCCTCCCCAGCTAGCTGGCTGGGGGGCAGGCACCAGGAGAGCAGTGGCTGCCACCCGCCAGCCTACCTGCCCATACTCCTTCCCCATGCATGCTCCTCCTCCTCCCTGACCCCCTGGGAGCTCCACTCACCCCAGCTGCCTGGTGCACATGGAGCAAGTTTCTCCCCTCCTCCTCCCAACCATGTGCATGGCTCCCCGGGCAGCAACCCAGCCCCAAGGTGCACTGAGTCTGCATGCAGCTGCATGTCATAGGTTCGCCATCACAGCCCTAGATGTTCATAACATTTTTTTTTTGGTTATTGAAAGGGTTTCATCAAACACAAAATATTGGAAAATACTACTTTACACTAACATCATATAATTCCATTGTGGCCCAACTGCTTAAATAAAGTTTAATGATGTAAGATTTCATGAGATAATAGGATTAAAAATTAAAAGAAGCCTTAGAGGATATCTAGTTTAATTCCATCACTTTATGAATGAGGAAACCAAGTCACAGAGAAATGAACTTTTCTGTGGTTATAGACACAAAATGTGAACCCAAATTTTCTAATTAAAAATCTAGTGACTTTTTTTTTTCATTACATGAAGCTTGGAAAGATGAATGAAGAATCTCTAGGGGTCTATATGATCTAGGGATCATTTATATATTGTCCACAATACTTCTTTGTGACCAGAACTATATTTATTTGGAAATATCTAACAAATAGATTTAAAAATACATGGAAAATGTTAACTTGTAGTCTTCTAGGTCAATGTAACAAAGAGGGATCTGTTTCTATTTCAGTTTGACACTTCTGATTTAGACTCTCCATTTCCCTCCACCAAAACCTCATCCCCACTACCAAACTTATTACAGCATAATCCTTCAACCATGACAAGCAGATGTCCCATTTATGAAGACTTCTAGGAAAACAGAAGTTACAGAGGGAAAAAAAATTCAATACTCTGCTTGTTAGGCACAAGTTTGTCCAGAAAATAAAGCAGAGTAAGTCTAAATCCTGGCATTTCTGCTGAGAAGAAGAAAAATGCAAAGACATGGGCTTCTATACGCCCAACTCCAATCTGAGTTGCTTGACTCAAGAGCACTTAGAATGAGTTTTAAAGCTACTAAGTCAGGAAGAGGTGGATTGTGAAGTATTATTGCCCTATCAGAGTTTCCACAGAGAATAGTCCACTTAACCTTTGTCAGTGTATATCTTTCGGCTGTACAGGGTTCATTCCAGCATCCAGTTCTTTGTTTGATCCAATGGTAGATTCAATTATATGATTGCTTAAACATCAAAGCTTTCCCCACTAATGTTCTTACCAGGAGTCATAAGCAAACAGGTCCTTTCTCCCTGGCTGAGGCCAGCCTCCTGTGTAGTTCCTACTGTCCATTCCTCTACAATTTTATTTCTCTGATTGTTGGCAGATGGAATATCTGCTTTTCCCATTGCTATGAGCTGAATGTGTACCATGCACACTCTAGCCAGAGCCAGAGAGTTCGTTTGGGAGGAAGTCAGGGCTCCTTGCCCTGGGACAGTCCTATTTCTTGAAAGTTCTATCAGCATTTTGAGTGATCCTACTTAAGGTGTATAGCAAAGACAGGACCCCAGGGATATTTCAAAGGATTCCCTTCCCTCAGTTAGGGCATCAAGTACATACACCTGCCTTGGGAGAAGTAGGGCACATTATTAACAGTGGTCAGTGGGAGTGAGTTCTTTTCCAAAGTAGCAGCATTGGCCAATCTGTTCTTTGGCTAGCTCAGCAACAGACATAATTCTTACTTAGGCATTACTTTAAGATTTGCAAAGTGACATTGGGCATTTCTTTACTGGCCCTTTCTTTCCCCTTCCCATTCCCAGAAACCAAACCCTTAGAGGACTTTGGTGTCTGGAATGCTCAACCTGGAACATTCAGGTTCAGGCTTCATCCATGCCTCATGTCATTCCCTAAGCATAGAGCCATTGCCCTCAGAATATAAGCTCCCTGAGGGCAGGAACTGCTTTCACTTTTCTATCTGTATCCCAGCACTAAGCACAGAACTACTTAGAACATGGTAAGATCTTAACCAATATTTTTTCATTCATTTTTCATTGAATTACTTTCTATATATTATGGCATTTGTTCCTAAAATCAGTGACAGTAGTTCAGAGATGATCTACAAATCATTGATAGTGCCTAGAAATGCAAAAAAAGAAGCAAACAACAATTTTTCAAGAAAAGTTCCTATGTCCAGGAACAATTAAAAAATAACAAAATTCACTAAATACATCAGGCAAAAATGTTATATTCTTTCAGTGTGAATTTTTGGATGACTCAGTTTGCCCATACTTGTGAGAAATCCCAGTGCCAAGTAGCCCTATTTTGATTTGAATGTTAAACACCTTTTTGTTTTGGAGGTTTCTCTATTGGATAAAAATTTTCCTCTCATGAAGCCCAGTTTCTTAGTTCGACCTTTGCCTTTAATTTGTCACAGCTGACCATTCCTTAATACCATAGCTATAGACTGCAAGGAGGATTACACACCTGATTGTGGTTAGTCTGTGTAGGCTTCCCAAAAGGCATAAAGAGACTCTCAGGTCCAGTATCTCTTTGGCATTGGGGCTAGGAGTTGTGTCTTCTCCTGAGAATATGGTTCCCAGAGTTCCAAAGTCTTTGGCTTTGTATGATGTTTGACTTTTGACTCTGTGTAATGACCAAATGTAAACCTATCCCTTTTTCCTGATTAAAGAGTGGGTTTTCTAACTACTTGGAAGTTCTGAGTTTATTTCCAAGTTAACAATTCAAATCCTTGATAGATAGATAGATAGATAGATAGATAGATTGCTTCAGGTTCATCAAATTGCTCCTCTAAGAGGATGTGGGGTAAACATTAGATGTGGTTAGAAAAACAGCATTTGGGATATCATGATCTCAACTTGTCTCAGGGACTTGGGGGCAGAATTTGGCAGGTTTGTTATAAATATTCCTCAAAGTGAGCAAGAAGTCAGTGTGACTTTTATGTGTGAGAGCAAGATCTATAATTACTTCAAGAACAGGTAAGGTAAGGCTTAATAGAAAATGGTGATGATGGAGTAGCTAGGTGGTGCAGTGGATAGGGTCCTGAGCCTGGAATCGGGAAGATGCATCTTCCTAAGTTCAAATCTGGCTGTGTGACCCTGAGCAAGTCTCTTAACCCTATTTGTCTCAGTTTTCTCATGTATAAAATGAGCCGGAGAAGAAAATGGCAAACCATTCTAGTATCTTTGCCAAGAAAACCCCAAATGGGGTCATAAAATATCAGGCATGACTGAAAATAAACAACATCATGGTAATAAGTGCTATCCTCATCATTTTGCAGATAAAAGACCCTCCATCTCCTACTCCACTGCCTTTGCCCAGCTGGTCCTCATCCCTGGTATGTGCTCCTCTCTCAACTAGGTGGAGGAAGGAATCCCTCACTTTCTTACTTTACTTTCTATATGGAACCTTTCCTGATTCTTCATCCATACTCCCAGCAGCTAAAGATTGTCTGTCTTGCATTTATTTTGCATATATTATGTATTATTTACATGCATACATATTTTTGCCCCACAATCAACATCATGAGGACAAGAACTGTTTTATTTTTTACTTTTGTGACCCCATTGCTTATCACATAGTAGGTTCTTCATAAATATTTGTCAATTATTGACTCCATTGAATGAAAAGGAAAAGATAAGTAAATGAGCAAACAACTGGGGAAAAGCTCCTCCAGCAAAACCAACAAATTCTATGGATTTAAAGACCCTGAAACGACATCAGCAGAAGGGAAAAAATAACAAATCGGTTTCACCAACAGCCCAAGAAACCAAATTGGACCTAGCACAAGGAACATTAAACTGCATGATTAAACACTTTAAAGGCAATGAAGGAGGACTGTGTCAAGAAAAACCTGGAATCTGTAAAGAGAACTCTGTCATCAGCAAAAACAGAAGGCACACTGCTAACAAATTACCAACAGGGAGAAAACAACGGAAAATTGGGGAAGTGGGGGAGTGGAAGAAGTGAAACCAATAGGAAATAAAAATCTCGAGCTGGAAGACACATCAGCAAAAGTAGTAGAAAATTCAGCAAAAGGAGATAAAAGGAGAATTTGGAGGAGCACAGTTTTGAGTACTTAAGGAAACATGACAGAACTATGAGACAGAGCTCGGACACAATCTACAAATCAATATCACCCCAAAAAATAAAAAAGAATCAAACAACAATTTTTCAAGAAATTGCTCAAGAAAACTTCCTGGGTCCAGGAATAACTGCAAAAACAGTAGAATTCACTAAATACATCAAGCAAAAATGTCATTCAAATCATTGAGAATTTTTTTTTTACCTCAGGTTCAATGAATGGCTGCTTTAAAAGGATTTGGGGTAAACTTTAAAAAATGGCAGTTGGATTATCATGATCTGAACTTTTCTTAAGGACTTGGGGGGCAGAATTTGGGAGGAGATTTGTTGTAAATGTTACTCAAATTGAGCAAGAAGTCAGTGGGATTTTTATGTGTGGGAGCAAGAGCTGTAATTGTCTTCAAAGAATAGGTAAGGTAAGACTTACTGGAGAAGTGTCATAAAGACAACAATTATACTGTTATCCCAATGGAGTCGATATAAAGGCATGACAAGACAACATAGGCTTTGACTCAGTTGGTGATTGCCTCTTCTCTCTTTGAGATCTTCAAGCAGAGAGTAGATGAATCCTTGCCATGGATATAATTGTCATTGTGTCATGTATGTAAATGTCACGTGGGGATTAATTTTGTGTATGATTTGAATTAGATGGCCAAAGAAGTACCTTCCAACTCTCATATTCTATCATTCTGTGACCAACAGTAAAATCACTTGAGATGGGAAGAGGAACAATTATTTTTATTATATTTTTTAAATCAACAATAAAAAATAATAGTTATACAGAACTTTAAAACTTACAAAATATTTTGCTTATCTCATTTTATCCTTACAATAATTCTGGGATATAACTGGTATTATTGTCTATTTTACAGATGAAGAAACTAAGGCAGGGTAGTAAAATTATTTGCCTAGGCTCACACAGTAAAATAAGTAAAGGAGAAGAAGGCCGAAGAGGAATTACTTGATTTTTGGCAAAATGTACAAAAATCAAAGAAAGAAAAGGGTAGAGATAAAAATAGAGGGGACAATTTGAAGAACAAAGGAGAGGTAGAAAAACACTTCATAGTTAATTGAAGTCTCTTAACTGAAGTTAGGATTATGGGCATATATTAGGGTGATGAAGAGAGTGTAGATATAAAGGTATCTAGGGCTATGAGTAGATATCAGAGGGAGCTCTTGGTATGGATGCAAAACTAGGATTTCACAAATAAAAAATAAGTAGTTGATCTTGTATTTCTTAACAAGAAATTACTTAGAGCCTTAGCACAATGGAGGGAAAACCAAATTTATAATATTGAATGGTAATGGATTTAATTCAATTTGCCACCATCATATATCAAAATAACCACATTGTAGAACTCGCTACCTCATAGTATTATATACCAACTACAAGATCTAGACCTTCTCTACTTTGAAAATCTACATTTCCAACTCTTATTCATCCATTAATCCCATTACCCCACTCATACTAGACTTACTATTCTTCTCCTTTGTACTATTTAGTCACTGGAGTACGCCCTTCTCATTACTCTCCTTCCCTTTTCTTGAGTTTGATCCTCCACTGACTTCATTTGCCTCCACTCCTTTCTCCTCCACCCCAGTTGCCTGCTACTGCAATGCTCACCACCTACCCATCACATGAGCATCCCTCAAACTCTAACCCTCTAGCATTCCAGGCCTGTCGGTTCTCATCATTGGATAATGCCCATTCCCTAATTTCTTTCCTCCTGCTAAGTGTTACTAGCAAAAAAAAAACATAAGTAAATGGTGCCAATTTCACCTTTTACAAATCTACTATTGAGTTACAGCTGTAACTCTTACCAAAACTGGCTGATAATAAACTAATTTGTAATCTGATTCCTTGAACTTTTGAGATTTCCCAAGGCTCCATATCAAAAGAAGGAATATACAAGCATACCAAAAGTATAGAAGTCACATAACCCTGTGTTAGCATCATCATCATCATCATCATCATCATCATAGCAACACTAATAATCAATCAATAGGTAGTATTTATTAACCCAACCCTGGACAAGTCATTTAACCCTATTTGTCTCAATTTCCTCATCTATAAAATGAGCCCAAGGAGGAAATGGCAAACCACTTTAGTGTCTTTGCCAAGAAAATCCCAAATGGGGTCAAGAAGAGTTGAACATGACTGAAAGGACTCAACAACAACAGGAACAACATCAACAACACTTATATAATGTTTTAGTTTTCACTTTACATAGATTATGCCATTTGATCTTAACAACAATCCTATGAGGGAGGAAGTATTATTGTCTTCATTTTACAGAGAGAGAACCTGAGGGTTAGTGTTAGTTAAATGACTTGCCCATTGCCATACAGCTAATGAATAGAACTTGAGTCTTCTTGACTCCAAGTCCAGTCTAGGTGTTGCCCAGGAAGGATGCCTTTCCCCTAGCACTTCAGAGTCTTCCTTGAATTTCATGACCAGTATAAAAAAAATTATATCTTTATGGGCCTTTTGTATGGACTTTCAGTTGTGATTTACCTGCCAACCAAAAGACAGCAAGTATACATGAAAGAATCATAGAATCCACATGCATGGAAGGAAGCAGAGAGGTGGACTCCTCCATTATGTATCCTAATGCACTTACAGGAATAGACTAACTAAATATCCTCATGAGCTCCATGTCTATTTGGACTAGGCCATCAACAGCTAGTCCCCCATTACATTTCATTTGTATGTGTATTGTATCTTCAACCAGCCTTAATTATTTTCTAGTATCTAAAGATGTACAAGAAATTAAAGGATAATAGAAATTCTTTTCATTATTAAAATCTTAAAATGATTATTAAAATGATTATTAATTAAAAATTCCATTTTCTCTCCTATTGTTCTCACATTTTGTCTCTGGCCCAGAGACATTTGAAATAATCCAAATACTTTTTACAAGTAGATTTGGCTTTGCCAAGAATGCTGGCAGATGTGATAGTAATGGGGGAATGTTGGCTTTGCCTCACTAATTTACTCAAAGGTTATTAAGGTGCTTGGAAGCATTTGTGTAAAAGGAAAGTCATTGAGTCAACCTTTGAGTAAATTACACTCCACAACAAGTAGGCCCCTCTCTTTCAAAACTGCAAACCTTTTCTCATTTAACTTCCAAAATCTCATTAGAATTGTCCCTTTTGGCAATTGAGCTGCTTGACAATAAAGGAATTATTGCTCTCTGGAGGACAAGAGAGGCTATAAAATGTGCAAAGTTTAAAGAAATATTCATTGATTTTATTTCTACATGGAGCCAGGTCATCCTGAATAGGTCCATCATTTTTTTTTCTTCCTTTAGAAGGACTTTTGGTGCATAATGTAATTATTCTTTCCTAATGTACTCCTCAAAAATGTTCAACTTGGGCAAAACATCACTTTTCCTCCATTTATTGAGGATGTCTCATTACTGCATATAGCCTGATTCTGATCATTCAATTCAATAATAAGAAGTGTATGCAGAATATTGAATGTACTTGAGGTTGAAAGCTTGAATAGGCTTTGTTCCCAGAATTTATCCAGTTTATATAATTGCATGGAAGGAGAAGTAGGGAAGAAAAAATAACTCATGTTGACCTTTTGGCTAACAGAGCACCTTATACTCTTAACACTCAAAAACAACCTGTTTGGTGAATATTATGAGCCTTATTTTCCTTCGGAAGGAAGGAAGGAAGGAAGGAAGGAAGGAAGGAAGGAAGGAAGGAAGGAAGGAAGGAAGGAAGGAAGGAAGGAAGGAAGGAAGGAAGGAAGGAATGAAAGAAGGAAGGAAGGAAGGAAGGAAGGAAGGAAGGAAGGAAGGAAGGAAGGAAGGAAGGAAGGAAGGAAGGAAGGAAGGAAGGAAGGAAGGAAGGAAGGAAGGAAGGAAGGAAAGAAGGAAGGAAGGAAGGAAGGAAGGAAGGAGGGAAGGAAGGAAGGAGGGAAGGAAGGAAGGAAGGAAGGAAGGAAGGAAGGAAGGAAGGAAGGAAGGAAGGAAGGAAGGAAGGAAGGAAGGAAGGAAGGAAGGAAGGAAGGAAGGAAGGAAGGAAGGAAGGAAGGAAGGAAAGGAAAAGGAAGGAGGGAAGGAAAAGGAAGGAAGTTTAAGGATTGAATCTCCTATTTGCCAAACTAGAGAAACATGTCCCAAGTATCCAAACAACTTCCTGATTGTTTCAGCTTTCATCTAGATTCCTAACTGTGTAGACAAAACTGCAGAGAATCCAATGTCTTTGCTGGGAGCAGACAGAGTGAGGGATCTTGGTTCCCCAAACCCCAGCTTAGAAGCTACCTGTGTGACCTTTCACAAGTCACAACCTCTCTGGGCCTTGGTATTCTCCTCTATACAATGAGAGTTTTGTCCCTTAAATTTCCTTTTAGCTCCACATCTATAATCTTATGAAATGAGATATATGTATTCAGATCAGGAGGATAATATTGCCATGAGATCATAGACACAGGGCTATGTTCCAAATAAGGTCATCTACGTTTTATTGAGCATAGAGTATTTCAAATGGTAGGTACTTGAGAAAAGTATACTGGAGGACGAGGGATAATCCAATAATTCTATCATTCATCTGAAATAATGCAGACAGCTTTGAAGGACAGAGATTTATATCCATGGAGTTAGTGTCCTTGCTATGAAATTGTTGGAAGTTGATGATCAACATATACAGACCTGATATTAAAGTCTTCTCTGTGATGAAGTTTAATGGGTTAGAAGTATTCCTATGAAAAAGAAGTAAGATTCTTTTGCTTTTCACATACCTAGACAAGAGAGAGACAAGAAAAGGATCTGAAAAAAGATGCATTTGAATATAGAATCCTTCAAGGTAAAATTGAGATGGGGAGGAGGAGAACTAGAAATTGAGAGATAGCTATAGAATTAATAACAGCAGAAAGTCCATTAACACAGTTCTTTCAAAAATCCATAGGGAAATAAAGACAAAAACCAGATTTCAATAAAGGAAGGGATAAAGAAGGGCCAGATCTAAAATATGGACTAAACCTCACCTACCAATGAATGCAGGGCAGCTGGATATTGCTATAATGCACAGAGAAGTGAGCTTGGAATCAGAAAGATCTGAATACAAATCTAGCTATGTGACCCTGGCAAGTCATTAAACCTTTATTTGCCTCAATTCCTCATCTGTAAAATAGAGACACAACAGAGAAGGAAATGACAAACCACTCTAGTATCTTTTCCAAGAAAACCCCACGGACTTAGTCATGAAGAGTTGTACAGGACTGAACAAGAACAACCAGTGAATGCAGGTTGTTGTTGTTTTTTTCTTCCAGGTTGTACTATGTGCCAGATACTATGCTCAGCTTTTACAGATATTATCATTTAATACTCACAAAGAGGAGGAAAGTTCTCTCTTTATCCTTATTTTACAGTTGAAAAAACTGAAGCAGCAAAGGTTAAATGACTTGCCCAGGGTCATATATCTAGTATCTCAGGTTAGTTTTGAACTCAGGTACTCCTGACTCCAGGCCTATTACTCTATCCACTATACCCCCTAGCTGCCTCTTTTTTGGGGAAAATAGTTTGAAAAGGGAGCAAAATAATAGTTTTATTTTCTTATTTCAGTAGTTTGAGAATGATTCTGCCAACGTAATAGGAAATTTTATTTTGAAATCCCTCACTTGTTGACATAAAGTATATTAAACAACAGATCTATCTATTGTTTCTCAAGCTTTCTTCCATTAAATTATTCCACTTATTTTTTCTTTTTAAATATATGAATTATTAAATAAATGAATTTTCATTTTCTACAATCAAGTAGAAATTCCTAAATCTTTTAACATTAACTTTATATAGAAAATGTAACTTACATAAAAAATGGTCAAATTTATTAAGAAAATTCCCTCTGTTGGACTTTAAGATGCTATTTGAAGGCAGTCATCTATTTCAGTGTAATTATTTACCTGTGTTCATGCAACACAATTCCTTTTGTATCAAGATCAATGAAAAATATTGATGCAATATATCATGAAAAGAAAGTGAATTATACTGTTCTTTGGGGACTTTTTTAGTTTTAGTTTTTGTTTTTCAATAGGTCTGTTCAGTTTATTTTTTTCAATTACATGTAAAAACAGTTTTCAGTACTTGTTTCCTGACATTTTGCAATCCAAATTCTTTCCCTCCCTCCCCTTCCACCTCCCTAAGATGATAAATTATCTGATATAGGTTATACTAGTACTGTCATGCAATATATGTTATCACAATCTTTGGAGTGTGTTTTAGAAACATTATTACATGAAACTATTTTGAAGATGTTAATTTAAAAGAAAAAACTTGAAGGTTAAAAAAAGTGTAAATGGCATAATTAAGAACATGGATACATATAGCATAAAGCTTCCTCACCTTCCTAATACTCCCATAAACAAACAAAAATATCTGCACAGAATCAATGCTAAAAGCAGCAAAAACAGATAAGATTTGCAAGTTAAATTGAACCACCAGGGACTACAAAGGAAGAAGGATTCTGACTTCCCTGACCTCAATCCCACTGCTGCAAGCCCTGGGGGAAGAAATTTAGCAAACAGAAGAGTCAGTAACTGGCAACCTCACCTTTTTTTTTTTTGAGTCCCAGAGCTTACATCCTGAAAGATACTGCTGGAATCCTAAGGCAAGGGGGCTCTGGTAGCAGTGAACCATAAAGTCTACCAGTTCTAGGTCCTAAGAACAGAACTGCTGGTTCCTTCAGACCAAGGACAATAAAAACTGAAATAACTAAATAGGATCTATGACAAAATGAACACACACAAAATCCTGAAACGTGAGGTAATATACCCCCGCACATTAGAAAACTTATAACTCCAGTCAAAATCTAGGAATTAAGTCAACTGGCCTAGCTGCTAAAATTTTAATATGAAAATGAAGAAGAAATGAGCAAGCTAAGGAGAAAGAACCCAACTATTGATAGCTATTTTGAGGATAGAGAAGACAGATTCAGATTCAGAGAACAGTGATATAAAACACTTACTTCAAAAACAGTAAAGAAACACAACAAATGGCCACAAGCTCAAGAAGAGCTTTAAAAAAAAAAGTTTAAAAACCAAATGAGAGAGGTTGAGGAAAAATTAGGGGGAAAAAAGCAATGCAAGAAAATCAAGAAAATTATGAAAGTTCACCTAAACAGAAAAAGAGATCCAGAAACTCCTAGAAGAAAATAATTCATCTAGAACTTGAATTGGACAAGGGAAAAGCTAGTGATTTCCTAAGACAACAAGAAATAATAAAGCAAAATCAAAAGAATGAAATACTAGAAAAGAATATGAAACATCTTATCACAAAAACAACTGACCTGAAAGATAGTTCAAAAAGAGACAATATAAGAATAGCTGGATTCCCAGAAAGTTATACGAAACTAAAAAAAGAGAACTTAGATTTATTTATTTTAAAGTATTTTTCCATTGTTACATGATTTATGTTCTTTCAGTATAATTGGAAGAGATGAACAGGGTAACTATAGAATGTTACAGAGTCCTATGGATTATAGCATTATCAATATTGGACCTGTATGCACCCATTGTTATAGCATCCAGATTTTTAAAGGAAAAATCAAATGGAATACAGACAGAAATATATAATAAAATAATAATAAAAGAGGGTTTTAATTTTCCCCTAACAGAATTAAATAAATTTAACCAAAAAATAAATAAGAAAGAAGTTAAGGAGATGAATAGAATCTTAGATAAGTTAAATATAACCTATATCTGGAGGCCCCCCATAACTACATGAGGCTAGCAGCAGGTCTAAGCCTGAAAATACACATAATTCATAGTGTCTTGAGGTACAACAATGTCTTAGAAAACATAAATATTCTGCAAAAGTCTTTAACACTCACCATACTATGGAGTATCCTTCATTCATACTTTTTTCTTTTGACTTTGCAACTTTCTTTTTGGAAGCATAGTGTGAATTCTTCTCATTATCTTTCCATTTCTTTATTTATTTCCCTTATTTTCTTTATATTTCAAATATTTGTCATTTCTAATAATACAATCCAATCCATTACATTCAAATATCACAATCGATTTGACTATTTCTCCTAAACATTCCATTTGTGTTATTTCCAATTATTTTGTTATAACAAACAAAGCTTCCAAAAATATTCTCATAGATACAGATTTTTACCCTCTTAGTTAATGCCCTTTGGGCATAATCCTAGTAATAGAATCCCTAGGTCAATGAGCATGAGCAGCTTTACAGCTTTTAATGAATATTTCCATCTTGTTTTCTAAAAATAATTTACAGCTGCTTGTTTCTCCATATTCTTGTCAGCATTTAATTTGATCAACTTAACCATTCTGGTTCTTAGTTAACATACATTACCAGAACCATATTTAGCTGAGCAGCAGACATAATCTCTTTTTCCCAAACCAAGTCTTTCCAGTTTGGTCATACCCAATGAACTTTTGTTCCAGTGCTACAACCTCTCAGGAATGAGCCACATTCAGCCATAGAAATGTTGATCAATGGAATGTTGAGGAGAAATAGTTGAATAGATTGTGATATTTGAATATAATGGATTGTATTGTATTATTAGAAATGGCAAATATTTGAAATATAAAGAAAATACAGGAGATATGTAAAGAAATGAAAAGATAATAAGAAGAATTTGTACTATGATTATAAAAATAAAGTATTAAAGTAAAACAAACCCAAAGGGAACTCAAAAGCAGAAAATGTTTATATTAAGACATAAGTATAATTTATGCATTTTAGACAAATTGAAAACAATATGATATTGTGGGTTTGCACATAATTTTTCCTGCATTTTGTTTTTGATTTTTTGGATTACTGGAATAGGAAAATGGGCAAGTCATGTAGCAAGGAGAAGGTATATTGAATGACCTGTTGCATATTTGCCAGTTATTCAAAGACTGTAACACTTTTATTCTATAGGATATTTTGGAAAGAATATATAGACAAGAATCAGATAGGATAGTTAAAAAATAAATGAGTTTTGATCTGTATGAGTATATATCAGCCTTGCTGATGGAATCATTAAAACATGGAAGAATTTTCAGATATTCATGAAAAACAATGTCAAATTAATGCAACAAGAAAATAAAAATGTTTTTACTCCCTTTCTAAAAAGTAACTTTTTTTTTACTGAACTGTGCATACTTCTTATAAGAGTTTTTTATATTTCTTATTGTTCTACTGGGGGGGGAAGAATGGGATAGATAGTAAAAGTTTATAAAAAATAAACTAATGAATGGATAAACAAACAAAGTAAATGGATTAAGGAATAAATAGGTAAATGAATGAATGACAATTTAAAAAAAGCAATGTCTATAATGTGATTTTAGATATTTGCATGGTCATTAGTTATAACAGTGAGAAACAAATCTTCCTGTGCCCTGAAGGGAAGTTTATACTCTAAAATAAAGACCAATATATATCCAAAATTCTTGTTTCTCTAGGGAATGTCATTATTCAGTTTCCAGGTCCTAAAGTCACCTATTCTCTCAGTATATGCCAGTATTCTGCTTGAGATGATACTTCTCTACTCAGAATAACATTCTGGAGGAAAAGTACCAGGAGGTGTCTGCAGAGGATTCTGAATCCCTTTATTTTCCCCAAATATGTCCAGGGTAGGTGTGGCATTAGTATCAACTCATATTCATATCAGGACAATTCATCCTACTTACTTGAAGAGTTCCATGTCTCTGGGTAGCTTTTGAACCTCATGCCTAAACTCTTTGATATTGCTGACTCAGTCTTTTCCCCCCAACTACCTATACTTAAGGTATAGACACTTAGAATAGCCTCAGAATGGATGAAATTAACATGGTCAGTGGAATTCCAATGAATTTTCTCTCCAATGAACAATACTACCTATTCCACAAATGGAGAAAGGCATTCAAGATTTGCTGCCCCTTGGACATGTGAAAAAAATGAAAGAGATAATGTGTTGCTTGTATTTTATATCAATTATTTTGAAAAGACTGTGACCTGACATGTAGCTGAAGTCATAAATTAAAATTCTGGTAAATAGTAGGCATCATGTCTTTTTAATGCAATACATCATGACAAAACAAGGCTAGAAGTCTTGGTAGGTCACAGTTATCTTTCAGGAAAGTCTTCTTGTTTGTTTCTAAAAACAAAGCAACAATGTGCTCCTAACCACCAGAAAACTGAAAATTTGATCAGACTGAATATAACATGGCGGCCCAAGTTCTTATCTCCCATGCTCCAATACTTAATCCTTTTCTTTCTTCAAGATGTTGCCTATGTGAAGTTTTCTGGTAATAAATACCATAATTGTTAAAGTATGCATTGTGATGTAACTAATAAGTGAGCTCCTTAACTTCAGAACAAATGATATCCACATGTGGTTTATTAACCTTCTGAATTGAGTAATATATCCCAGATAGCTAAAAACCACTGGTGTTCAAGAAGGAAGCAATTTAGAAATGTTCCATGTGATCTTAAGTATGTACTAGATATTGTCTTTGAATGGAATGATAAATTAGATCAGCATCTGAATACATGCACACAACCTTTCCTGAATTATAAACTTTGCAAAATTTTGGCAATGAATACCAATTGGTCAGGTATTTTGTACATGGAATTTTAACATTCCTTTCTATGTGCCAATACAAAGTCATGGTCACTGATAATTATTTCTTGACTAATCAGAAGTCCACTGCCACCATTAAAAAAGGAAACTGTGAACATATGTATTAGTGATCAGAGGTAATAATAGAAATGATCTTATAATGTGAAGAAGGCACTCTGAAAATTTTAATAGGAGGAAAATGCCATGTATCAAAATTTGTATTTAGAATCCAGCTCTCCTAGTAAATGAAACCATGTTTCCCAGAATTCTTGGTGGAGACATCAATGACTTGCACTTTAATGAATCAAACTTCACAAAATGACAAGGGACAAAATACTCCTTCCAAGCATTGCTTGGACATAAGTGGGTTGTTCATATAATTTTCTAAAAAATACATCCAAAATTTGTTTTGAATATTATGAAGATCTAGCTACACACATGAGTTCTTACTAATTTACAACAATGTTAATAGTTGAAGAACAAAATATTAGAAAGAGTAAGACCAATTTTCATTTGAGGTTTCAATGTTTGAATTTACCATCTTCTGTACTCTTTAAGAATGTAATGATTACAGTTATGAAATGAAAGATTTTTTAAAAATCTTCATTATTCTGCCAATCCAATTTCTGGATAATTTAAAACACATTTGCTCAATTATAAATTGGCCTGTATATTGTAAACCAATAGAAGTCAAATTACTCATTTGTATTTAGTATTCACCAGCTAAAGTCACTTTACTTTATCATGTTTTCCTGAGTTAGAGAGAGGAGATAGCAAAAGGTTTACAAAAGAATGAGAAAAAAGGTCTCTATCCTCAAGGGCAAAGACACTGACATAGAAGCAATTCTTGGCAGATGTATATTTAGAGCCTAAGTATATATAAGGCCTAATACTTCTCTTAAAGAATTGTATAGTCCATAATTAATAAGTGTAATGCACTCTAAATAAGTAGAGGAAGAAGAAGATGAAAAATATGAGGAAGGAGGGATTAAGAGACAAAGCATAGGAGAAAGTAAGCTAAGTAACTTAGTGGATAAACTGTTGGACTTGAAGTGTAGGACTGAGTTTAAATATTGAGTCAGACAATTACTAGCTCTGGGCCTTTATGTCATCATCTGTAAAAGGAGAATAAAAATAACATTTATATTACAAAACTATTGTCAGAATTAACTAAAGTAATACAAATTAAGCTCTTTACAAATCCTATTAAGCTATTAAGAGAATCTCTTATCTTTTTTATCTCTTTTCTCTTAATTCCTTTTGTCTCTTGTTTTCTCTCTCCTCTTCCTTTCATTCTTTCTAGCCTATTTTCCCTTTCTAATTCTTTCTTCTTCTCTCTCTTCTTTCTTAAATCTTTTTTTCTTTTACTATTCCCTCTTCTCCTCTTCTGATCCCATTCAATCTCCAAAGTGTAACATCACTAGTTTTACCTTGTCTGAGCTCAAATGGAGAATTTGGCTACATTTTTAACCTCATTCAGGAATGTGAAGACTGGATTTGGCAATCGCCAGATATTAACAATGAAGGTACTTAGCTCTTCCTTGACAGTGAAGATAAAATTATAATCCCCTGTCTATTTTTAGATTTTAATCCTCAAAGTGTTAACTCAGTATTTAAAGTAGATCTACCCATTTTAACTACAGAAAGGTGTTAACTAACCAAAAACGATGTTAACTAACTACAAAAGGTATGAACACCCATTTCCTACAGTGAGTGGGCAGTCCTGGAGAGAAGTGTCTGCTGTGATTGGTAGATGTAAAATTTAGGGAAGGTGACAAGAGAAAAAGGTCTTTAAATAGAGGAAACAGACACACAGGAGGAATCAATATCATTTGAGAGATCATTCAGTCAGCCACTGGGAGTTGGACTGGAAATGAGTCACTCAGCCGTGGAGTGAAGAGAGTCACTCCAAATTTGGAGGGAAGAGAGATACTTGAGGAGAGACTGGAAGACAGACATTCAGACTTAGAGTGAAGACACTTGGCTGAGGAACTTGACCCTTGGAGGAGCTCCTGCAGGAGACCTCAGACTTCTTTCTTTAATTTTTTTCTTTTAAACATTATTTTTATTTGGTCAATTTCAAACATTATTCATTGAATATAAGAATCATTTTCTTTTCCTCGCTCCGCTCCCATAGCCAACGTGCAATTCCGCTGGGTATCATGTGTCCTTGATCCGAACCCATTTCCATGTTGTTGATATTTGCACTAGGATGTTCATTTAGAGTCTACATCCCCTATCATATCCCCTCAACCCCTGTAGTCAAACAGTTACTTTTCTTCATTGTTTTTGTTCCCACAGTTTGTCCTCTGCTTGAGGATAGTGTTTTTTCTCATAGATCCCAGAAGGTTGTTCAGGCACATTGCATTGACACTAACAGGGAAAACCATTAAATTCGATTGTACCACAGTGATTCAGTCTCTGTGTACAATGTTTTCCTGGTTCTGCTCCTCTCGCTCTGCATCACTTCCTGGAGGTTGTTCCAGTCTTCATGGAATTCCTCGACTTTATTATTCCTTTCAGCACAATAGTATTCCATCACCAACATATACCACAATTTGTTCAGCCATTCCCCAATTGAAGGGCATCCCCTCTTCTTCCAATTTTTTGCCACCACAAAGAGCGCAGCTATGAATATTCTTGTACATGTCTTTTTCCTTATTATCTCTTTGGGGTACAAACCCAGCAGTGCTATGGCTGGATCAAAGGGCAGTCAGTCTTTTATCGCCCTTTGGGCATAGTTCCAAATTGCCCTCCAGAATGGTTGGATCAGTTCACAACTCCACCAGCAATGAATTAGTGTCCCACTTTGCCACATCCCCTCCAACATTCATTACTTTCTATAGCTGTCATGTTAGCCAATCTGCTAGGTGCGAGGTGGTACCTCAGAGTTGTTTTCATTTGCATCTCTGATTATCAGAGATTTAGAACACTTTTTCATGTGCTTATTAATAGTTTTGATTTCTTTAACTGAAAACTGCCTATTCATGTCCCTTGCCCATTTTTCAATTAGAGATTGGCTTGATTTTTTCTACAATTGATTTAGCTCTTTGTAAATTTGAGTAATTAAACCTTTGTCAGAGGTTTTTATGAAGATTGTTTCCCAATTTGTTGCTTCCCTTCTGGTTTTAGTTCCATTGGTTTTGTTTGTACAAAAACTTTTTAATGTGATGTAGTCAAAATTATTTATTTTACATTTTGTGGCTCTTTCTGTCATGCTTGGTTTTAAAATCTTTCCCTTCCCAAAGGACTGACATGTATACTATTCTGTATTCACATAATTTACTTATTGTTTCCTTCTTTACGTTCAAATCGTTCACCCATTCTGAGTTTATTTGGTGTAGGGTGTGAGATGTTGATCCAAACCTAATCTCTCTCACACAGTCTTCCAATTTTCCCAGCAGTTTTTATCAAATAGTGGATTTTTGTCCCAAAAGCTGGGGTCTTTGGGTTTGTCATAGACTGTCTTGCTGAGGTCATTTACCCCAAGTCTATTCCACTGATCCTCCTTTCTGTCTCTTAGCCAGTACCAAATTGTTTTGATGACCACTGCTTTATAATTTAGTTTGAGATTTGGGACTGCAAGGCCACATTCCTTTGTATTTTTTTTTTCATTATTTCCCTGGATATCCTTGATCTTTTGTTCTTTCAAATGAACTTTGTTATGGTTTTTTCTAGTTCAGTAAAAAAGTTTTTTGGAAGTTCAATGGGTATGGCACTAAATAGATACATAAGTTTGGGTAGGATGGTCATTTTTATTATATTAGCTCATCCTACCCATGAGCAGTTAATATTTTTCCAATTGCTTAAGTCTAGTTTTAGTTGTGTGGATAATGTTTTGTAGTTCCTGTGTTTGTCTCGGCAGATAGATTCCTAAGTATTTTATATTGCTTAAGGTGGTTTTGAATGGAATTTCTCTTTCTAATTCCTGCTGCCAAGATGTGTTGGAGATATATAGAAATGCTGATGACTTATGTAGGTTTTTTTTGTATCCTGCAACTTTGCTAAAGTTGTTGATTATTTCCACTAGCTTTTTAGTTGATTCTCTAGGATTCATTAAGTAGACTATCATGTCATCCGCAAAGAGTAATATCTTGGTCTCCTCATTGCCAATTTTAATACCCTCAATTTCTTTTTCTTCTCTAATTGCTATTGCTAGTGTTTCTAGTACAATAATAAAGGTGATAAGGGGCATCCTTGTTTTACCCCTGATCTTATTGGGAATTTATCTAGTTTATCCCCATTGCAGATGATGTTGGCTGATGATTTTAGATAGATACTGTTTATTATTTTTAGGAAAGGCCCTTCTATTCCTATGCTTTCTAGTGTTTTCAATAAGAATGGGTATTGTATTTTGTCAAAGGCTTTTTCTGTGTCTATTGAGATAATCATGTGATTTTTGTTGGTTTGCTTATTGATATGGTCAATTAAGTGAATGGTTTCCTGATATTGAACCATCCTTACATTCCTGGCATAAATCCCACCTGATGAAAGTGAATAACCCTCATGATGACTGGCTGGAGTCTTTTTGCTAGTATCCTGTTTAAAATTTTTGCTTCTATGTTCATTAAGGAGATTGGTCTGTAGTTTTCTTTCTCCGTTTTTGGCCTGCCGGGCTTTGGGATGAGTACCATATTTGAGTCATAAAATGAATTTGGTAGAACTCCCTCTTTGTTTATTATGTCAAATAGTTTGTATAGTATTGGGATTAGCTGTTCTTTCAATGTTTGATAGAATTCACTTGTGAATCCATCAGGCCCTAGGGGTTTTTTCTTTGGGAGTTCTTTGATGGCATGTTCAATTTCTTTTTCTGATATGGGATTAAGAATTCTATTTCTTCTTCTGTTAATCTAGGCAATTTATATTTTTGTAAATATTCATCCATATCACCTAGATTGGTATATTTATTGCCATATAATTGGGCAAAATAGTTTTTAATGATTGCCTTAATTTCCTCTTCATTGCAGGTGAGCTCTCCCTTTTCATCCCTAATACTGTTAATTTGATTTTCTTCTTTCCTCTTTTTTATTAGATTGACCAATATTTTGTCAATTTTGTTTGTTTTTTTTCAAAATACCAGCTTTTAGTCTTATTTATTAGTTCAATACTTCTATCACTTTCAATTTTATTAATTTCTCCCTTAATTTTTAGGATCTCTAATTTGGTTTTCTTCTGGGGGGGTTTAATTTGTTCGCTTTCAAGTTTTTTGATTTGCATGTCCAATTCATTGATCTCTGCCCTTCCTAATTTGTTAATATATGAATTTAAGGATATAAATTTTCCCCTGAGTACTTCTTTGGCTGCATCCCATAGAGTTTGAAAGGATGTCTCATCATTGTCATTTTCTTCAATGAAATTATTAATTGTTTCTATGATTTGTTCTCTAACTAGTTGATTTTGGAGAATCATATTATTTAGTTTCCAATTAATTTTTGATTTAGCTCTTCATGTACCCTTACTCATCATTATTTTTATTGCCTTATGATCTGAAAAGGTGGCATTTATTATTTCTGCTTTTCTGCAGTTGTATGTCATGTTTTTATGATATAGTATATGGTCAATCTTTGTGAATGTGCCATGTGCTGCTGAAAAGAAAGTGTATTCCTTTTTGTCCCTATTTATTTTTCTCCATATATCTACTAACTCTAATTCTTCTAAGATTTCATTCACCTCTTTTGCCTCTTTCTTATTTATTTTTTTATTTGATTTATCTAAATTTGATAGTGGTAGGTTCAGGTCTCCCACTAGTATAATATTACTATCTATTTCCTCCTTCAGTTCTCCTAGTTTCTCCATTAGAAATTTGGGTGCTATACCATTTGGTGCATAAATATTGATTAGTGATATTTCCTCATTGTCTATATTCCCTTTTATGAGGATGTATTTACCTTCCCTATCCCTTTTAATCAGATCTATTTTTACTTTGGCTTTTTCAGATATCATGATTGCAACTCTTGCCTTCTTTCTGTCAGGTTTAAGTGACTTGCCCAGAGTCACACAGCTAATAAATGCCTGAGGTCAGATTAGAATTCAGGTCTTCCTGACTTCTGGTACTTTATCCACTGTACCACCTAACTGCTCATCATTGGAATAGATGACTTCCATTTGAGGAAACTGCCTCTATCAGCATCTTCTCCACAACATACCTCTTAGAGAGTTGTCTAGAGTAGAGGTCAGCCAATTATTCACTTCTTTTTTTATGGCTCACTGTATTTACAAAGACTAGGAGAAGCCCACCCTCCATGATTTACTGACTCGGGACTTAGAGGTCTAAAGATCAAGCTACTTTTCCAGAGTTATACAACAAATATATCAGAGTTAAGACCAAAATTCAGAAACTGCTGCCTCTGAGATCATCTTTCTACTCTGTCATATTGTTTTATATGCAGAAATAAGTAGTTTTAATATAGAAGTGGGGTTAAAAAAAATAAGTGTTAATAAGAAACACAATTGTTCAGAGTTCTCATTCTATTGCCTCCATATGACCATTAAATTGGTCTTAATTACCTTTCCTATTTCTACTGCATCCTGATAACTGCTGTGTAAGTGCTAACAATAGGCTACTTTCTTCATCTCCTAACAGAATAATTCCCAGATTCCCTTTTTTCTAGAATCTGTCTTATGGTGAATTTCATTTTTTTTCTTTTTTTAAACTTAAATTATTATTTTTAATATAATTTTATTTTTAAAATATTTTCCCAAGATTACATGATTCAAGTTCTCTCCCTTCCTTCTTGCCTCCCCCCCCCCCAGATGACAAAGAATTCCACTGGGTTATATGTGTATTATCACTCAAACCTTATTTCCATATTATTCATTTTTGTAAAAGAATACTCTTTTTAAAACCAAAACCCCAAATCCTTATAGGTGAATTTCTACAAAAACCCAATCGATTCTACTTCTGCCATGCTAGTAAAGACAGTTGTGTCTCTCTAAATAGGCTCTTTTAAAACGTCTGATGAAATGACTGAATTCCCTGTAGGGTCTTACTGAATCTCTTTGCTGCCCAGTTGTAATCCTCCTTGAAGGAAAACATCTGCTATCTTCTCCAGCGTGAAGGTTTTGTTTTCTTTTTCTCTAGTCTCTCATCACGTTTCTCCCTCCAGTTTATTTGGGACCAAGGTGGTGCTGTATTTTCTGACAGCTATTTTTTTAATCCTATCAACTGCCTTCATTTATCTGTTAAACCATCCATAGTTACTCAATTCTTGGTTTCCTATTTTTTGACACAGAATTTATTTTTCAGCAGATAAAAGCATTGATTCAAAGCTTCTTTGTCCTCCTTATTTTAGGAAAAAATTTCAAGACATTTCTATCCCTAAATGATCATCTGTCCTAAGAGATATTATCCAGTTATGTTAGACTAACTCCATTAGCCTTGGCTTCCAAATAACATGAGTTGTTGAAAAATATCTCTTGTTTTTGTACTTCCTATAGAAAGGCTAAGGAGGCAATAGATAATACATTTTACTCACAAAATATTGAGACATATGGGCAGGGCAGGGGAAGCATGATAGAAACTGAAATTATTTATCAATTTTGATGGTTTTTCTGTGTCTAGAGATCCTCTGGTTTCAAGAGTTATTAATATAAAACATATGAATATAAAATTCATTTGTATTTTTTAAACTGGAAGAAAAAGGGAAATACAAAGAGAAAAATAACTAAGAATAAAGGAGAACGCATTTTAAATGACTTAAGCATTCCTAACTTAAGACATAAAATAGTTGGAAAAGCAGTAAAAGCTTCTCTAGGGAAAATATTTATTTTTTGGTTGTTAATTTTTTTCTTTAAAAAATACTCAAGACAAGCTGCCCAGATAATATAAAAGTGGATCTCAATGCAGAGCATGCACACACATTTTTAAATAAGAGTCTGACAATTACATCTGTAGCTAGGCCATGAGGGCTGGGGAACTGTGCCCTCTCCCTTTCCACTAAGGGGACTCTCTCAGTTCTGGACTCTTGCATTTGGTAACTGGGTTCAGTTCTTGGTGGAATCTGATCCTTAATGAGAAGGATCAGACTTTATTCCTACCTGAGCCCTGACTCTGGAATTTTTCTACTAGGGCACAGAAGCATCTTCACTATCCTCACTCATCACTTGGATTTCTTATCTGGTAGCTCCTTTCTGGATTGACTGGTTCCTCTGAGAACCTCAATTTTAATGAAACCATCCAGGCTAGTCATGTCTTCATTCCTCTTCTAGGACCCAATTCTCCAGACATTTCTATTGGACTTCTTCATGGCTACCTTCCCTCTTCTCTGCCCTCAGTTTTTCAACTTTCTGTTATATGTTGTATTCTCCTTTGGGGATATAAGTTCCTTGAGGGCAAGGATTGTCTCTCTTTCTACTTATGTTCTGTAATAAAATGATAATCTGTGTTGAACTGTTTCTGGTTGTGGTAAATGGATATACTCTGACTGACTAGAGATCTGCTAAGGGGAATCTTCAGGATTCTCATTTGTTATGGAGATAGAAGTACTTCTGAGAGATGGAGAGATAGAGAGATGCTGCTAGAGGGGTTGCTCTGGGCTGCCTATTGATCCCTAATAATAACTAATTATTAAGTTTAAGATTAAATTATTTCCTACCCTCCACCCTTCACCTCCCAGTTTTCCACCCAAAGCCCTCCTGCCACCCTTTTCACCTCCCCCAGTTTTAGTCAGTCACCTTTCTATATAACTCAAAGGTGAACTGAGAGGTTTAGAGATGATACTCTTGTTCTCTTTCTCAGGTAAGGAGGTTTATTGGGAAAGATAGGACAGGATGGAAATTGAAGGTGAGAGGGATAGGGGTGTCCCTAGTCTACAAGGAGAATTAGGAGGGTTTGGGAAATGTCAGTCCAGTCACAGCTGTGACTCAGAGACAGTCAGAGAGTTTGGAGGACAAGTATTTTCTTCTTTCTTTAGTCAGATAATCTCTGCTTCAGTAATTCAAGTCCAGACTCTGTCCAAAGCCATAAAGGTCTCTCTGCCTGTCAGGAAAAGCTAGTATATCTCCTTTGATCAGAAAACCCAAAGAGAGCAAATCTCTTCAGTTCATCTCCCCTGGCCAGCTCCAACTGCCTCTCCTGGGAACATTTCATTTGGAATCTTCCCCTTGATTAGCAGATCAGGTCCCCAGCTTTGTTTCTTGCATGCTTGTCTTGTCTTGTAAGTCCTCTCTCTCTTCATGCCTCTTCCATGGTTCCCAGTGAGGTGCTTAGAGGAAACACTGAATAAATGTTTGCTGGTTTGACTTGGGCTCCTTTTCTCAGAGTCATTTTCTTTTATACCTTACCCTATCCTAATTTAGAGCTCAGGGGGAAATTGTTGTTATTCAGGAATGTCTGAATCTTCAGGATCCCATTTGGAATTTTCTTAACAAACAGACTGGAGTTGTTTTTTGTTTTTAGTTGTTGTTTTTT
This sequence comes from Monodelphis domestica, assembly GCF_027887165.1. Taxonomy (NCBI): domain Eukaryota; kingdom Metazoa; phylum Chordata; class Mammalia; order Didelphimorphia; family Didelphidae; genus Monodelphis; species Monodelphis domestica. The sequence continues at coordinate 290,533,106 of NC_077232.1, read as the reverse complement.
TCCTCCAATTCATTTTACAGATAAAGAATCTGAGGCAAATAGAATTATGTGATTTCCCAGGGTCACACATCTAATAAGTATCTGAAGTTGGGTTTGAACTCAGGTCTTCCTGATTTCAGATCTATCATTCGGTCCGCCGTGGCAAAATTACTTAAAGCTTATACCCTAACTTCCCAAATGGAGGAACAGAAAATTATTCAAAATACAATATGAGCCAAGTATAAGATGTGTACCATCCATGTAGATTTTATTTATATGTCTACAAAGGTTATCCAAATATTCCTAGCATCTTACCTCTACAAAGTTTACTAACCTCTATCCAGCCATTACTTTTCCTGAAATGCAGGTCTGATTTCATGTTACTGCTTATTCAGTAAACTACATTGGCTCCTAATTGCCTCCAGGGCCAAATACAAAATGCACTGCTTAGTACGCAAAGTGAAGTGCTTCCTGACCTGGCCCCTTCCTGCCTTTCCAACCTTATTGCTTCTGCCTCACAACACAGTCTTTGATCCAGTGGCTCAGGGCTACTTGCTATCAGACAAAAAAGGCACTGCACCTCTCAGCTCTGGGCATTCTCTTTAGCTGCCCCCTATGTCTGGGCTGTTCTCCCTCTTCCCTCTTTTAACAGACTGGAGTTGTTTTTTGTTTTTAGTTGTTGTTTTTTTCCTCCAATTCATTTTACAGATAAAGAATCTGAGGCAAATAGAATTATGTGATTTCCCAGGGTCACATATCTAATAAGTATCTGAAGTTGGGTTTGAACTCAGGTCTTCCTGATTTCAGATCTATCATTCGGTCCACCGTGGCAAAATTACTTAAAGCTTAAACCCTAACTTCCCAAATGGAGGAACAGAAAATTATTCAAAATACATTAATATCTCCATTTCTACAGGAAGCCTTCCTCATCTCTTTTTTTTTAGTTTATTTATTTAATTAATTAATTTAGAATATTTTTTTTCCATAGTGACATGAATCATGTTCTTTCCCTCCCCTCCTCCCACTTCCCTCCCATAGCCTCCACTGGATTTTACATGAGTCATTGATCAAGACCTATTTCCATATTATTAATATTTGCACCAGAGTGATCATTTACAGTCTATATCCCCAATCATATTCCCATCAACCCATGTGATCAAGAAGTTGTTTTCTTTTGTGTTTCTACTCCCACAGTTCTTCCTGTGGATTCATTCTTTCTCATAAGTCCCTCAGAATTGTCCTGGCCCATTGTATGGCTGCTAATAGAGAAGTCCATTACATTAGATTGTGCCATAGTATATCATTCTCTGTGTATAATGTTCTCCTGGTTCTACTCCTTTCACTATGCATCAGTTCCAGGAGGTCGTTCCAGTTCCCATGGAATCCCTCCACTTTATTATTCCTTTCAGCACAATAGTATTCCATCACCAACATATATCCCAATTTCTTTAGCTATTCCCCAATTGAAGGGCATCCCCTCATTTTCCAATTTTTGCCACCACAAAGAACGCAGCTATGAATATTCTTGTACATGTCTTTTTCCTTATTATCTCTTTGGGATACAAACCCAGCAGTGCTATGGATGGATCTGTGAATTTTAAAACTACTCCACCCTACTCAGACCATACTTTAGAAGACTGGATTTAGCTCTTTCCTGATTTGTAAGAATGGAGATACTTGGTCTAATAGAATCAGGTCTTGAGAACTCTACATTACTCCACCCTACTTAGTTTAACAAGGTCAGGAATACTCAAGGATTAAGTATCTAAGAATATGGCCTTCAACAGACATATGCAGAAACAGCTGACAGACCCCTGGGCCATCCTAAGTCAAGCTAAGCTAACATTGGTACAGATGAGATGCAGGAAAGTGATGTAAAACTGTCTATATGGGGCACATGACTTCCTCTCTTCGCTCTCTTTCCCTGGAGAGGCGGCTCTGGCTGGCAGCGTGCTAAGTGTTCTGACATCTTGGCATGGTGGCAGCTATTTGTCTGGGTTTTGGTGGTGAGTTTGCCCTTGAGCTAATTCAGGTTCAGGCATCTTGGCTGGGGCCTCTTGGAGATCAGGCTGATTCCTTCCTTCTTTACTCTCCAAAACCTTACCTTCCTAGAGCCTCTAATCTTCCCCCTGGCACAAGCCAGGCAGGTGAAATCCTACACCCTTTCCTTCTCCCTTCTTCTTAATTTCTTTCCACTATATTAATTAAATCACCATAAATTTCCAGCTGACTTGGATATTTTTTTTTATTTGGGATATCCATGGCAACCAAATAATTGATATAGTTTAAGTCACAACACTAAAATTATCCTTTACAGATCAAAGGGAAGACAGTCTTTTAGTGCCCTTTGGGCATAGTTCCAAATTGCCCTCCAGAATGGTTGGATCAATTCACAACTCCACCAGCAATGAATTAATGTCCTGACTTTTCCACACCCCCTCCAGCATTCATTACTTTCTGTTGTTGTCATGTTAGCCAATCTGCTAGGTGTGAGGTTGTTTTCAGAGTTGTTTTCATTTGCATCTCTCTGATTATAAGAGATTTAGAACACCTCATCTCCTTTTAATTCCAATGCCTTCCTTCTGTTAATTGTTTCCTGCTTATCCTATACATAGTCTGTCTTGTATATATTTGTTTCTATATTTTATGAAATTGTAAGCTCTTTGAAGGCAGGGACCAACTTTTGTCTCTCTTTTTTTTTAAACCCTTACCTTCTTTTCTTAGAATCAAAAGCATGTATTGGTTCCAAAGCAGAAGAGCGGTAAGACAATGGGGTTCAAGTCACTTGCCCAGGGTCACATAGTTAGGAATTGTCTCAGGTCAAATTTGACCCCAGAACCTTTCATCTCTAGGCCTGGTTCTCAATCCAGCTTCCCCCCTTTAAAAAAAATCTGTAGTGCTTAGCACAGTGTCCAATATATAATAGGTGTTACATGTTTGTTGATTGATGGAGGTATACACACATGCATATATGTATACATAAATCTTTGTATACAAGCATGCACATAACATATGCATTGCTAAGGCATATATGTACATATACATTGGCATATGCATATACATTCTTATAACCTTCCACAGTTATTAAAATGGTCTGAAATATGAGCTCCTGGTATTTGTTCCTGCACACACACACACACACACACACACACACACACACACACACATATGTGCATGTGTTTCCTTCTCCTTCCTTCCTTCCTGGGTTCAATCTCTAAGAATTCTCTGTGCACATTTCTAAGTGCTCTTTGAGGGCTGGAATGTAGTCTATGGTCTGCTGGTTGTTTTGAATTTCAGAAAGAGGGAAAAGCAAGGCCATTTCACCATGACAAATAGGGGAGACTGTTTTTCCTATGGCATGTAAAAAGTCTCTGACCATTCAGCTGTCGTGATATTAGAGACCACACACAGGCTGAAGGTGCCATCAAAAGAAAGAGGTCCTTTGATTTCAGATGGAAACTATAAAAATGAGCAGATGATTCTCTTCCATCAGTAGCTTTCATCTCTGCATATCAGGATGTATAACCTACACGCTGTAGTGGAATTGACTGTAGCATAAGTATGCCTACACTCCCTTTGATGAATCTGTTCTTCATCTTCTAATTCTGAGTGAGCCTCAAGCTTTTCCTTTGCCTTCTTCTATTCTCTTTCTAGATTAGGGATTCTCAACATTTTTGGTGTCCCCTTTTGCAGTCTAGTGAAACTTAGGGACTTTTCTCAGAATAATGTTTTAAAAGAATTGAAATGAATGTGAAATGTTAGTTAAAGGTTACTATTTTAAAAGATTTCATTTTCCCCATTCAAGCCTATGCTGCCTTGAAATCAACCCATGAACCCTGAAAACCTATTTTCTACACCCTCTCCATGATCCTATCAGTAGCTTTTCTTCCTTCACCTGTCTGATCTCACTCCTTTCCCTTCTTTCTGTCTCAGAACACTGTACTCCATTCATCCATCATTTTAATGTAGTTTCAAACAATTTAAAAATGCTAGCTAGAGCAATGCAATGATCCAAGACATACCTGAGGGACTTAGGAGAAAGAACTGTGGGAGCAGAAACACAAAAGAAAAACAACTGCTTGATCACATGGGTCAATGGGGATATGGTTGGGGAAGTAGCCTCTAAACAATCACCCTAGTGCAAATATCAATAATAGGGAAATAGGTCTTGATCAATGACACAAGTAAAACCCATTGGAATTGCTTGTTGGCTAGGGGAGGGGAGTTGGAAGGAGGGGAGAGGAAGAACATTAATCATGTAACCATGGAAAAATGTTCTTAATTACTTAAATAAAACAAATTTTTTAAATGCTACCTGGATTTTTTTTTAATTTAGAGAGGGTATATATAGTAATGGTAAATTAAAATTTCTAATGCAAATTTATAGTTGGAGATCCATGACTAATTTTTTGTTGGTTTATATATCACTTCCAACAGTGTCACTTGACTAGAAATAGGCGATTTGTCTCATTCTATCTAAAACCAAATGGAAGCAAGCCATCAGGAAACTCATCTGTGGAAAGGATGAATTGGAGAGGGTAGGCATTTGAAGCAGGGAGACCAATAAGAATCTATTACAATTGTCAAGGTCAGTGATGAGGATGGCCTCATCTAGAATGATGCTGTGAGTAGAACAAAAGATACCATTACAGAAATAGTATAAATAAGATAGTTTTATATAGATTGTTTTTATCATAATAAAAAAAGAGATTATGATTATGCTTCAAAGCAGTTTTTGTTTGTTTGGGGATTTTTTTTCTTAGCATATCCAGATATTGCACTTTGACAAAGGCTTCTTCTGCAACTATATATTTTAGCATGTCCTCTCAGGTATTTTAGTTTTTAATATGATTAATCAGGTTAATTGTTTTTCTAAAGTAAAATCATCCATGAGTCCCTGAAATAAATCAAACTTGATAATTGTGAATGACTTTTTCTTTTGTATAATGTTTTGTCATCTTTTTCCTGAAGTTTTCAGTTTAATTTTTTGATTCAATATTCATTAATGATTTTGGTTTATAGTTCTCATTCTTTTTGTAAAACAAAATCTTCTCTGATTTAGATATTAGAACTATATTTGACTTGTAAAACGAGCTTGTTAGAATGTTTCCCTTTTCTGTTTTGGAGAATAATGTGTACAAAATAGTTATTAATTATTTAAAAATTTGATAGCATTTGCCTGTAAATCCATCTGGACCAGATTTTTTGACTCTCTTAATTTTTTCTCAACTAGTTCAATTTCCTTTTCTAAAATTAGGTTAAGTTCTCCATTTGGTGTCTACTCATTTGGGTATCATATTTTATTTTATATAGTTTTCTTTCAAACTCTTAATTTGTTGACATTAAACCATGTCTCTAGATTGGTTATTAATAGACATTTGGATCAAAATTCTAATTTTTAAGTCAATTCTTCCCAGTAGGTGGAGCTATAATTCTTGTTGTATGCAATTGTGATGCAGGGGAGAAAAACATTTTCTATTCATTTATTCTTCCTAATTCATAGGTAAAGATTTAGAAGAACACAGAGCTTATCTTGAGCTTACACAGAAGTAAAGAAAGTTAGAAAATGAAGGTCTCTTTAAAAATATTTTTCTAGTGAAAAATATTTAATTCTTAAATGTCAAACTTAATGAAATACCTCTATAATATTTCCTGGTAAAAATTATCATTATACTCTAATCCAAGGGCCCTTAATCTAGGGTTCACAAAATTTTTAAAGAAGTATTTTACTTTGATGGCTATATTTAAGTAGATTTGTTTTCCTTAGAACAATATGTATTTTAATGCATCAAAAAAAACAAGTTATTCCAAGAAGGGATCTATAGAATTCACCAGTCCACAAGGAGTCCACAATCCAAAAAAAAAAAAAAGTTAATAACTTCTGTTACAAGCCTACTTTTGGGAAAATTTGAAAACTTTTTTACTCCTTTGCCTCTATTGTACAAAAAATATCTCCTCACACGACATTATAGGGATCTTCCTTTCACTGGAAAGTGAAACTTGTTAGAGGCATGGGAATGAACCACATGATGTCTAAAGGTAATTTTTCTATCTGATTGGTTCTTTGGCAACAATGAAACAATGTTATTAATGGAAATAAACTGGGATTTTTTTTGGATTTTGAAAAAAAGTGGATATAAGATATATATATATGTTTATATATATATATATATATATATGAGATACATAAGTGACAATGTCTATACTAGCTTCTCAGTTTTATGACCTTGAAAGTCCCTTCACCTTTTTAGGACTCAGATTCCTCACCTGGAAAATGGGAGGATCAGATGAAGGTGGCATCTAAGGTTCTTTCTAGGTCTAACATTCTATGATTTTGTTTCCATCAAAATCATTAAAGGTCAGAACTGAATGGGAGTCAATAGTGAACAGCAAATTCTCCTTAGCCACAGAAGCTATTTATACTATGATATAATCAAGAAAATCTTATTTAATGATTCTCTACTGGGGAAATCCTAACCCCTTCCCATACTACAGATCCCAAGATGGCAACCTTTTATTGTCTTTCTTCCCTTGACTTGAACTTTAATCCTAAACCTTATATATATGTATCTTAACCATTCAGCATTTCCAAAATTGTGCTCCTGTTTTTATTAGGTTCCTACAATTTCTTTTTGTGTGTCACTAATGAAAGTTTTTAGTATTGTGCCCCTTAGCCCTAGGGTTACTTTGAGTAACCCTAACCCATTGTGGTGGGGCACACAGCAGGCTCTCCATAAATGCTAATTGACTGATTGATATAAAGGTGGCAGAAAAAGTATTTGTTGAGCACCTACTATGGGTCAGGCACTATTATAAACATTTTTAAAATATCATCCCATTTGATACAGCACTCAGAGGGAACAGAACTTAGGTTCAGGACAATCTTTACCATTCCACTAAATTCTTTTCCACTGATTCCCATACAAATTCCTCAAGACTTATAGTAAAACTATGTAGTTTAGCTTTCCCCTGGGAGAAAAATAAATTTTGGAGGGTTGATGAATAATCATTCTCATCAAACTTGCACAGTCCAAGTAACACATGGTAAATCCAAATCAATTCACCATTAGTCCTTCAGATTCAGGAGTCATGTCAGAATTCCTCTTCCTTATCCAAGAAACATACTATTGAACAAGATTGCGTGCACCAAGACTCAAATTTAGGCACTCTCAAATTTGGGATTGACTATCAGGTAAGCCCCAATGTGGAAATGGTCTTCTCTCAGGAACTCTCCTCTTAGGCCACATGCTTCTGAAGATTTTCTGTCAATTCTTTGACTGTTGCCATCCTGTGATCCATTCGTAGGAAATCTAGTCTCTGATTCATATTTTTGAAAGGAAACAGAAAGGAACAAGGCAGACAAAGTCAAAGAACATCTCTCTCTAGCTACATGGACAAATATGGTAACCTTGTTTTATGGAACCCCCATATTTACCTTTGTCCCTTACTTTACCTTCAGGGAACTCCCAGAGAGACTCTTGTCTTAGACTGAACAATAAGTCTTAAGTATATTTTGTCTTAGAAGTTTCTCTCATTGTATTTAAACCTTTCCCAGGTAGTACCGACTCTGGCTGTAATCTTCCTTCCCTTGTCTCCATGTAAGCCAATCAATTGTCCTTCCTGTTTTTATTCACTAAAAGGTTTATAAGAACCCCAAGTTCTTTAGTTCTTTGGAAAATCCCCTTTCGAGGTACATTTTCCCAGAGACAGTATCCCCAGAGTCCCAGAGCTGATCTCTGTGTGGTATTTTGTGTATGACTCTGTGTTGGAGCCATTAGAACATTGTCTCCCTTGTCCTAATTAAAGACTTTGATGGTTCCATGATTTTCAAGATTGACAAATATATACAACTCACAATATGAAGAAGTCACCAGAATTCACCATTAACTGTTTTGGGGGTGAATAAGATGCATAAGGAACTGGTTTCCCTTTGACAAAACAGTTTCATTCTGCTATATGCTGGTGAAGAAAGAAAGGTGAAAAGAGAAAGGAAGGAAGGAGAGTGGGGGGGCAAAGAAGAGAGAGAAAGGGAGAAGAGGGAGAAGAGGTAGAGGAGGAAGAAGAGGAGGAAGAAGAGGAGGAAGAAGAAGAAGAAGAAGAAGAAGAAGAAGAAGAAGAAGAAGAAGAAGAAGAAGAAGAAGAAGAAGAAGAAGAAGAAGAAGAAGAAGAAGAAGAAGAAGAAGAAGAAGAAGAAGAAGAAGAAGAAGAAGAAGAAGAAGAAGAAGAAGAAGAAGAAGAAGAAGAAGAAGAGGAGGAGGAGGAGGAGGAGGAGGAGGAGGAGGAGGAGGAAGAGGAGGAGGAGGAGGAGGAAGAAGAAGAAGAAAAGGAAGAGGAGGAAGAAGAAGAAGAAAAGGAAGAGGAGGAGGAAGAAGAAGAAAAGGAAGAGGAGGTAGAAGAAGAAGAAGAAGAAGAAGAAGAAGAAGAAGAAGAAGAAGAAGAAGAAGAAGAAGAAGAAGAAGAAAAGGAAGAGGAAGAAGAAGAAGAAGAAGAAAAGGAAGAGGAAGAAGAAGAAGAAGAAGAAAAGGAAGAAGAAGAAGAAGAAAAGGAAGAAGAAGAAGAAGAAGAAGAAAAGGAAGAGGAGGTAGAAGAAGAAGAAAAGGAAGAGGAGGTAGAAGAAGAAGAAGAAGAAGAAGAAGAAGAAGAAGAAAAGGAAGAAGAAGAAGAAGAAGAAAAGGAAGAGGAGGTAGAAGAAGAAGAAAAGGAAGAGGAGGTAGAAGAAGAAGAAGAAGAAGAAGAAGAAGAAGAAGAAGAAGAAGAAGAAGAAGAAGAAGAAGAAGAAGAAGAAGAAAAGGAAGAGGAAGAAGAAGAAGAAAAGGAAGAGGAAGAAGAAGAAGAAGAAAAGGAAGAGGAAGAAGAAGAAGAAGAAAAGGAAGAGGAAGAAGAAGAAGAAGAAAAGGAAGAGGAAGAAGAAGAAGAAGAAAAGGAAGAGGAAGAAGAAGAAGAAGAAAAGGAAGAGGAAGAAGAAGAAGAAGAAAAGGAAGAGGAAGAAGAAGAAGAAAAGGAAGAGGAAGAAGAAGAAAAGGAAGAGGAAGAAGAAGAAGAAAAGGAAGAAGAAGAAGAAGAAGAAGAAGAAGAAGAAGAAGAAGAAGAAGAAGAAGAAGAAGAAGAAGAAGAAGAAGAAGAAGAAGAAGAAGAAGAAGAAGAAGAAGAAGAAGAAGAAGAAGAAGAAGAAGAAAAGGAAGAAGAAAAGGAAGAGGAAGAAGAAGAAGAAGAAAAGGAAGAGGAGGAAGAAGAAGAAGAAAAGGAAGAAGAAAAGGAAGAGGAAGAAGAAGAAGAAGAAAAGGAAGAGGAAGAAGAAGAAGAAGAAAAGGAAGAGGAAGAAGAAGAAGAAAAGGAAGAGGAAGAAGAAGAAAAGGAAGAGGAAGAAGAAGAAGAAGAAGAAAAGGAAGAGGAGGAAGAAGAAGAAGAAAAGGAAGAGGAGGAAGAAGAAGAAGAAAAGGAAGAGGAAGAAGAAGAAGAAGAAAAGGAAGAGGAGGAAGAAGAAGAAGAAAAGGAAGAGGAAGAAGAAGAAGAAAAGGAAGAGGAGGAAGAAGAAGAAGAAAAGGAAGAGGAGGAAGAAGAAAAGGAAGAGGAGGAGGAAGAAGAAGAAAAGGAAGAGGAGGAAGAAAAAGAAGAGGAAGAGGAGGAAGAAGAAGAAGGAGGAGAAGGAGGAGGAATAGGAGGAGGAGGAACAGGAGGAGGAGGAGCAGGAGGAGAAGGAGGAGCAGGAGGAAGAGGAGGAGGAAGAGGAGTAGGAGGAGGAGGAGAAGGAGGAGGAGGAGGAGAAGGAGAAGGAGAAGGAGGAGAAAGAGAGAGAGAGAGCTAGTCTGTCACCTCACTTTTACAGACTACAGATCAAAGATGCTCTTCTAACATAGTCCATCTTCAAATTTCCAATCAACAATCAAGAGTTCCTAATATTCTGTCTGCAAGTCAAGAAAGAATAGACATTTCAACACTCTGTGGAAAGGTGCCCCTCAGATGAGGACTCATAGTTAAAATCCTCCTGTCTTGTCAGTCCTGTTTTTACAACAGTCCTTGCTTCCATTTCCCTCTGTTTTACTCTTACTTTCAAAACTAGTTCAGAGCCCTCAGGACCTCTGAACTATTACAGCAATCTCCCAATTACCCTCCTCGCTTGTGGTCTCTCTTGTCTCTAATTCTCCTTCCACACAGTTGGCTAAATAATTATGCTGAATCACTTCCTTGCTTAAGAAGCTCCTTACTGCCTAGAATATAAAACATTCTCACCTTGATATCTGAAGCTCTTTATAATCATCTGTTCCAGACTTTTTCATTTAACATCATTCTCCTTCAAGCACTCTATATATTATAGCTAAAGTGGCCTATTTATTATTCCTTAGAATCAGAATTTCACCTCCCTCCTTTTTGCCTTTGCTAGGGCTATATCACATGCCTAGAAGACACTAGTTCTTAATCTCTGCCTCTCAGGAGCCTTAGCTTTGATCAAATGCCAGCTCCTCTGGAATCTTTTTTTCTGACTCCACTAATAATTAATTTCCTTCCCCCCTTCAAATTACTTTGAATTGTGTAAACCTCAAATTTCCTTAGACTTATAAATGTTGGAAATTTCACCATTGGGATATTTCATACTTGAAAAATTTCTTACTGATAGTCTATTGGAATGGGAACCCCATTGGCATGGGAGGTTCCTTCTCTTCCCTTCTTAAGATTACTTTAGGACAGAAACCCTTTGCTGAACAATGGAAAGGACTTTGACCTATGCTTAAGCATAGAACAGGAATTTCTTTGAGTCTTGATTGATTTTAGAATTGATACAATGGAGATACTTGGAATAAATCTCCACCCTATTCAGTCCTAATAGGATTGAGTAAGGGCTGCAGCCTAGATCAAAATTTAATTATTCCAATCTCTACCCTACTCAGGTTAACAGGATTTAGAAAGGGCTGTAGCAAAGGAGTATAGATTTAATCATTTGAAAATATGACCTTCAACAGACATGTGCAAAAGCCAGAAACCTCTGGGCGGTCCTGGGTTAAGCTAGAGCCTCCATTGGCACAGGGAGATTGATGAACAGGGATTGGTAGATGGGAGAACTGAGGGGAGGAACTTGGATGGTTTCCTTAAAGATAGGGGGTCTGAAGACTCAGGGAGGTGGTTGAGGTTTTGGTCGGTGTGGTTCCTGGGCTCTGAGAAGGCTCGCTCTGAAGGAAGCTGAAGGTGGGGGCCTCTGAGACTGTTTCTCCATTTTGGACACGTGAGTAATAGGGACTGATCTCTTTTCTTTGCCCCAGCTATCTAAGGGCTTGGGCCTTTTGGCCCAGCCTAAACAGAAGGGGTATTTAAGCCCTATTCCCTTCTCTCCCTTTTTCTCTCTCTCTATCTCTAATTCCCTTCTTACTCCTATTGTAATTAAACTCCAAAAAAGGCTGACGGCTGACTTGAGTTTTTCATTTAGGAATTACATAGCTGATTCCTTGGCGACCTTAAATTAATATATATCAGTCTTTTAAAGTGATTCCCTTGTTACAATTGTGTGTATATACCTAGTAGAATGCAAATGCCTGAAGAGTCAGAACTGTCTTTTGTTGTGTCTCGGCTTCTTTTTGGGAGGTGGTGTGGGATTTGAATCCAGGTCCACTGAATTCAGTGTCTCTGTTTCTTGCTCAGAGTCTATGACATAGCCACTTAATAAATGTATATCAAATTTAAAAACTGGATTAAATATAGGCTACAAAAAATGAAATCATTCGAAGCGTAATTCATATATCAAGTCATGAAAACAATACTGTAGGGCAGGACATCACTTGCCCCATCAACTCAGCAAACCACTCAAAGGCAAGAGAGTGCAGAGACAATATAGTCTTAGAGGCCCTCTGCCCCTTTTGTCTTTCGTGGAAAAGATCTGGTTTGATTTATACTGCTGTAATTTACTTCAGCATCTGGTGACCCAAGGGGCCAGGAAGGTTTAGGAGAGTGGAAGGCCTGGCTGATGTTTCATAATTATAACTGACAGCCTCTGGAAAGTATGTTTAGCACTGCTCCATTCCCAGTGAAAAAGAAGCAAATGGTCCCAAATGCCTTACAAAGCTAGAGGGCTACATCCCAAGCTGGAGGGCTGGTGCACTAGGGAGTGTCCTTTCTAACATGCCCTTATGGAAGTTTTAAAAAGAAGTAGGTAGAGATCAGGAACAGAAATTACCTTCTCAGAATGTCTGAAACCTTCCATTATCTAAAAAGAAGATAAACCTGACCCAGATGCTTATCCTTCAGCACGTTGCCTGGTATTCCCATTTCAAATATTTCTTTGTGTTTATTTGGAATAAATACTGAATAAATCATTTTGAAAAGAAATTCGACAATTTGATTTTAAAATGTCAGCTTCCCTATAGAGATTGTGATATCTTGATAGGTAGAAAACTGGCTTCTTTTGAGGATAGAGGGGATCTAAGGACATGAAGGACAGAAAATGAAACAAACAAACAAAAAAGGACAGGACCTAAATGTTTTTCTTTTTCTTTTACAGAAAATATAACATCCAGTACCTATGGCTATATCAACCCAGTGAAGAGCTAGTAAATATACAGGTAATCTCAGTTTCTTGAGGAAAGAGATTTTTTTCATCTCTGAATCCCATAATGCTTTGCACATAGGAGATGCTTTATCAATGTTTAATGCAGTTTAGTTGATTAAAATAAAAAGCAATGAACAGCATTTTCCTCCTGAGATTTGCCATGGAAGAAGAGCTTTAAGAGGCCAATCAATAATCAATCAATAAACATTTAGTAAGTGCATACTATTGGCTAAGAATTGTGCTAAGCCCTGGGGAAACAAAGAGAGGTAAAATATACTCCCTGCCCACAAGGAACTTATTATCTAATGAGAGAGACAACATGCAAATGCTTATCAGTAAAGCAATCAATCAACATTTGGTAAATGCCTAATATGTGCCAGGCATGGTGGTAAGCCCTGGGGATGCAAAAGGAATAAAGGACAGCCCCGGTCCTCAAGGAACTTCCGATCTAATGAGAGATAATGTGCAAACTAATGTGTACCAAGCAAACTATAGACATTCTAACTAGGAAATTTTTATATCATCTCCAGCATGACTTTTCTTTAGGTATCTTTAGTCTAGTCCAACTTGGTTTACTATCTGTGTTCTCAGTTCTCTTTTAGAAGTATATCTGGAACTGTGATGTGAGAGTAGAACTATGATGTCTCTACTCTCCTTGATGGAGAAAAGAGTTTGTCATAAATATTTTTACAGATATTTTCCATCTTTCTTATTTACATGGCTTTCTGGTTTTATCCTCAAAGACCCTCTGGATGATTTTTATTATTTGGTTCTCTTACTAGACTTTGTAGAACTACTTTTGAGTTTCATTGTTTCAATTTCTCACAATGTTTGTTCTACCATACTTCTTCACAAGAATTACACATGATTTTACAATCTGAACCATTGTTGTCTTTGGTTTCCTTGTGTTCCATTTGGCCAAGTAAGTTATATATATTTGCTGACTAAGTTGACTTTAGGACTTTTTGATCTCCTCAATCAACTGATTTACTTCTACATGAAAATATTTTAAGCAATGTGTTTCCCTCCATACATATCCCCTTTTTTGTATCAGTATTCTTAAATAGGTAAGATTCAAATTATTTTCAAAATATGCTTTATTTTTCTCATCTTTATTTTTTTCTTGTAGCACTGTCCTAATTTAATCTTAGACCTAAAAGGCAGTGATCTGGATCTGTATAGAGTCCTGGTTCAGAAATGACTCACATCAGTAATGAGTTGTTTCCTACTGTTAAATATAGTTTCATTTGGAGGGAAGCTTTTTGGTGCTTGCCATATCCAGGGTCTTTCCGTTGTTTTCTAAAAAATATGAGGCTTCATGTTTCATATATAGGAATGAGGTTTCCACATACTCTACCAGACATTGATTTGTCTCATTATTTCCTACATATTTATCATCTTTTTCAACTCATTTTTGCATGAAGTCACCAATTATCAAAGTATATGTTGATTTAATCTGATGATTCCTTTGTTCATTGTAAAATTCCTCTTCATTTTCATTCTCTACAGCAGACAAGGTAGAGAAGTTATAATTATTTTCATAATGGTTTTACAGACAATAGCTTATGTTCTAATGGAGGAGACAATGGGTAAATAACTGGTTGCATACAAAATAAAAGCCCAGATGAAATAAGGAAATATAATATGACCAAATGTCTTATAACCATGGGCCTTTGGGCTCATGATAAAATCCAACTTATTTGTTGCTTCTTTGCGAATTTGAGAGTCATTGTCTCCTAAGGTTTCAAACTCTTATGACAGAAGATCTGACATGTGTTATATTCATATTATATTTAAAACACACAGATGGTTTTAAAACTGTATGATTCTTGCCATTTTCTGACTTCTTTTCCTCTATTTTATTCCTATCCCTGAAGAAGTGGAAGGTGGTCCCATAGGACTGAGGGTCATTTTGGTTTTTTCTTTGTTTTATGGGTTGCCATGGCAGAAGAATTCATTACCAAGTGACCAGACCAACAATGACAAACTACTGTGAACATAGCAAGACTGGTCCTTGAAAAGCAGACTTATTGTGTTTTTAGGACTATATTCACAGCTTTTCCAGAATGCAGAAAGTTGATAGAGTTGTCAATCCACTAGAATATCCTTTGAGAATATGGCATCATTCCTAGATCATGAAGAATCCCTGGAGCAGGACTTTTCAGAGATCCAAATGGAGATGTGATATAAATAGAGGAGAAAAGAAGAAAGTAACATAACTATGACTCAATGGAGAATTCTTTTGTAAATATGTATGTTTGTTTCTCTTTGGACTGCTCAACAGTATTGCTACAAATTCCAAATAATTCTTCTTTATTCCTTTCAAAATAAAGAGTGAACATATTGCTCAAAAAGTGCAGTTTTGGAGAAGAAATCAAATCAAATATATGAAAAAATGACCTAAATCACTATTGAATAAAGAAATACAAATTAAAACAACTCTGAAGCACAAGCTTACACTTGTCAGAAATGAAAAATGCTGGAGTGAATGAAGGAAAACTAGATCTACTAATGAACTACTGGTAGAGAACTGGTTCAACCATTGTGGAGAACAAATTTGAACTATGCCCAGAGTACTTTAAAACTGTGCATTCTCTTTCATTCAGCAGTACCATTACAAGGTCTACATTCCAAAGGGATCAAAGAAAAAGGAAAAGAGCAGCTGTTTTGTGGTGACAAAGAATGATAAATTGAGGGAATGCCAATTAGTTGAGGAATGACTGAACAAGTTGTGGCATATAATTGTGATGAAGTATTATTATACCTTAAAAAATGATGGGAGTAGAGAAAAGTTCAGGGGAAAAAAAAAACATGATGAGAACTATTTGAACTGATACAAAGTAAAGTGAGAAGAACCAGGAGATCACTGTACACAGTAACAGAAATGTTATAATGATGATCAACTATAAAAGACTTGACTAGTATGATCAATTCAAAGATCCAAGACAATTCCAAAGAACTCATAGTAGACAAATGTTATACATCTCCAATGAGAAAATCGATAAATTCTGAATGTAATGAAAATGAAAAATTTTCACTTTATTTTCCTTGCTTAAAAAAATATGGATAATATGTAACTATGTTTTGCATGATTTCACATGTATAATTGCTTACCTTCTCAATGACAGCAGGGAGGAAGAGAATTTGGAACTTGATATTAAAAAAATGTTAAAAATCAATATTTTTTAATTTAAAAAATAAAATGGGCAGAAAGAACAAATTTGGAAAACATTGTGTTGTTTTTGGATACATCAATTATCTAATTGAAATGTAGAAAAAGAAAAACACAAAATCAGTAATTCTACTGTTTACTTCTTAGTCAGCCCCATAAAAGCTACCCAATATAAGATTTTTGAGGAGCCACATCATGGCTTGAATATACTTTATTTGCTGTGCTTGACCCAAGGATGCAGTACTAGGCACAACAGGGTGAGGGGAAGCCTAAAGAGGCTTATTATATAGGATTAATATTGGGAAAACTTTCTAACAATCAGAGTTGCCCCTCATTGAAGATCTTCCAGCAGAGACCAGATGGTCATTTGAAAAGAAAGCTCTTATTTTATTCCCCCAAAAGATGGAAGAATGAACAAGGGGAAAATCTGTTCTCAATCTGATTACTCACTAATAGGGAACAACTCGTTCTTGTGGTAGAAATGATAGGAACTAGATAAAAGAAAGGTAATTCAGATATAGTTTTACATGTATTCTAGATCTAAAACACCAATGTCAAAGGATTCAGAAAGAAGGTTGTATCATAAGGAATCAATTGTTTCAGGAAATGTCAACCCTGGAAGTATGGAAGATGCTTTTTAAGGAAATTCTGAAAAAAAAAAAACAAAGAGGAATCATTCCATGAGAGCAAATGAGATTAGTCTAGCCAAACAATTTATATTTTTTTAATAGAAATGTGATTAGAAAATGGAAGACAGAAGCAAGACCCAATGATTACAGCTAATATCATGGCACAGTCTATTAAAAAATAGGGTTGAAAATGATGAAGCTCAGAATAAACTAGAGCTGGAGAGGAAAGTAAAGGACAACAAAAAGCATAGGGAAGAAATATATAATTATATGTTTATATAATTATATGTTATAATTATATAATATAATCAATATAATATATAATAAAAATATATAATGAAAGAAAAAGAGAACAAAGAAGAGATGAGACTTTTGCTTGGGGTGAATGGGATGATAACAACTGACAAGAGAAGGCTGAACTACTCAATCTTTATTTTGTTTATATTTTCTATGGCAGAACAAAACTTGCAGAATAAAAATGAATAATAAAGGTTGATACTCAAGAAAAATAAGGGTCCTTCACTGCCCTTGATTAATCAAGTCACCAGGCAAAGACAAATACATCCTGAAACAACTGGAATATGCAGTTGCTAAAACAACTACTCAAATTAACAAGCATTTATTGAGCACCTACACTTAGCAAGACACTATGCTAAGCGCTGGATATACAGAAAAAGACAAAAGACAGTCCTTGTCCTCAAGGAGCTTATAGTCTAAGGAGGAGAGAAAATATGCAAACATCTATGCACAAACAAGATATAGACAGGATAAAATGGAGATTATCTCAGAGGAAAGGCATAAGATTAAGGAGAACTAGAACATGTTTCTTGAATAGGATGGAATTTTAGCTGATATGAGGATGCCAAAGAAGCCAAGAAGCACAGACAAGGAGGAAGAAAATTTCAGAAATGGTAGCCAACCCTTAAAATTGTACCATCAGGAGAAATATCATGTGTGAAGAATAGCCAAGAGGCCAGAGAGTATCACAGAGAGTAGATAGGCGTGAAATATAAGAAGACTGGAAAAGTAGGAGAGGACTAGGTTATGAAGGACTTTAAAAGTCCAGTGGAAAATTTCATACTTTACCATAGAAGAAAATAGAGAGCCACTGGAGTCTGTTGAATGGGGGTGGGGACAGGTGTGTGTAAAATGATCATAACTTTACTTTTAATAAACCAGTCTGATAGCTGAGTGGAGGGTAGATTGTGGTGGGGAGAGCCTCTTGATGGACAAAACATGGGGTTCTTGCAATAGTCTAGGTCTGAGGTCATGAGGGCCCTTTGCCAGGATGTAGCAGGGTCAGAGAAGAGATGATTCCATACATGAATGGTGCTAACATAGGATCAATGGAACTTTACAACAGATTGAAGATGGGGAATGGAAAAGATTTATGATTTAAGAGTGATAACTAGGTTGCAAGCCTGAGATGATAGCCATGACCTCATTAGTTATAGGAAAGTCAGGGAGAGGGGAGGATGTTGGGGAAAAGATAATGAGTTCATTTCTGGACATAAAATGTCTATGAGATATCCAGTGTTGAATAGACAACTGAAGATGCAAGATTGGAGGTCAGAAGAGAGGGATAGGTTAGGGCTTGACTAAGAGATCTGAAAATCTTCAGCCTAGAGGCAATCATTGAATGAGCTGATCAGCTCACCAAATGAAATAGTATAAAGAGAAGAGAAGGGGACCAGGACAGAGCTCTGGGGATCTGAAGGTTAGCAAGTATGAAATGGATGAAAATCCAGTAAAGGATACTGAGAAGTGGTCAGGTAAGTAGGAACAAAACCAGAAATTAAGCCACCATCACTTAATATCATAAAAAATGGGAGAGTGACAGAAGAAGGGCAAATGTCCTAATTTTCAAAAAAGGGATGAAAACAGAGTCTGCAAACTAAGCCAGTGAAATTGACTGAGTGGTACGAAAATTCAAAGGAAAGCAGTGATTACAAAGGGCCAACCTGGTTTCATCAAACACAGGTTATACCAGATTAATATCACTTTCTTTTTTGACAAGATTATTAAACTAGTAGATGAGAGGAATGTCATGAACAGTCTGCCTAGATTTTAGTAAAGCTTTTGATAAAATATCTCATACTATATACTTGTGCCAAAAAAGGAGATATTTGGATGGGTCCATAACAGAATCAAATGGATTTAGAGTTGGTTTGATGGAGACTGGAAGCATAATTTTATTTTATTTTGTTTTGTTTTAATTTTATTTAATTAGATGATTTAGAATATTTTTCCATGCTTACAAGTCATGTTCTTTAGTTCCCCTCTCCCCACCCCCTTCCGGTATCTGATGCCCAATTCCACTGGTCATTGATGTGTCATTGTGTCATTGATCAAGACCTATTTCCATATTATTAATATTTGCACTAGGGTGATCTTTTAGAGTCTAGATCCCCAGTCATATCCCCATTGCCCCATGTGATCAAGCAGCTGTTTTTTGGAAGGATAATTTCAATGGTTCAATATCAACATAGAAAAGTGGTGTGTCCTCAGGAGCTGCACTTGACCCTGCACTGTTTAACATTTTTTATCAGACACATAAAACCAGAGCTGTAGTTTCATGCAATTTACAGAAGATATCAAGTTGGGAATGATAACTAACACACTGGATGACAGAATAAAGATCCAAAAGGGTTGAAAAAAGTCATAGCAAAAATTCCTGAGGATTCTTGGAAGTCAACGAGCTTTCACAAAATGCTGTGATGAGTTGTATGTAAATGAGTCAGAAAAGGGGCTATTGAATATCCATTGAAATCAGAGGAATTTTAAAAGTGTTCTGGGCTAAGCCTGTTTGGGGTTTAGTTGATTCCAAAAGATTTGCAAAACAGTTTGGGAATGTTTTTGCTCAATCCAATACCTGGCTATTTTGTTCTTCCCTATGATGGTTATCAGGGAAAGGAATGAATGTATGCTCGTTTTAAACTTCTGGGTGGCCTTTAAGAAAATAAAACAAAAATACCAAAAATAAAAGGCTCACAAATAAGCCTCCCACAGGCCAGACAAAAACCCCGTTAATCAACAGAATTAACACAGATAAATAGTTAAAGACTAGAAATGTTTAAAGTGTTAGTTTCTTCCCTTTATGTAAAGAGAATTTAAGACCCTACAAAGTAGAGTCTGCTTGTTTTTGTAATTTTAATGCCTGGCACAGAGCTAGACATGTAATCAGTGTTTGATAAATACCCAGCAAATGAAAATACACAAGGATTAGGAAAGGCTTTTCTTATAGTCATTTCCTAAACAATGGTCTGGACTGTCCTTCAGCTCATCTTTGATTGTAATGTTTCAATGGAAATGCCAAATGGCCCTCAAAGTACATTCAGGACTTCTACAAAGCAAAGCTGAAATTTTCAGCAGAATGCAGATGGATTTTCACCTTTTAAAATTGAGATGGGTGAATAATGTGGAAATAGGTATCAAGTGATAACATTTGTCCAACCCAGTAGAATTGCTTGTCGGCTCTGGGATGGGGGAGGGAAGAGGGGAAGGAAAGAAAATGAGTCATGGAAACATGGAAAAATATTAATAAAATAAAATAAAATAATCCAAAAAATAAATAAAATGGAGGTAGTATGATGATGAATTTAGATATAGTAAAGCAGAGCAAATCCTACTAAGATAAGCTTAATTTTTTTTTTAAACCCTTACCTTCTGTCTTAGAATCAATACCATGTATTGGTTTCCAGGCAGAAGAGCAGCAAGGGTTAGGCCATAGGGGTCAAGTGACTTGCCCAGGGTCACACAGCTGGGAAGTGTCTGAGGCCAGATTTGAACCTAGGACCTCCCATCTCTAGGCCTGGCTCTCAATCCACTGAGCTACCCAGCTGCCCCCAAGATAAGCTTAATTCTGAAGAATCGTTAGCGTCTCTAAAGAAGACAACCAATACCATAATAGCTTCAAAGTGGCTGGTATATGATGGTCACTAGAAAGTGGCAGGTGAGGAAACACTAGAAGTCACAGGAGAGGGCAAGAAGGTGATGAAAGGTAGAAAAGGAGGGTTAGAGAAGAAGTAGTGGGAGGACACGGATCAACACAGTGAGTCCATATACTTCTCTGATTGGGCATTATCACCATGACAAGCCAGTAGTCACCTTCACCTGAATCTGTGTATCTTTATACAACAAATATGGTTGAGTTAAATTTTCTTTTGTTAAATATTTTCTGGTCCGCGAGTTTTCTGGTCCACAACCATTGGGTTAGTTAAATCTGTCCTGAACAGGCATGAATGAAAAAAGTTGAAGAAATGTGTGTATTTTTTATAGATATTTTTGGTACCACCATATCATCTCTCAGTTTTTACATTAGAGTGATAAAGACAGAGGCTCTTTCTATGTCACTAATTTTTCCCTTCTACCCCAGCTCCTTAATAATTCAAAATACTGCTTAAGACATTCACCAAAACAATTCAGAATTAGGGGCAGCTGGGTAGCTCAGTGGATTGAGGCTTACAGATGGGAGGTCCTGGGTTCAAATCTGGCCTCAGACACTTCCTAGCTGTGTGACCCTGGGCAAGTCACTTGACCCCCATTGCCTAGCCCTTCTGCCTTGGAACCAATACACAGCATTGATTCTAAGATAGAAAATAAGGGTTAAAAAAAAAACATTTCAGAATTAATACACAGAATCCATAGGTTTGAGCCCAGTCTAAAGCCTAGGTGATACTTTTTCCATGGGTAAAGGTAACATCTGCCCTAACTCCCTTGTTCTACATTCTGGATTTATACATGGCTATGGTTAAAGTTAGGGTTAGAAATGAAATTAGAATTAGAATGGAATTAGAGTTATAAATGGGGCAAGGGTAGAAGTAGGGGTTAGGGTCACTGGTCTCCATCACCAAAAAAGTGGTACTGTTAAGGAAAATTTATTTAAACTGATATAATCTGTGATTCGGGCTCATTTTCCAGAAACAATTTCAATTAATCAAAATCCAAACACTCTCTAGTCTGGAAAGAGATGTCCAAACTAGTGAAGTCTTGCAAGTTTTCCAATATGGCACTATCCCCAAGAAGCTTTCAGCCTCTCAGAACTGTAGGAATCTTAAATAAGAAATGAGCCATAATATGTTAAATACGGTTTGGGATTGACATTTCATGAGTCATCGGTTGTTTCATCCTGTGATCTTAACCTTGAATTTCAAAAGAGGGTATATACATTGTTCTTAGGTGTGTCACTGCACCAAACACGCCAGGTGACTGAGAAAGGAATGACTCCACTGGATCCAGAGATGTGGGTGTCTATCATTGGACAGAAGAAATCATGGATGGTTGAGAGGCAATAAGCATGGTGGAGGTAGGGAGAGAAGCAGAGCCCTGGACCTAGGCATCAAGTCTTAGTCTCAGCCTGAGAATTTTAGATTTCCCATTTTCCCAAGGGCACCCTAGCAGCACCCCTAGAGCAGCTGGTGGCAGTGTCTACATTGGGAACCAAGGATGTACAGTTTTATATGAGGAAAACAGATTCAAACCTCCTCAGAGGAACAGGAAAAAAAAGCTACACCATATTCAAAAGGAAGATCTTGATGATTCCAGCAAAAGGACTTCTAAAAGCTCTGAGTTACTTCCTTTGCCATGTGTGCTCTTTAATTGTGAGCCCAATTTCTGTGGACTCTAGCAGGAAAATATTCCTTTCCGGGAGATGTTTTCTTCCAAAAATACCACCATAGTAAAATCCTCTTTTCTAACTTTGGCTTACTGATTCATATCAACTGATAATCATGGCAGGAAGCAAACCGATAGGAGTTTACGAGCTGGATGATACTAGAAAAGCTCAAGGATTTGCCTAAGGACCTGAGAGAACGTGGACACAAGAGTGGAAGATAGGAGAGTAGGAACTCCCAATATGGGCAATACCTTGATAGAATGTAAGCCCTCTGAGGTCAAAGAATGTTCCCTTTTTTAATTGGTATTCTCAGAGCCCAGCATTATGTCTGAAATATAAGAAGTACCATTGGTTAATTGATGGGCTGATAGTTGTCAGTAAAATCTGCATTCTCAAGTAGAGTGAAAATGTGGGTCATGAGGCATGATTTCTCCACATCAGGGTAAACTTGGGTCAAAAGGTTGTTTTGTAAAGTCACCTTCCGAAAGAATTCAGGATCCCAGACATAGAGCTGGAGTTGGTTCTTATTTATAATCAGATGTCTGAAGAAAATAAAACTAGAACCTATTAAAAAGCACTATACCTGTAACAGAGTAAAATGAAGTTTTTCAACCTCTGTCAAGCCAAAGCATCCCACGGCCAAGTCCCATAAACTGCTTCAAGGAACAGATGGAATTTGGAGCAGTTTTTTAAACCTCATAGAGAGGTGATCTCCGCCTCCAATTAGCCTTCTGGTAACAGAGTAGACTCAAAACATCCAAAAATATTTTGTGTAGACAGCATCATTTTAGAACTCTCAAAGAGTCTGCCTTTTCCGTAGCACTCCTCATAATCTAGGCTTTCTGCCATGCTGGTGGGGAGTTCCCTGGAGCCAGGGGAAATGGAGATTTTCTGTTCCCTCAAACAGGATGTGTTCTCAGAGATATCTCGTCAAGAAATTGACGGTAAATGATTGGGGATGTAGACTCTAAATGAACATCCCAGTACAAACATCAACAACATGGAAAGGTTCTGATCAAGGACACAAGTAAAACCCAGTGGAATTGTGCATCAGCTATGGGAAGGGTAGGGGTAGTAGAGGGAGGGAAATAATGTGATTATTGTAACCAAGGAATAATGTTCTTAATTGACTAACTAAATTAATTCAAAAACTGTTAAAAAAAAAAAGGAAGGAAGAAATTGACGGTAAAATTAACGATTGAGATCCTTAGCTCTCTTGATGAGATTTCTATAGGTAAAAGTCAAGGGTAAGTAAAAGTACAAGGCTGCATCAGAGTATACCATTACTAAGGATGAGCTACAGGAAAAATCATGGCCAGGAATTTAGAGGTTATGTGAAGGCAATGCTGACAGGATTCTGAGTGATGTGAGCCAGTTTAATAGCGATATTTTGATTATAATCATTTAAAAATGACTCAGACTCTTCTGAAATTATGCTATAGAACTGGATTGTTGTTTCATGTCAACCAGCATTTATTAAGCACCTGCTACACGCCAACTGTGGCACTATATACTGGAAATACAGATAAATCTAAAAAAAAAAATTCCCTGCTCCAAAGGAGCTCACCGTCTAATGGGGGAGAAAACTAGATGGGATAAATTAGGGATAATCTCAGAGGGAATCCACCAGGATTAAGGAGAGTTAGGAGTCTTCTTGCTGAGACTTGCAGGAAGCTAAAGACTATTTATTGGTTATAGAGATGAGAAGGGAAGATGTTCCATGTAAAGATGCAAAAAGAAAATGTAGTACAACAAAAAGGACATTGGACTAGAAAGTAAGAGATCTGAGTTTTAATCATGTTCTGCCCCTACTTAGGGATTTTGGGAAAGTCCTGAAATGAACCTCGACAGTTCTTAGTACACTGTCCAACATACACAGAGTAAATATTCATTGGTTGATTGAATAGAGCCTCAGTTTCCTTCTCTGTTAAAAAAAAGTGGAGGATTGGGCTAGCGTAGTGGAAAGAACAACGAATTTCAAATCAAAATATTGAGGCTTAAAATGTGTAATGATAATGTGTAATTAGAGCAGAATAATGTGTAACTAGTAAGACAGGTTAGTACCCATTCTGACGTATTAAACATGGTTGTTCAGTCATGTCCCGATTTTCATGACCCCATGTGGGGTTTCCTTGAAAAAGATATTGGAATGGTTTGCCATTTCCTTTTCCGATTCATTTTACAGATAAGGAAACTCGGGTAAACAGGGTTAAATGATTTACTCAGGGTCACAAAGTGTCTGAGGCCAGACTTGAACTCAGGACAATCTATCTACTGCACCACCAAGCTGACCCTTTGAAATACATTTTGGCTTTCTTATTGTTCCTCACACACAGAACTCCATCTCGCATCTCCATGCCTTTTTACTGATTGTCCCCTGGGCCTGTAATGCCCTCCTCACATAAATCTCTTGAAATGTTTCCCTCAAGACTCAGTTTAAAAGCTGCCTTCTGGGGGCAGCTGGGTAGCTCAGTGGATTGAGAGTCAGGCCTAGTGATAGGAGGTCCTGGGTTCAAATCTGACCTCAGACACTTCCTAGATGTGTGACCCTGGGCAAGTCACTTTATCTCCATTGCCTAGCCCTTACCACTCTTCTGCCTTGGAACCAATACATGGTATTGGTTCCAAGGCAGAAGGTAAGGGCTTTAAAATAAATAAATAAATGCTGTCTTCTGTCTGAAGTCCTTCTCGGTGTCCCCCAAACCCAAGTGTCAGTGCCTTTCTCCACCAGTTACCTGGACCTGCTTGAATGTACATAGGGGTATAGATATAAATATATCTGGGAGACAGGACGCTCTAATGGATGAGAGCTGTTCTTAAAGTCAGGAAGTCCAGGTTTCAAGTCCTGTCTCTGATAACAGATTACGCTGGTGAGTCAGGCAAATTGCTTAACCTCTTGGGGTACTAGGTAGCCCTTTGAAGATAATAAACTATAAAGGGCACTGACCTGTTAGTTAAGGAAGTTTCCTCATTCCCCATACCGAAATGGCATCACCAGACTTTTCCTATCTCTTATTTTTTATCTATAACTCTTTAATAAAAATTAGTAACAAAGTTAAACAGGTCACTGGTGTCACTTGTGGGACACCTCAGCTGACTCCTTGTCTCCTAGTAAGTCTTCTTTTCCTGATTTCTACAGGTAATTCAGGGTCACATTTGTGCATATATTTATTTCCTTTTTAATAAAATGTCAGTATTTCAATTGATGAGCAAATAAATATGAATGAATGAAAAAGCAGTTTTTAGTGCTTATTACATGCAAAGAACTATGCCAAGGACTGGGATAGTTCTAAATGTTGTAAATAATTATAATTAGATGCTATACATTATACTATAATTATACTTATATAATTAATCATATGAAAATTAATTAGAATTTTTAATTAATTAATTAGATAGAAAAACTAATTAGAAATTGAATAGAAAAATAAAATAATCTTTGCTATCAAGGATTTCACATTCTTATTGGGAGATAAAACACATCAAAGAAAGTACAGCTTCAGGGAAGAGAGAAAGACTCAGAAACCCTAAGAGGATGGCAGCGAGGTGGGTCCTCGTGAGGCCCAGGGGACCTTAGGCTATCTTAGTAGGTTGGAAGACAGTGCTTGGGATCTGCAATAAATAAAGTCAGAGCACATGGTAAGGGCTAGAAGATCTCAGGATGCAGGAGCAGAGCAGATGGTAAGGCTTAGTGGCCTTCCCTCTCATCCCAAAGAAGTGAATTGGTTACTTCTATCTCATCCAGGCTGTGTAAGCAG
Source organism: Monodelphis domestica (assembly GCF_027887165.1). Lineage (NCBI taxonomy): Eukaryota > Metazoa > Chordata > Mammalia > Didelphimorphia > Didelphidae > Monodelphis > Monodelphis domestica. The sequence continues at coordinate 290,507,419 of NC_077232.1, read as the reverse complement.
TCACACAGTCCATGTGGGTACTAGGCAACTCACTGAGTCAAAGGAAGCAAGAGGCCAGGATGCCACCTATGGACGGTACCTTTTCCTTTGTCTAGCTTTCCTTTACAGAATCTGGGATGGTCCAGGGTAGGAGAGAGTTTGAAGGAGTACGGGAACTTATGATAGTGGTAGGAAGAATTAATAAGCCTCATTCAATTCATCATCTACTACTTATTTAATAAACTAAGAAACCTCCTTTTCTAATTTACTCATATCTCTCTATTATTATACTGTTAATCTACTAGAATAATATAAGTATTCTATAATAAATATAATGATATATAATATAAATATAATTCTATAAATATATAAATAAGTTATTGGATATAATTTACTAAAGGAAATAAAATAATTGATAGAGATAATTATACTATTTAGGTGTGAGAATTGCATTATTAAACCCTCATTGTATAATAATCCTCAATATAGAATAGCAAATGATTTCACTTTTGAAAACACAATCCCACACCACTTCATTCAGTATTATGAAATCTCTTTTACAGAAATCCTCTTTATTCTCCTTATAAGATACAATAGTTTCTTTTTTTAAATTTTTTAAATTTATTTATTAAATTAATTAATTTAGTATATTTTTCAATAGTTATATGATTCATGTTCTTTCCCTCCTCTCCTCCCTCCTACCTCCCATAGCCAACGTGCAATTCCACTGGGTTTTACATGTGTCATTGATCAAGACCTATTTCCATATTATTGATGTTTGCACTAGGGTGTTCATTTAGAGTCTACATCCCCAATCATATCCCCATTAAACCATGTGATCAAGCAAATGTTTATAAGATACAATAGTTTCTTAAAGAAAATCCCACTATGTTCTCTCTCTAGTGTAATATTTATTGGGAAAGGAAATGTGGAGGATATGAAGAATGGGAGATAATGTGAGGTTTGTATGGGGGTATGGAGGAGTTGAGGGGAGAGAGGGAATATTGCTTGGTGAGGCAAAGAAGAGAGATGCCCCCTGCTGAGAAGAAGAAGAAGGGGTCCGATAAGGACTGTTTGTCATTGAATGACTGAACTAATGTTCAGCTCCTTCTATGCACAGAAAAGATAGTCTACTTATCTGACTGCGAATTCAAATAATATAAAGTTTAATGACCAGTAGGGATTGGAGTTTTTTCCTCAGCTTTTGGAGTTGAGGTCAGGCCCCATCGGCTGGTGGCAGGTTTCTCCCACTCCCATCTACTCTATATCTGTCCTCGCTTTGTCTAATTCAGAATCTTAGCAGTAGACAGAAAGCAAACAAGAACAGTTCTAACTTTCAGAAGCCTGTGACTTCGGGCTGAACAAAGTAAAGGTACTCCACTCCAGACTGGGTTAAAAAAGTTCCTCCCTCCTCCAATACCAGGAAAGAAGTAAAGTCTGGCAGGAAGGAAGTGCTAGTCACAAGACCCAACTGCCACTCCCAGTTGCCCCTTCCCCCACAAACTGTCAGTCTAGTTTCCTTTCCACACTAGCTTACCAAGTTTATCCATCTATTATAGGAAGACAATATCTTCAGCTTTCCTTAAGGCCTTACTCTTAAAAATTTCCCTACAGGCTTACTCTTCATGCATCTCTCTTTATAATATTTCTTCATCAAAGTTTGAAAAGTTTTAACAAGAAAGAAATTTCTTCTCACCTTATCCCTCTCACTTCTCCATTCTTAATTTATTAGTAATGGTGACCAGATCTGGGATTTAATTAGCATAGAAAACTATAAGATGAAGGAACTTCCTCCACCAACTTAGAATCGTATAGTTTCCAAGAGTACAAAGAAATGAATGTTTTGGCCCAGGGTTATGCAGTAAATATGAGTATTGGGTATGAATTGAACCTAGCCAGATGTCCCTCGCTCCAAGGTCATCTTTCCATCCACTACACCATGCTTCCTCATGGATGAAAGTTAAGCTCACAAATAATCCCCTGACTCCAAAGAGAGATGCATCGAATAAAAATGGACATGAAAATAAAAGTGGAAAGAAAGTGACAGCTATAACTCAGTATACCTCCTTTTAAAAGGAGATGCTTTCAATATACTCTGTCAAAATCCTTGAAATAAGGATTGCATTTCTCCCCGTGGCCAAAAAGGGTTCAGACCCCTGAAAATCTTTTAGGAGAACATAAACTCTGAAGGAAGAAATAGCAAATCATTTCATTATGTTTGCAAAGAAAACCCTAACTGAGGTCATACAGAGTCAGACACCACTGAAAAATGACTGAACGACAACAAAAATTCCACTTTAATAATAAATACAATCCAAATGCAAAATATCATTTGACGGGTTACTTTAAATAACAAGAGAAACAATATAGATTATGGATTCTGATAGTTAACATAGAATAATAATACATGCATAACATCAAAAGTTCAAAACTATATTATAAATGTCAACAATGAATTGCATATAATTGATCTACTTCTCTTATTTCTCCTGATAATTAGGCTAAATTAGCCTATTTGTAAGTTGGCTGGTTCTTTTTTTGTTAACCTACTGATCTTTCTATATCTGTATTTAATTAAATCCTCAAAATTATTAGGGGTTATCAAATCTATAACTATTTTACAATAAATCTTGAAACCATGGAAAAATATTCTAAATTAAAATTAAATTTTAAAAATAAAAAAATGAAGGGGAAAAAAACCTATTTTACAAATTAAGAAATCAAGGTCCAGGGAAATTAAGTGACTTGCCTAGGGTCACCCAACTAGTAAGTAACTAAAGCAGGATATGGTTCTAGATGTTCTGACTTCAAAACTAATGTTCTTTTTCATACTACCTCTCACTTCAATGTTTAGTTGGATACTGATCACTTTAACTCCTTTGGTGTTTTTCTTCATCTAAAGAGCCCACATAGATGATATTCTAAGCAGGAATGGTATTACCATTCTATTCAGCCTCCTCTCCTGTTTGAATTGGGTTTCTCCCCCATGCTGTGCCAAATTATTAGATTTCAACATCTAGTGTCTGCTTTGTCCCAAGCTACACCCTTCTTGTCATTCTTCAAGTTGTTGTTTCCATATAGCAGTTTCCTTTGGTAGTGATTTTGTTTCAAGAGGATGACTTGCTTTTTTTTCTTCTAAAGGTAAACCTTGATGTCATTTCACATTCCAATTTCTTCTTCCACTGAGATAGCTTATGTTTAAGTTTTTTTTCTATCTGGCTATCAAATCTCTGCCTAAATTCTGTTTCAAATCCCTCTAATAAGGGGGAGCTAGATTTCACAGTGGATAGAGCACCAGGCCTGGAATCAGAAGGACCCGAGTTCAAATCTGGTCTCAGACATTCCCTAGATGTGACCATGGAGAAGTCACTTAACCCTATTTGCCTAAAATTTGCCCTTCTGTCTTAGAGTTATTACTAAGACAGAAAGTAAAGGTTTACATTTTTTTCTCCAAAAGACCCTAAAATACCAAATTTTTCAGTGAAAATGTTGTCATATTGCCTTAGTTCTTGACAACAAAACTAGGCTTAATCCTATTGTTTATTTTAAATGCATGCTCCACAACACTAAATTTCCCCATCTCCTTTACAATTCATTTCCCTTCTCCTTGACTTTATACAAACTATACTCTATGCCTAGAATGCACTCCCGTTTCACTTCTGTATCTTAAAATTGGATCCCCGAGCTTTAAAGCTCACCCCAAGTGCCAGCGTCTACATGATACCTTCCCTGATCATCTTTCCACTCATAAAATCACCTCGTGTGTACTTCATAATATTCTGTACATATTAACATTATGTGCATGTTGTTTCTCCCAGTAGAATGTAAGCAAAAAGTAAAGAAGACCTCCAGTACACTGGGAGCACTTCCTACAGAGGACTTGAGAGTTCACAGACGAGAGCCTCACTGGATAGGCAAACCTATGGAAGGGCTGAGATTTGCCTCATTGGAGAGGTCTGCAGAGCTGACAAGATCACAGACCCATTTGAGTATTGCTATTAGGATAATGTAGTGTAAGTCCATGGATATAATTCTTTGGGTTCTATTAATTGCATTAATTGCAGGTGACTTGGAAAGGAAGTTTCACTTTCCTTGGGTTTTCCTTGAGAAAAATGCAGATAAAATGTGGAAAACTTCCTTGTAGAAGAGTACTAAATGAAAAATAACTTAGGAAAGTATTTAGCTTCACAGAAAATGACACGAAACCAAGAAAAATTATTATACTACAATTACTTAAACTAGAAAAGAAAATGACCTGAAGGGATCACTGGTTTCATAAAATAAAATATTTTAATAATAACTGGGATCAAACACAAACACAGACATATGCAGAAAGACAGATGGAGAGAGCACTAAAGGGAAGAGCTCATAGGTATGACTATTTTACCCATGGTTCCGGGAGCCTCCTTCCACAAAGGTGGGCTGTCCACTCAGAGACCCAAGTTCAGATGTTAGGAGGGTATGATCTAAGAAGAGATGCCAAGCTTATTCTTTTTATTCTGGTTTGCTTCTCCTACTCCAGAATAATCCCTGAAAAAAACTTGAAAACAAAGGATAGTATAGCTCGTGTCTCCTCTTTTCCCAAAATGTGGGTAACAGAATTTGTTCTAGAAAAGATATTCTGTTTATGCTATAGAGGACAGCCTTTTCTTTCAATGCCAGAAAAGATAAAAAGTCACAAATGTACATATAGACAGACACAAAACATCAAACATCTCAAACAGCCTGTAACAAAGCCATAAGAAGAAGAAGAAGAAGAAGCATTGTACAGCACTTGAAGTTTTCAAAATGCTTTGTGTATACAATGTGTAAGGTAAGAGAAGAGACCTTCTCCATCCAGGAGAGAATAGTCTCTGAGAGGCTAGCTGAAGAGGAGCAAGAAGAAAAAACTGAGAATTCTAGGAGACAATCAGAGGCTTGAGGATCCAATGGGCAACTTCACTTCCAGCTGGGAGCCAGAGGAGGGAGGTGCATTTCCTGGGCTGAGAAGCCTGTTTCTTTGGAGATCTACTATCCCTTGTGAACCTCTGAATACCTCCATGACAGCAGTCTAAAGTCCTCAGGGGGACTGTGGATTGGGACTTTGGAAGGGAGTCATCCACAGATCCTTTCCAAGGATTTCTCTCTCTCTCTCTCTCTCTCTCTCTCTCTCTCTCTCTCTCTCTTGCCTGTTCCTGGACTCTTATATTCAAGTTTTAGTTAGCTAAAGAGTAGGGACTTAAAGGCAGTTGGCAAGAAAGAGGGATCAAGACTGAGAAGCCTTAACCCCAGACCTTAGAGGGCCAACCTACTAAAGGGGACTGTTTGTAGGGCTTCTCTGTTTACCCACTTTCCTACCTGATACCCTTGCCACCTCTTACCTGCTTGAATCCCAATAAATCACCTGACATTTAAGATTTAGGTCTGGGCCAGTCTCTAAACAACATAATTAAGGGGATTGAAGTTTGGGGGAGGGTCACACCTCTCCCCAAAAGGGGGTTGACTTCTAGGTCCCAGTGATTTAAGATTGCCTAACCCAAGGAATTGATATCTTTTCTTGGCAGTTGCCTAGTCCTAAGATCCCAAAGGGGACTGACAGTTAGTGTCCCTGGGGGAAGCAGAGGCATAAGAAATCACCTTGCCTCTCAAGGACAGACTGGACCTCAGGAGCCTTGGGGAAGGGGGTCCTCTGAGGGAGGCATCTTGTCATCTCACTGAGGCACTCCCTCTCTAGTCTCCTGTCCTCCATCTCCCAGAAAACATTCTCTGGGGAGACATGCTCCCCTTTCAAGGAGACAGGTCTTGGCTTATCTCCCCCCCAGAAGGAAGGGAGGAGAAGAAGGATCTCTTCACTCTCTTAACCCCATTCTATCTTTCTCCCCACCATCACTATTCCTTCTCCAAATCCCTGCATTACAAATGTTATTTCTTTTGATCCTTAAAGCAATCTTGTGAGATAGGTGTTATGCTTATCCCAGTTTGCAGATTAGGAAACTGAGGCTCAAAGTGGTCAAATGACTTGGCCAGGATAACACAGCTCAATATTACTCATATTAGGTTGATATATGCCTTTGGAAAAGATACAGGTCCTTTGTGAGTCTTTTGAAGTAATAGTTCACCTGAACTCAGGCTCATACTTTCTGAATAACTTAGTGGGTCCAGATTTCCTTCCATTATGGGCATAGTTTGAGCTTTCTTTAAATGTCCCATTATAGGATTGTCCTAGAAGTTTGTCTTGTCCTATGAGAAACATGCTGTTGTAGAAATTGCCCTCTGGTGGGCAGCTGGCATCTGCCTCTAGAGCTTATGAGCTCATGGTGGGTAGGTGCCTACCCTATGCCAGGCACATTTCACCAGAGAGCCATCAAAGCTGGAAAAGTTCATTTTAGGATGCCAAGTTCATGGTCTATACCCAAAGATGAAAATGGAAAGCAGAAGGCTATAGATTATAACTTTTGTGGGCAGTCGTGGCAGCCATTGCTTCTTAAGGTGGGAAGTGAAAAGGGGAAGGAGAAAGTAATTTCTTCCCTACTCTTTGATAGATGTCCAAGGGAAAGAAAGTGCATTCAGTGAAAGAAAAGCCAAAAAGAGAAAGAGGGGATGTCATTTAATAGCTAGCATTTACATATTGCTTTGTTTACAAAGAACTTCCAATATGCTAACTTACTTGTTGTTCCAATTATAGCCATCTCACTCATCCTTTCCACGTCTTTGATAGGCCAACAAAGGGAAGGATTCCTCTTGACTAAATCTACAATCCTTCCTCAAACCCTGTCGCCATCAGGAGACCAAGAGACTAGTCGGGAGCTGCTGTGCCATCCAAGGACAGCACATCTTGTGGCCAGAAAGCCTGATGAGTGCCATGCTTGAGTTTCCTGGTTGCCCCTGCTACAACTGCACAGCAAGTATTGTGTCTTGGTAACATTCTTGCTGGTAACTTCATCTAGTGACCTCTTCTCCAGAGGCCGTTTCAGTACAACTATTTTATGTAACATTAAGATTACAGGTTTTAAATTTCACACTGTACATCATGTCCTTGTATAAATGGCCCTTTGTGAACCACACGCAATTATAAAATAGGAGTTTACAAAATTTATAGCATTGTTTTGAGACAGATATGGTCTCCTTCTCCATATGCCCCTAAATACATTCATCAAAAGTGTTTAGTCTGAAGTAAAAGAAAACCATGTGAATAGGCAACTGTGTAGACATTCAAAGAATATTCAGCCCTCTTCTCACTGATTTTGCCCTTCTACATTTATAGCACTCATCTGGAGAAGTGATGGATGAGAAGGACAACCAGGAAGAAAAATCCATGGGAAATGCACTGAATTGGGTGACAAGACCAGTGACCCAATTTGGCCACTAATTGGTTGTGTGCCCTTAGACAAATTACTTCTCCTCTTCTTGGTTCAGTTTTCTCATCTGTAAAATAAGGGATTGTACTAGAAGATTTTGAAGGTTTCTTGGAGTTTTAAGATTCTGCTAACTTCTAATTATTTTCTTAACATCTCCTTCAGTTCCTTTCCATTTACTTTATGTGGATTTTGCTTTTCTGCAATGTCCACCAATTTTTTTCCAGCATTCAGTTGTGTCTGACTCTTCATAACCTCATGGACCATACTACCATTGGGACTTTCTTGCCAAGCATAATGAAATGGTTTATCATTTCCTTCTCAATTGGATTAAGATAGAGGTGAACTGTCTTGCCTAGGGTCACATAGCAAGTTGCATTTGAATTCAGGTCAGACTCAGAAAGATAATTTAAATGGGAAAACATAGACTAATAAATAAAATAATCATGGCCAAGTAAAATTTCAGAAATTTTAGTAAAAGCAACTAAAATTGAGAACTTCAGCAACTGAGTAGAGTCAAATAGCTTTCATTCAAGCACATCACCCAAATAAATATTGGTATTGAATCCTGTAGACCAAGATATTTTATAGAGAAATTATCTCTTATTAGCCTTTTCTTTTGCTCTTGCCTTCTGCTTCATCTTCAAGTTCTATTAATTCCTATGTGTATATTTTCTAACCCTTTTATTCTTTTCCATTCCTATAATCCAAGACTAATTAAGAGTAAGAGGGCTTGGATTAAAATGTTGATACATTCTATGTTTATGACTTTGGTCAAGTCATGTACCATCTTTGTCCTCATTCTCATCTAACCTTAAGGGAAAAATTTGTCACCCTCCCTAATAATTGATAATGGGATATTAAATCATTAGTAAGGTGTTAACACCTAAGTGATCCTTTATAAATTCTGAACCACAATGTCTCTGAGATTGAATCAGAATGAAATAATTTCATTGGATAAATAAGGAGTGGTGATACATTCAGTTGACCATTAAAAAATTTAGTTGGAGAGCTTGAGGCAGTCTGGGTTGGGAGGAATTGTAGAATACTAATCAAGGGGTTTGCCAGAGGTCAGCAGGGCAAGAAAGAGAGTTTCTTACTTCAATCTTGGTGTGTCACTCCAACTTGCTCTAGTGGATTGCATCTAAAGAAGGCAGCTGAATTTCAAAGGTCACCTGTATGTGGCTCCTCTTACTACAGTAATTCCCATTAATCTTTCCCCTTCAGGCGATAAAAGACTGTCTGCCCTTTGATCCTGCCATAGTGCTGCTGGGTTTGTACCCCAAAGAGATAATAAGGAAAAAGACTTGTACAAGAATACTCATAGCTGTGCTCTTTGTGGTGGCCAAAAATTGGAAAATGAGGGGATGCTCTTCGATTGGGGAATGGCTGAACAAATTGTGGTATATGTTGGTGATGGAATACTATTGTGGTAAAAGGAATAATAAAGTGGAGGAGTTCCATGGAGACTGGAACGACCTCCAGGAATTGATGCAGAGTGAGAGGAGCAGAACCAGGAGAACATTGTACACAGAGACTGATACACTGTGGTACAATCAAAGGTGATGGAATTCTCCATTAGTGTCAATGCAATGTCCCTGAACAGTCTGCAGGGATCTAAAATACACTATCCACAAGCAGAGGATAAACTGTGGGAGTAAAAACACCAATGAAAAGCAACTGCTTGACTACAGGGGTTGAGGGGACAGGAATGAGGAGAGACTCTAAATGAATACTCTTATGCAAATACCAACAACACGGAAATGGGTTCAAGTCAAGATCACACGTGATACCCAATGGAATCATGCGGTGGCTATGGAAGAGGTGGGGGGGGGGGGAAGAAAATGATTTTTGTTTCCAATGAATAATGTTTGGAAATGACCAAATAAAATAATGTTAAATAAATAAATAAATAATTAGAGGGGAATGAAAAGGCTACCTAGTTGCAGTTAGGGCCCATTTGAGGTTTAATAACAAATTTATATCATAGTTGAAACATCCTCCAGCTGCATTCAGCTGCCTATGAGTAAGAACAGAAGAAGCAGAGTGGGAACTATAATACAGGGCTGAGATTTGGAAAGCAATAAATGGTGGAGGCATAAAAAAGGAGGCAAGACATTCAATAGCAATTGAAATGGTTAACAACAGGGTTCAAAGGTACCTATATAAAGTCAGAGAAGAGGTAATGGTCCAAGAAAGTACTGAAGTGGAGGGATTGAAAGTTTAAATGAGAAGGAAGAATTGCTTTAGGAGAGGTGAGGGTGGTATGGAATTATAGGATCATGTTAGAGTTTCTAATTAGATTTGTAGAAAACTTATTGGTAAGGATGACATTGGATGTGTGACCTTTTCTTTGAGTGAGTGAGGTAGAATGAAGGAGGAGGCTACAGGAGGCTGAGAAATGGATACTAAAGGCTGTTAGTATAGGTGTAGGAGTGAAGGATGAGAGGAAGATAGTGAATTAGGTGTTATAACTCCTTGAGAAAGGAGGGAAAATAACCTGGAGTTCAGTGTACTATTGTCGCTATAATTTGAATTATATGAAAAATTTGTACTGCATGAACTCAGAAGGATTACTGAGTGATGGAGTTGACAGAAAATTCTGGGCAGTAGGAAATTAATTACTCTAGGCCAGCATTGGTGAACTTTTTAGAGATCTCATGCCGAAATTGTACCTTCAAGCTGCCTGTGAGCTTCCCTCCCTGCATTGGAGGAAGTACTTGCATTGGGCAGCTAGACAGAGGGGTGGCGCATACAAAAAATGTCCTCAGACGGGGCAGAGATAAAACAGTACATTCAATTTTAGGGCAACTCTAATTGGGCAAATCACTGAACTTTTCAGTGCTGTATTGAACTCTCTAATAATTCAGAGAAAAATAAAGCCAACTTACATTGGTAAGGTATTTTCATATCTGGGACTTCCCTATGCCAATGAAACAAGTCCAGGACAAGTCCCGATCCCAAATTAATTGTTAGGAAATTTCCCCTTACTCTGAGCCAAAATCCGCCTATTCCATGGATTAATCTTTTAGGTTGAAGCAAAACAAAATGAAGCCTTCTGTAAATGACAACCGTTCAGATATTTAAATAAGAGCTAACAAAAACAGGTAGGATAATAATAGTTATAGATAGTTGGATAGATAGATGTGTGTCAATAGATAAAAAGAGACAGGTTTCCATCATTTCAAGGATTGCAAAATGTTTTATAAATGTTATGTCATATGAACCTCAAAACAACCCTGCAAAATTGGTGCTATTTTACTTTCGTTTTATAGATGAGTAAAATAAGATAGAAAGGGGGTCAAGTGAATTCAAGTCAAGACTTCCTAACAATTAGATGAGCCAGTTAATAGAAGAGAGCTATGATATTCCCTCCTAAGTATTTTATCCCTAAGGACTGCCATATATGACTTCATCGAAGTCACTGATGAAATTGTTGAAAATATGGGGTAAAGACATAATATTGTAGCTTTACCTTATTGAACTCTCTCTTTAGAATCTCAATAAATGCAAAATAAAGTCAGAATGCATATAAAAGCCCATTGTGAACTCTAAGGCATGATGGAAATGTAGTTATAGGATGTTAGGGTTATTCTTTTCATTTATGAAGAGGGGGAGGACAAGCATGCATAAAGCATCTTTTAGGTGATGGGAACTGTGCAAAAGGTTTTATAAATATGATTACATTTGATCATTTCCATCCTTCCATTAACTATTTTTTTTTCTTCCTGGTCTACCTGATTTGGAGGAAAGAAGGCAAATAAAAAAAACTGTCATCAATTATTTATTTTAAAGAAAAAAAAATAGCAACTCACAATCACCTACCCAGCCAAACTGAGTATATTCCTTCAGAGAGAAAAAAATGGATTTCGTTTTAGAATTCTGCTTTCAAAGAATAGTGGGAAGGAGGATCCAAAATAAGGAGGTTTTGATCTCCCTCTTGAAGCCATGGTAGAGCATCCTGGTAGAGCAGCATACTTGGTGTCTGGGTGTTTGCTCCTTACTCTTTTCTGAGATGTTGATGCTGCTATAGATGCTCTTGTAGCTGGCAAAAGTATATGTGTCAAAGTGACTTGCATGAGTTGAGAGGATTGTTTGATGGGACAGTTCAAGGATCTCATGAAGCAATTCCTTTTAGCTATTTAGCTCTTCCTCATTTTTATCACTCTTTTATTTTCCTTGAAGAGAATAATGAAAGTGCCTCTTCCAGAACCTTCTTCTTCCCAAATGAACTGTTCCTTCCATTGTTCACTGTCCTTTCCTTGCTAACACTGTATCCCTCCAACATATAAAAGAAAATGTAATTGTCCCGCCTTCCTATCTGTATGCTAGTGCTATCACAAATAGACATTTATCGAAATATGTGAATCTTTGCAAAGAAAAAACAGCACAGCTGAAATGTGGGGTGTCATGGGAGGAGGAAAGAGAGAACCTGAACCTGCCTCAAATGAAATAGGTTAAAGTGTCATAGCTGGGATTTGACTTCAGGGTCCACGACTCCAATTCTTTCCACTTTTTAAAAAAGTTTCTTTGCTAAAGAACTGAGTCTACTGATAGATTGTTAAAGGGAAATATACTAGTGAGGGCCCACAAGCTAGTGTTTGGGAAGAGAGCCATCCACAGAGCTAATCCTTGAACCCTTAAGGAAGGACCAGGTTCTGGGGAGGCATTTTATCAGTGGCAGTATGAGTTTGGCCCTAGCTCCATCTTAGTTTCCCTGTGCTTATTCTCAGGAATTCTGTTCTCAGCAGATCTTCCATAGGTACTTACCCTTGAGTCTGAGTTATTAGAGATCTTTCTCCTTTTCAGTGAACAAAGAAATTATACTCTTCTTCTGGTACCCCACCATTACCATGTTTTTCTAATCTCCACAAGCATGAGTGGAGACAGGGGAACACATACAAGAGATGTGAAGGTAGAAATGATGATACTTGGCAATTGAATGGATTTTGGGTGTTATTGAAAGACAGTTTATGCATTCTTTAAAAATTACTGTTATAGTGGAATTGCATGTCAGCTACCGGGGGGAGGGGAAGGAAAGAAAAAGAATCATGGAATCATGGAAAAATATTCTAAATTAGTTAATTAAATAAAAATTTTCAATTAAAAAAATCACTGTTATACAAGATCAGGCAATAAAAACCAAAGGACTTATGGGGAAAATGGAGTTGAGGCACAATACTCAAAATTGTTCTCATGGGAAGATATGCCCTCAGTGGAGACACAAGAAACATCCACCATGGTATCTGGATCACAGACAGTGCCAGCCATTTCCCTCTGAGGGACATCTCCAGTAAGATCTCCTTATGACTGAGAATAGGAATAGCTTCTTCCCTGAAATGCCCCCAAGAGAACTTGACTCACTCCCTACTCCATAGTGAGGTGAACTGTGGCCAATTCTGATTTGGCTTTTCCCTGGCCAGATGGTTCAGAGTGATGGGGTCAAAGGGGCGTGGTCATTGTCATGTGTTCTGGTGGGGGGACACTTTGTGGTCTTCTGTCTTTTCTTCCCCTGTATACCATAGGCCTCCTCACCCAACATGTCCAGAGAGGTCACCTGGCTGAATCAGCTTTCTTTAATAACAAAATCACATTTAAGCTGATGCAAAATGGACACTTTTGCTTGAACTATTCCCTAATATATCAGTCATGCTGGAACAAATTCAGTTTCAAAACAAATGTTATAGTAGAACTGCCTGTATAAGCAGGGGAGAGGGAAGAGTTTGGGGGAGAAGGATGAGTTTTATTTTTGACATGTTGAATTTTAGATGGCCATGAGCCTTCCAATTTGAGATATTGGATAGGCTGTTGGCATCACAAGGCTGAAAGAGAGCAGAGAGATTAAGACTGCATAAATAGATCTAAGAGATAATCATTGAACCACAGAAGGTGATGAGGACACCCCTGGAGACAGGATAGAGAAAGAAGAGTCCCTAAAAGAGAGCCTTGGGGGATAAAAAGCCTCTCTTTCTTATTTCCATCAAGACATTTCTTCTCATCTCATAAAAGAATCACTTAGCAAGGCTTCATTTTTAAAGTTAGTTTTGAAACTGTGGAGTCTGGAAGTCCTGAATTTAAATCCTGTCTCAGATATTTACTGGCTAGGGACCTCCGGATAAGTCACTTAACTCTTTTAGCCCATTTTCTCATTTGCAAGATGAAGATAATAATACTTACGTCTCTAAGTTGATATGAAGATAAAATGCATTAATCCATTTAAAACATTTAGCAAACTTTAAAGTGCTCTAATACCTTATTAACAGTCTAGGATAAGGCCTTGAGTTTTCAAAGATTAGGTCCCTTACATACATACTTGCATTTGATGCATTAAGAGGGAAGTATGGTCCAATACTGGAGAAGAAAATAGCAAACCAGTCCAGTATCTTTGCCAAGAAAACCCCATGGACCATATTGGAATGCCATGTATGATCCACAGAGTCTCAACTGGGCCATTGAACAGCAATGTGACAAAGGGCTCAGCCCACCCTCTCAGCAGAGGTGCTAGTCCTTCCTGAACACCCAGCAAGCATTGTGCAGTTCCTAGAGCTGGGAAAGGCATCAAAGACAGCACGGCTGCATCCTGGGCTGTCACTAGGCATCTTGACTTTCGTCTTGCCACTGAACTTCAATGACACTTGAAGAGAGAGTGAGGCTAACAATTTTGTGGAACTCAGCTTCACTTAAATCCAATTTATGTGCAAGTCAAGACAGCCCTTATAATGTCACTGGTCCTCAAAAACAAAGGATAAACAACAACAATCAGGGAGTCAGGGAGCCATTTCTGCTGAAACATCTGACACTGTCTACTCATAACCAGGATGTTGACTCAGATGGACCCCTATATTCTTCTGGACAAGTTTGTCTGTCCCACCTCTGCACCAAATGTGCACCATCCACATTTTATTCCTTGAAATGTAACTCTAGCTCTGATTTCAGCATAAGACTGTGAGCTCTTAGAGGGCAGGGGCTGTCTTTTGCCCTCCTTTGTATGTTTCATACAACGTAATGCCTGGAATATAATAAATAATAAATTCTTAAAGTCTGACTATAAATTATCTGAAAATGTACTATGCTATGATCCTGGAAATGAGAAAACACCCTAGACAGAGGCCTTTCAGACTTACGACTCGCTTCATTTAGGTTCCTCTCAGCAGACTGGTCTCAGCTTGTAAGATGTGAAGACCTGGAATGCTCCAGGACAAAGCTTGGCTTTGAAAAGTTTCTGAGATCCAGGTGAGATAGGCTAAGTTTGGCCAACAATCAGTAAGAGGCAAGCAGATTCCACCGATGGAAAACCAAAGAATCCTTCCCCGTATTCCACCTAGATAGGGATGTACCAAGGAATTATTACCATCTACCCCAACACCCCCAGCAGGAAAGTGTTTAACTTTCATAATGTTTAACAGACCTTTTAAAATTGGGATTGTTCTTGTGAGCCTGGTTTGTGTATAAAATAATTTAGAAATTTTTAAAATAAAACAAAATTTAAAAAATAAAATATCACTTATAGTGAAATAATTATAGTCATGTTATCTTTTAAAAAGATTCCTTTTTTGCAGATGTGCAATATGTCATGCACAAATCATAGTAATATAAAATTAAATGACTCATTAAAATCTGTTGACTTGGAGGTTTTATTAAAAACAGGCAGATACATGGTTCAAGCTAAAATCCAGACTCAAATATGTCCTAAAAGTGTGAACCTTGGCAAGTCACTTAACTATTTTCTCTTCAGTTTCCTCATCTGTAGAATGGAGATAATAATAGTACTTACTCCCAGAGAATATTTGCAAAATGCTCTGAAAATCTTGTAACACTAGTTTGTATTTTTATAAAATAATTTGGCTAACTTTAAACTTGTAAGTTTACCAAAAAAGCCTCAGCCTCCTAATCAAATGTTCATCTCAAATGGTCACATTAAGTGCTTATGTAATTTATTAATTTAATTCAAAATAGGTTTAATATTAGTGGGCATTGAAATTCTTGCTCATTCATTATTTGGTTGACCTAGTTTCATGCCAATAACTCCAAATGTCAGCATGTAAAGCAGTTTTGTCACTAATAAAACAAATTCATTAATCAACAGGTATTTATTGAGTATCAAATATGTACATTTCTTTTTATTTAAAATCTCTGCATATTTTATTAATGTTTTCTTTGCTATGGCAGACACATTCCAACAAACACAATCCCCCCTCCCCCCCCCCGCACCCCTGCAAAGGGGAGTTCCCTATATCAACACAACCACAGGTTTAGTTAAAAAAAATTCAACATGAGATGTAGTTTGGTGTGATAACTTTAGTCCTTCATCTTCCAAGCTGATCCACACACAGACGTTCCTCCTCCCTCTCCAAAAGAAGTCCATTTCTCTTTAAAGAGCCAGATGTCCAAACTTTAATTTGGCATTACTCTTTTTTTAAACCTTTACCTTCTCTCTTAGAATCATTACTGTGTATTGGTTCCAAGGCAGAGGAGCAGTAAGGGCTGGGGTTAAGTAGGGGTTAAATGACTTGCTCAGGGTCACACAGTTAGGAGGGAAGTGGTGTCTGAGGCCAGATTCAAAGCCAGGACCTCCCATCTCCAGCTCTGGCTCTGAGCCATCTGAAGAAATTTCCAAAGCTGTCCAAGAAATCTCCTTACTGTCATCTCATAGCCCTCTTCTCTTCCTTTAGTAGGAAGCCTAGGGATCATCTTCTACATGAGTCCTTTCCTCTCTCTTTCTCAAACTACCTTACTACTTTCTTGGTGCTTGTATTTTTGTATTCACTTTATATTTGTGCTGTTCATATTGTTGTGTGCCTCTGTTGTCTCTCCAATTAGAAAATAAGCTCTTTGTGAGTAGGAACTGCTTTAGTCTTTGGACTTGAATCTCCAGTGATTAGCACAGTTCCTGGAACATAATAGAGGCTTCATAAATGCCAATTAATAATTTAATTCCTGCCTAAGAGATCTTTTCCATTCATTTATTATACTATAATTCTATTGGTAATTCATCTGAGTACTGGAGTTCAAAGAAAAACGGATTCTGTTCCTTTCAGTAAGTAGACTATAAAATGATTGATGGACTGGTTGACTAGAAGGCTAGATTATAAAGGGATCACAATGCTCAGGGAATTTTTCTCTGAACGGGAGTCAGGGGTTCTGCAATGACATAATCCATGGACTTGGGGGCTATGTTAGTAAAGAAATATAACGTTTATGTACTTCCCAGGATATATTAAACCACTTTGCCAGCCAGGAAAGTATATTTTCAGAAACTTTCCCCCCAGGTCACAAGTAGAAACATTTGAAGTACTCACAAGCATTTACCCCATGGAAGTGATCATTGACTCCAGATTGGAAGATGGATCCAGTATGTGCCAGGCATTGGACTAATCAATGGGACACTTTGCCAAGCACTGGAGAATATCACTGGTACTCCTGAAATGTGAAGATATATAGGGAAAGACCCTTAACATGTGGGGTCAATGCCACCCATCTCATCTTTACATGGGAGGTTTGGAGGAAGAATGAGGATGGATTATATATTTAAGTCTGCATCATCTCAGTAGGAATCTGAGTAAAATAAAACTCTCATTTTTATGCTCCTCCTGTCTCTATGCTTTTGTATATTCTATTTGCCTGGCTTGGGATTCATTATCAATCCTTTACATTCATTGATACCTCTTCTTCAAATTCTACCTCAAATCCCACCACTATTTCCACAGTGGCGCTTCCTCTGACTACTCAGTCCAGTCACTTCTTCCTTCTCTACTTCCATTTTCTTTTATTTTCTTTATCTCATGACTCAGCCCTTTTTTAATACATTATATGAGTGTCCCCAAGCTTTCCTACCCCTGTGCCTGAAATGTCTTTCTTTTTCTCTTTTTGCCCATTGAATCATTTAAATTCCATTCAAATAATATTTATTTATTTTGACCATTATTTAAAGTCCAACTCAGATGTTACTTCTTAAATTAAATCTTCATTGATTCCCCTATCAATAAGAAGCACTTCCTCCTCTGGGCCTCAAGTAGTATAATGTAATAGTATGCATTTTTCTCTGCAATGGTGGCACATTATCCTTCTACTAGATTCTAGACTCCATAACGGCTGTGTCATGACTGTCATGACTCAATTCTATTTCTAAAATGCATTTCACATCCAGCCCCCTCTCTTCATTCACTTTCTACCCTATTTCGGCCCTTAATCTCTAATGGATAGAACTCAGGAGTTGGAATCAGGCAGAACAAGGTTCAAAAGCCACTTCATACAATCACTATCTTCATGTCCTTGTTCTGAGAATCAATTTCATCTTCAGAGGGGAAAATGGTAATAATTCAGTTCAATTCAACAAATGTTTTTCTTGAGCACCTCCTTTGGCCCGCTGACTATCTCATATCACCTACTATGGTCTAGTGTTTAAAAAAAAGATAAAGGAGAGAGAAGTTTTGTGCCCCAATGGGAAGCTTGGATGAGGTTTCACTATCAAATTATCATAATAATAATTGTTGCCCAGTAATATGCTCTAATTCTGATTTCTGTAGTGACAAATTTGATTCCTGTGGGTTTATCGCTTCCTGCAGATCTGCTATTATGTTATTGGAGTGCACAGGTTCTACTATATCTTTTGGATTAGGTTCTTGTGTAGCAACTCCCTCTTGTGAATCTGTTGACATAGAAACCATTCCCTGTATGGTGGTATCCTCTGGGAATGACTTCAATACAGATCCACTTGCAGACAATAATAATAACAACATATGATTATGAGCCTTTGATGCATTTGCAAGATTGTTAGCAGATACATTAGTTGGTGCCTGTATGTTATTGGCAAGGTCATTTCCCCCTACTGTACCTAATGGTGTCCCAGTGTTAGTATTAGTCACGTCCCCAGTATCCTCGTCAGTTCCCTTCCCCATGCTTTGTTTTCTCTGCATGTAATCTTGGTACATTTCAGTTATAATAAGGATCTGACCAAACAATGTCTCTAATCTATTATCAATGACTAGAGCATGCACAGTTTTCTTTGGGGAGATCAGGTTGGCACCAGCTTTGATATTCTTGAAGCTGTTAGTCACTGCCACGAACACAACATAGACTTGGGGTATGATTTGCCAGAGGTAATTCAACTGTGTCCATCCCATAATCATATTGGTTAATGTCTCCAGAACATTGTCTATCGTCCCTGCCACTGTATTATAAATGATACAGGTAGCCCCAATAAATGGCAATTATTCCTAGCACAGTCGACCATAGTATTAGTTGTAACATGGTTCCCATTAGATCTTTTCTAGGCTCTAAAGTTGGGAAATGGTTGTTGTCCCCACAAGCTTTGTTTCTAGCTAGATAGTATAGTTTCCCTTTTACAAATAGCCTCTCTCACTCAGTATTGTAACTGACCAGAGTGGCAGTTGGTAACTGACTTGTTCCCCTTCCCCCCCCCACCCCCAAGAATCAAGGTGTTTTTGATCCTGTGTGGAAACTCCTAGACAGAGTCAATGACAAAGGCTGCTAGCCTCAGGGTTTGCAATTGACAAACTTCGCAACTGACCGTTGATGGCAGTTGGTGACAGTCACTAAAGCTTTTTTTTAATAAACAGGGTTCTTTTAAATCTGGGGTGCCATTTGTTTAAAAAAATATAAAAGAGAGAGAACTTTTGTGCCCCAATGGGAAGCTTGGACTTTCTATATGGAGAGGGAGAAGGGGAGGAGAACCCCCTTCTCAAAGTGGGGTTCAGGGGAGACAGCAGATGTAACAAGTTGGCTCAGAGAGAGGAGAGGGGGGTTTGAAGATTTCCCCCCTTCTGCCTTCCCTTCTTAACTAAAGCTGCTCTCCCCAATTTGTTCTTGTCCCTCTTGTCCCCCCTCCACTACTTGAGACTAAAGGGTCTCCCCTTGATCTGTTCATTCACACTCAGCTTGGGGAACATATAACTTTTAATGTTAACCCAATCAGGTAATACAAAAGGAATAATGAGCAGGGAAGAATGGGAAAAGGAAAGTGGGGAAAGGGGGTCCCTGTCTCTATCTAAATCCTTTTCCTCCCTCCTCAACTCAGGCCTTGACAGCCTGAGCCCCTGAGAGAAAGTCAGGTTGACTCACCCCTGGGCAACAGGAGTTGAGGTAAAGTCTGCTCAGGTTTCTCTTCAGAAAGTCCCTTCAATTGGGAAGTGTTGGGGGGAAAGATTTCCAGTCACCAGCAGGAAAAGTGGGTAGCCCTCGGGAGAAAGTCTTTATCCACCTTCTCTCTTCGATGTCTCAAGACAGAGAGACCCTGGCTGCTCTCCAGCCAGAGTCTTCTCTCCTCAGGAAATTCACTCCTGGGTCCCCTCCCCCATCAAGGTGATCAATTTCACATACTCTTCAGTCTGGCACTTTTCTTTTGGGCCAGCCTCTGTCACACTAAACATAATAGCACCGATTCTTCAGAACTGTGGTGGGAATCAAGTTAGATTATATATAGGTATCTCTTCCTCTGGCATTGCTCCCTCAACTGGCATTGGTCTTGGCAGGTTGGGTCCTCAAATGGGGAGCTGCTACTATTCCTAGGATTCTGTGGGTAGAGAGCAACCTAAGCCTTATCTCAGAAGCCCTCATCGGTATACATCAGCCAGGAAATCCAGTTCTTTAGCAAAAGCATTTATTTCAATAGCATAGAAAGCGCAAGAGTTACAAGGCATTTCTGGCCAAAACCTATAGTGCACTCTCACAAATAGACACAGAATCTATGGTGGAGGGGAAGAGAGCAGATACAAAATAAACATTTATGGGTCAGAAATGTCTACAGTAGAATCTAAACGATCACCTTAGTGCAAATATCAATAATATGGAAATAGGTCTTCATCAATGACACATGTAAAACCCAGTGGAATTGCACGTTGATTATGGGAAGGAGAGAGAGAGAGGGAGGGAAGGAATATGAATCACATAACCATGGGAAATTTCTCCTAATTAATCAATTAATTAAAATTTAATTAAAATTATAAAATAAAAAATTTTTAAAATTAAAAAATAAATGTCTACAGTAAAATACAACTTTTTAACTACAATCATAATTCTTTATTTCTCCAGAGGAGCTTCACCAAGTTCTATGCCATATAAAGTGCCAGTAATGGACAAATCACTCTGCCACCCAGCTAACCTGGGTCCTCGTAGAATGTTTCAGCTGGGCTGGCTAGTATAATTCACAATAGGCTTGACATACATCTATAAAGTGCTTGGCGAACCTTAAAACACCATCTAAATGTGAGCGATTACTACTGTTGCTATTTTGGATTTTTTTCAATAGGGTTCAGGCAAAAATGATCCTTGAATCATTTCTATCCTGATATTATTTAAAATGTAACTAATAAATAAGGGAATTCTTAATCTAATATAAATATAAATTATACACCATATTTCTCCCACCCCACTCAAGTCCCTCATCTATTCATGATGAAGTTATAAAGAGATAGTGGGACAGGGCTACGTACTTAAGGATTAGACAGTTGTCTTAGTCAAGTTGTGACTTAAAATCACAAATATTCTGAGTGAAGATAAAGTTGATGCTGTCAGTGATCCAACCTTTATATCAGCAAAAGGGGCACTGGTTTGATTATCAGTCCTTAAGCAAACTGGAAAAGAAGGGGAGTCTCTGATCCTATCTGATGGTCAAGGCAGGGGTCAGTGAGGTCTGGGGCCTGGCTAAGGCATGTTCCAGATTTTGTCAGGTACAAATCTTGCTATTCTCTGAAGGGATGGGGCCTCAAAGTGGTCTCCCAATGTGGACCCAACCTAGGCTCTGTCTGCCTCATCTTCATCCTGTAATCTATAGCGCCTGGATCCTTGAAGCACAAGCTCCTACCTCTAGTGTGCAGCCACTTTGAAGAACTAGAGAGATATTGTTAGGGATGGTCCTGACAGCAGTTCACTTTCTGTCGAGGAAAGAAATGACACACTTGTATGTCATTAAATGGTTGACAAAAGGCTTATTTAGAAGAAAGAAAGAAAGAAAGAAAGAAAGAAAGAAAGAAAGAAAGAAAGAAAGAAAGAAAGAAAGAAAGAAAGAAAGAAAGAAAGAAAGAAAGAAAGAAAGAAAGAAAGAAAGAAAGAAAGAAAGAAAGAAAGAAAGAAAGAAAGAAAGAAAGAAAGAAAGAAAGAAAGAAAGAAAGAAAGAAAGATAGCAAGGAATTGCCACAAAGACATACTAGGACTTGGTGTTAAGACATGCCTCCCCTCGGCTGACCCTGATTCTTGGGATCCTCAGGCTTCCCCAAGGAGAGTTGTTTTATTCCTTTAGGAAGTTACATCAAGGGCAGCAGGAACCAGTTAGGTCCTGAATTGTAAGGAAATAGGGGTAAGGGAGAGAGGGAACCCTGGTCCTATCACAGATGTGGAGATTTCAGCAAGGATTCCATTTTTCCCCCTTTCAGCTCTTTTTATTTGGATAGATACTGCCATAAATGTTCATTATTATCAAGGATGTACTATAAATCCAGAAGAGCCTCAAATGATCAAATGAAACAAGATTGGCCTTGTGCTGTTAGGTGGCACCAGAGGGCATGGAGTGCTGGACCTGGAATCAGGAAGGCTCATCTTTATCAAAGCTGGTCTCCGGATACATACTAGCTGAGTGCCTCTGAGCAAGTCACTTAACCCTGCTTGCTTCAGTTGCATCATCTGTAAAATAAGCTGGATAAAGAAATGGCAAACCATTCCATCATCTTTTTTTTCTGAATTACACATATATTATCACATAAAGCATATTTCCATATTATTCATTTTTGTAATTGAATAGTCTTATAAAACCAAAACCCCAAAACATACACGCAAATAAACAGGTGATAAATCATGTTTTTATCTGCATTTCTACTCCAATAGTTCTTTCTCTAGAGCAGGATAGCATTCTTTTTCATAAGTCCCTCATTGTCTTGTATCATATAGTAACTAAGTCTATCACATTTGATTGTCCCACAATTCTTCAATTTCTGTGTACCGTGTTCTTGTGGTTCTGCTTATTTCACTGCATCAATTCATGTAGGTCTTTTCAGTTCTTTCTGAAATCCTCCTGTTCATCATTCCTTATAGCACAATAGTGTTTTTTCCACCATCATATACCACAATTTGTTCAACCATTCCCCAACTGAGGGACATCCCTTCAGTTTCCAATTCTTTGCCACCACAAAAAGAGCAGCTATAAATAGTTTTGTACAAACAGGTTCTTTCCCATTTCCATTCCAACATCTTTGCCAAGAAATCTCCAAATTGGATCACAGAGTCAGGCATGACTAAACAATGACAACAATAATAAGGATCTTGTGCTTGGTTTGCTTAGGACTTACTATTATGACAGATTTCTGGGAAAAAAAATTCTGTTGTGTAAGAAAATGGATCTATGCTGACTTTTGGACGACTCTTTGTTTATATGATCAGACAATCCTACAAAATGTAGCCTAAAACTAAAGGTTTTTTGGTTCAGGCTGATGGTAATAATCTTAGTGTGCTGACTTGTTCAGATGGCCAGTCAGAAGTAGTGATAGTAGTAGAAGTAGTAGTAGAAGTAGTAGTAGTAGTAGTAGTAGTTGTTGTGGTAATAATAATAGCAGAAATAATAGGAGGAGTTGTAAAGCAAAAATATTCTAGTTTAGTCCTTTTCTTTCTCCTTTCCAATCCATGCTCCATACCGCTGCCAAAATCATCTTTCCAAAGCAAAAGTTTGACCATATCACTGTCCGATTGTTCTTAGAGTCAAGTAAATACTCTTTTGTTTGGCAGTGAAAGCCTTCCCCTCCCCATAATCTTATTCCAGCCTAACTTTGCAGATTTATTTCACATCCCTGCCCTTCATGCATTCTTTGTCCCAGCCAAATTGGACCACTTGCTGTTTCCCATTCACAACATTCCATCTCCTGCCTCCAAGGCTTGGCACAAGCTATTCCCCCATGCCTGGAATGTACTCCCTCTTCATGTCCACCTCATGGAATCCCTAGCTTCTTTCAAGGCTCCCGTTAGGTGCCAACTCCTATGAAAAACCTTCCTTGGTCTCCTTCACTGTTATTATTCTCTCCCACTTCAAATGATCTGTTTACATGTTGTGTCCTCAAGCAGAGGTTCACTGAGGTCGGGGTCTGTTTTTTCTTTTATTTTGCATCCCCAGAACCTAGTTCAATGCCTTGTTCGTAGTTGGACCTTCATTAACGCTTGTTGATTGATTAGTTAGTTAACAAATGACAAACTATGTAACTTACAATGCTTGTTGAGTTCTCACAGTTTAGGCATTCAATAAATGTTCCTTGAACTTTAGATAAGTGTTGTTTCTTTGAATTTGTGTTCTCTCTGTCACATGGTGCCTGTTTCATCTTAGGTAAATCTTTTTGGCATGGGCACTGCACCCCCAAAACTATAGAAGTGTTTCAGGCAAACTGTAAGCAGGGAAGTTCCTTTGCTCCCTTCTATCCTTGGGACTCCTAGCCCAAAACATCTGATAACTCCTGCAAGACCCTGAGAGGATTATCCTCCTTGGATCATCCTTTAGATGGACAGAGATACACCTCCTTGAGATCATCAAATTGTATCTTCGACATCCATCCGTCCTCTAAACTATGAGGGTTGCCCCCTATGTCTTCAGGCAAACCTGCCCATGCCTCAGTGCACACCACTCTAGAGTCACATCCTCACTCTTGTAAAGAGTATAAAGACACCAGAATTGATGTCATCTGGGGACAGCTTTCCATCTATGCTGTTCCCCCTAGGAGGCAGCATTCCATCTATACTGTCCTCCTGGCCAGATTCAACATCACCTTCTAAATGAATAAATTTCTCTTTTTATTTTTAAGCTAAGTTTTGGAGTCTTGCATCTTTGCCAAAGGTACCCTTCTCTAACCCCAGGGTTTCACCTCTAGCCCCCCCACAACAGTTTTATCTCCATAGGACTTAGTTTCCTCATTTAAAAATGGGATAGTGATTGGTCTTTATAAGTTTTAAGGTCTACCTCCAAATCCTAGGATCTCATGAACTAGACTTTAGTCTAGTGTTACAACAGACCCCTAGTTTGTTTCTCTGCCTCAGTCATCTCCTCTGTACACAGCTGCCTAAGTGACATTCCTGAAAGGCAAAGCTGGGTCACTCCCTTACTCAATACACTCTAGTAATTCCCTTTGGCTTCTAGTGTAAAAGATTAGCTCCTCTTTTGAGCTTTTAAAACTCTTCACAACCTGGCACCAACCTAGCTTTTCAGACTGTGTAATTTGAATCTGTTACCCTAAAAACTACATCCAGCAAAACTATGATTCCCAGAACCCTACTCTCTTCTTGTCGTTACATGCTGATGTAGACAGGAGATAAATTTGGTGGAGTTCTCTCTCTCTCGGGCTCTTTCCTTTCTGTTGGTGGCTTTGGTGGAGCGGACTTTTTTGAGCAGGTAGAAAAACTTAGTCACAAGGTTCTGTTTTGTCAGATAATAAACTTTATAAAAATAATATTTGAAGTATTGGGTATTAATTTAAATCCTACAAGACTCATTGAACATTTCTCCTCTCCTGAACTTGGGGATTCAGCTTCACTGGCTTTCTCTAAGGTTTACACCCCCCTCTCCATTGTCTACTTCCATTCCTTAGTCTTACCTGTTCCCTAGGACTGGGATGCATGTTCTTGTCATGTCTCTTGGAATCCTTACACTTCCATACTCAGCTTAAATATCACCTCCTGCATTCGGGTTTTTCTTGTCCCCAGATGCTAGTGCCCTTCTCCCTTTTGTGGTTCCATTGCTTTTTGGTTGTATCCAACTCTTGGTGATCCCTTTTGGAGTTTTCTTTTTTGTGTTTTTTTTTTAAACCTTTACCTTCCATCTTTGAATCAACTCTGTATATCGGTTCCAAGGCAGAAGAATGGTAAGGGTTAGGCAAAGGGGGTTAAGTGACTTGCCCAGGGTCACATAGCTAGGAAGTGTCTGAGGCCAGATTTGAACTCATAAAGCTGAGACTTTCTGACTTCAGGCCTGACCTGCTATCCATTACACTCCTAGCTATCTTACCTACCCCCTCCCCACCCCTGTCTATCTAGTATTTATCCTATTTATGTTTATTCTACATGTACATGAACATATATACATAGGCATACATATATATATTTGTGTGTATATGTAGATATGCATATATACATATATACTGTGTTGAGGGAAGTTCATCCCCTCCCCTTCCTAGAGGGCCAACTGGTTGATCAACATTCTTCATATAGGACTGGTGAATGTCTATGAACGTAAATAAAAGAAAGTGGATGGAGCATACCTGGGTCTTTTTGGCAGGGACTCTGGGAGGGAGCAGACAGGTAAGAGGGAGAAAGATTCTTGGAGAATAGACATGTGATCTTAGAACTTAGAGTAAGGAAGAGATTTAAATCCATGCTTACCTACCTTTTCTATTAATAAACTTTATGCAAAATAATAACTGGTATATATGTTAATTTTAATTATAACAATACTGTTGTCTCCTTAAGATTAGCGATTGCTTCATTCTTGGTCTTGGTATCCTCAAGGGCCAATACCATAGGTGCTTAATAAATGCTGATTGATTCTAGTCATTAAAAAATTAAGGCAAAAAAATAACTTGTCATTCTCAGTATTTAAAAAAAAAGATGGCCTCAGAGGTCTGGGCTTCCCCCATTCCCAATTTGTATATTCCTCCATGAGAAGGTATTGTTTTCTATCTGTATTCCTTAGGACATTTTCCTTTTGAACCAATACACCCAATTGCTCCTGGTGGCTACTTGGTGATATTTAGCTTTTCTTCAGCCCTTGACACAAGTGGGATTCTTTTCTTCACTGGAATGGTTTGATGGTTTTCAGAGCATTGATTGTGAAGGATTTCATACAGCTGTGCTTCACATCCTCTGGTTAAGCTGTGTAAAAAGGAGTTTGCAGAATGCAAGGAGACGATGCAAGACCAAAATTCTATTTTGGAACACCAAGGACCTGGGACTGTGCAGGAAGAGACAAGAACTGAAAAAGCAATTATAGTTGGTTCTGGACTCCGTAGGAGACAGAAGTTGTGTCCTGCTTTCTGCTCTTAAAATACTGAGAGGGTAGCTGGTTTGGGTATGTATTCCCTGGGTGGACCAAGGGAGAGCCCTTCATTACCTTTCTGTGGCTGTCTTGAGGTACCTGCTATTCACATTACAAAAAGAGAAACTGGATTTATTCTGGAGGTGCTGACATCTTTCTCTGGATCAAAGGAGGACTCTTGTCTGTGAGAATCCCTTGGGGCCCTGGTTGGCTTTCCCTTACCAAATCCCTTTTCATTTTAACTACCCCTTTAGTAGTCAGATTAAGTTAGATTAGAAATCTTAGTAAATTAAGATCTGGATGGGTAAAATAGTAAATTGGTTCCTCATCCCCTGTCATTCCCTTGCCCTTTTTGTTAATAAAACTGTGTGATCCCTTTCTTAAAACCTTCCCTTCCCCAAATCCCCCTATTCAAACAGCATTATGAGGCTGGGTCTCAGAGGGTCTCCCAAAATCAGAATTTGGAATCACAGCCTCTTGGAGATGGGGAAATCCTGAATTTGAGAAAATTCAGTATTTTACATTTCTCTTCTTATCTATTAAGACAGAGGGAAATGGGAATTCAAATTCTTACTTTTCATGTAAGAAATTCATTGTAGCATAGGAACAAAGGTGACTTGTTTCATTTTTTTTTTCAAGACAGGGTTGAATGAGTAAAGGAATGAAGGAAGGAAGGAAGGAAGGAATGAATGATTATTCAATTCTTTTGATCATCCAGATCTCAGAGCAGGTTTTCTTCCCCCAATAGCTTTGTATTTAAATATTTTGTGTCTAGGAATAGTAAGGCGTTTGAAAACCAAATTAAACCCATCTTGGAGCACAAACTTGTTCTAGCTTCAAAGCATGAACTAAATACACACTATCCCAGGACGCCCAATTTTTTCATTCCCCTCCCAGCTCTAATCTGGAGTTTCTGGACTTTGATACTATGCCTTAGCTGCATGTCTCACTTTGGAACTTTTCTCAGAAACTGAGGTTTGCTCCAACCCCAGACATTCCTCCACTATCCCAGTCTTCTTCCATTAGAATATAAGCTCTTTGAAGGCAAGAATTGTCTTTCTTTTTGTTTGTATATGTATATTCCTAGTGCTTAACACAGAGCCTGGCAATATAAAATTACTTAATGAATCTTTGGCCTTCAATAAACTTTCCCATACTCCCTATTCCTTGTATTAGCATTTGCCACATATAAGGAAGTAAAAGAGATTAATTTCAATAGGTTAATAGCTATTTTCCTACTATTCCTCAGGCTCCTTTGACAAGCTTCTCCCACTGCCTGCTTAATTTCTCTTTTTTTTCCTTGCATCCATTCCTAGGAAATATAGGAAGAACCAGACTATTTTATAGGTAAGTATCATTATTTTTCCTCTGCTTCCTAAAGATTAAACTGGTTTAAATCACTTCATCCCCTCTCCATCCCTGAAGACTTGGCTAAACCAAATTGGTTCTCTAAATGGGCAAAGCCACTGCGACTGACACTGTTAAACTAAGGCATGCTTCCTCCACTCCCACCAAATAGCCACATCTCAGCCTCATCAGCTTCCTTGACACAGCAAAGGTGGATGCATTAAGGTGTCCCAGAGAATACGACATCTTTCCTCTGCTTCTCTAGGTAAACTCGCCAGCTGCTGCCCCAAGTCCCTAATTTTTTCTTTATAGCTTAAATGTAACAATGTTTTGAAAAGCAGAAAAAGCTCAACAAATTCAAGGTATTGTTTATTACTTGGTCAATGTTGCCATGTTTTCTTAGACCCTGTCAGTATAAATAGAATGGAAAGATGAGAATTCATCCCTTTTCTATAAAGCCCAAGTTGGAAGCATTCATAACAAAGCTTCATAGGCAGCAGTCCCAGGATCCCATGTCCTAGGTCAGAAAAGTGGCTGGAATTTGTAAACTTCCTTTTCCAAGTACAACATTGTTGGAGGTTTGGGAAAGTTAGAAGGTTGGGTATGCTTTGTTTTTGTTTTTGTTTATAGAAGGATTCTTTCCCTCAGAAAGACGTCCTTGTAAACCTAAGAACCCACTGACCCTCTTTCTTAGAAAATAATATCTGTGTGTCTAGGACCAGAATTTTGGCAAAGTATTTGGACCTGGATCTCCTAAACTGAAGATCAGTGGGAGCCTGAATTCATGTGGAACCAGAGTCCAAGATCAATCATTTGGGGACTTGAATGCATCACCTCTGCCTTCACGAGTTTCTCATGTCTTCTTCCTTTTTTAACCTTTACCTTCTTTCTTAGAACTGATGCTAAATATCCATCGCAAGACAGAAGAGCAATACAGGCTAGGCTATTGGGGTTAAGTGACTTGCCCTGGGTCATATAACTAAGTATTCTTTCCCATATTTTACAAATACAGTGTTAATTTTCATGGAAATATGTGGTTTTGAATATTTTTTATGAAAATAACACAAAAACTATACATTTTACCTGAGAAGGCCAGCAGAAGTATTAGGTTCCCTGTAAAAGCAGTGACAGGATTTTAACATTTATTGGTAGCTAAGGAGTTCAGTGGATAAAGCACTGGCCCTGGAATTGGGAGAAGCTAAGGGCAAATCCAAATGGAAACTTACTAGCTGTGAAAACTTGGGCAAGTTATTAAACCTCCCTTTGCCTCAGTTTCTTCACTTGTAGAATAGAAATATAGTAGCACTGACCTCCCATAGTTGTTGTGACTGTATCTATATCTATATCTATCTATCTATATGTATATCTATCTATATATATGTATATCTATATATATATATATATATATATATATAGAGAGAGAGAGAGAGAGAGAGAGAGAGAGAGAGAGATTAACACAGTATGTAGTAGGCACTATATAGATTATTATTCAGGTTGTTGTCACGATCAAGTGAGAAAATATTTTTAAAGCTCTGCAAACTTTAATGGGGCAGTGGATAGAGTGCTCAGTCTAGTCATTTTCCTGAGTTCAAATCCAGCCTTAGATACTTACTAGCTGGGTGATCCTGGGCAAGCCACTTAACTTTGTTTTGCCTCAAGTTCCTCATCTATAAAATTCACTGAAGAAGGAAATGGCAGACCACTCTGTTGGTTACCAAAAAACCCCAAACCCAGAATCAGACAGAATTGAAAAATGACAGAACAATAACAAAAACAATTCATGCAAAAAAATTAATGGTTCGATGTATCACGCTTCTCAAGGAGTGTTTGTATTTTGACTGGCTGCTCTCAGAGTACTACAGTCCTAAGCAATAAATGACGGTGGTTCCAGGCACCAAAGCAGCCTGTGGAGGGAAATATTTCAGGAAAGGAAGTATTTTAACTGTTTCCCCCATATCGCATCATGTGTCTTTTTCCCTCGCTATGCCAAAGACCAGCCCTGAGGTCAACATTCTTTGGTTTGTGTGTAGTTCTGCTCCAGTGCCCCTCTTCAGGCAGAAGGCTTAATGGAGCCACTCGTCCATCTATAAACCATTTGCTGGCTAGAGTTCTTCCAGGTGAGAGATGCACCAAGGTTCCCTGAGACCATTTCAGGGCACAGCCCATGAGCAGCCAGAGGTGGAACTGACTGGGGGATATAGGGCCACTCCACTCCCACCACCTGCCTTGATGCCAGACTACCAGCAATGCCCTGGAGCCAATCAGAAACACGTGCAAATGGTTTATAGCTTTGGCTCCCTAATTAGCTGGGGTTGCAGCCAAATACTCTTTACACTTAGGCTTGGCTGGACTCCTAAGCAACAGAGAACTCTGGGTGTGCCAGGTGGGGAGAGGGACCAGACATCTGCAGATATGTGGCCAGTACTGCCTCCCTTCATCCACAGAGGGGCCAAGGAAAGGGAAAATCGAGAAAGATGGATGACCTTTGGTAGGTCTTGGAATGAAAGAGAGCCATAGGCACACCAGGATCCATGCTCCTCTTACCTTTCTACCCAAGAGTTTGTCATTTAATTTGATACAATGAACTTCATATTTTTTCTAGGATCCATACTCATTTTTATTGTCGTCTTTTACTTCTTGGTGCCATCCATGGGGATAGCTTTCACATGGTATTTTCAGTACATAATTTCATGGGTTCTGGAGAAGCAGAACTAATGGTAATAACTGAGAAGGCAGGAAGGAAACAAAGATGTATGTTGATATATACTGTGATACCCAAAGCCTTCCTCTTTGGAGGAACTAGTTGGCAACAAGCAAATAACCTCCTTTTAACACTTATGAAAGAGGCATAGAAAAGTTCTACATCAGTACTAGAAAGGGGACCTCTTAAGGATAGCTTCAGGAGAAGAATCTCAGAATCTTAGACTGAAAGAAACAGCAGACAGTGTTGGACTTGGAGTCAAGAAGATCAGTTGAAATTCTTCCTTATACACTTAGCCAGTCTGGTCTGCCAGCTTATCTTTGGTAGGTAAAGGAGAGGGTACAATGCCCTAGAGCCTGGACTGAAACTCCCAATTTAATGAGATCACAGATCCATTAGAGCTTTTGAGTAGATGAATGCCAGTGGTCACTCACACCCAACTCACTACACCATTTTCTTTATACCAAAATTGGCCTCCATTGCCACCACCACTCATCATACACCAGTGTTATCAATCTATTAATTTCTTAATGTCACATGTAAATATGCTACATAACTTTAATCAAGCACTTCTCTTATCAATACCCCATTTGTCCTATTGCTAAAGAGCCAGCCTTCCCTCTAGCCCAGTGAACTAAAATATCACTGCTTTCTTGCCCCATAAAATACCAGTTTCCTGATGAACAGGATTTCAGATAGCCACCTCTCAGTCCTAAGCAAAAAAACACCTTTAATTGCCTATACCCAGAGATGGTTTCAAATCTGCATGTACCACAGCAAATTTACAACTCAAGGAAGACTCATTTTTATAACTCTTGGGTTAAAAAACATTTTAAGAGATTATAAAATTTATGGGCCTTAAAGGGAATATTAATTCCCTTCATCTGAGTTGCTTAATGCAAGTAAGTCTAATTAGCTACAAAGAAAAGAGAACATTTTCACTGTCCCATCAAGTAATTTTAGATTCTCACTTTTTATTACTTAGAAGACTTGCACGACATCCTGGAAATCATTTCATTCCTTCAGCACTGCTAGAATCATCCTTTTTCTTTTGGCAAGTATTGTTCACCCCATAGTCTGAGTGTAAATAGAATCTCCAAAGCTGATGATGCCTGGCAAAAAGAAAAATCAAAACAAAAGAAAACCCTCACACACTGGGCATCAGTGATGAGTCATTACCAAGTTTAGACAAAACTATAGTCATCTTACCCTTCTCAGGCCACAAAGACTTCACCAAGTAGTCCTAATGGGGAAAGAGTCCTTGCCACCTTTACTGAGAAGAAAATGACTAATTATATGGAAATGAAACTAAGTACCAGTTTAGTGCCAAATTCAATAAATTCGTATTTTTGAAGACTACTCAATAACCTTGGGCAAATAATTTCTCTGTCTAGCTTTATTCTGGACTGGATGAATTCTGCTGTCTTATTCCCATATTCTATACAACTATTTATGACTAGTGGTTTCATTTTTAGTAGTATTGGACTCTTCATGGCCACATTTGGGATTTTCTTGGAAAAAAATACCTGGATGGTTTGCCATTTCTTTTTTTAGCACAGACAAGGAAACTGAGAAAAATGGGACTGAGTAACTTGCTCAGGGTTACACATCCAGTAAGTGTGTGAGGCTGGACTTGAAATCAGGAACCTGACTCTAAGCAGAAAACTATCCACTGGGTCACTTAATTACAATTAGGAAAGAATGTTGATATGTGTGTGTGTGTGTGTGTGTGTGTGTGTGCCTGTGTATGTTCTAAATCCTTCTTGATTGTAGAAATGCAAATTAAAACAATGCTGAGGTACCACCTCACACCTAACAGATTGGCCAATATGGCAGGTAAGGAAAATGGTAAATGCTGGAGAGGAAGTGGCAAAATTTGGACATTAATGCATTGTTGGTGGAGTTGTAAATTAATCCAAACATTCTGGAGGGCAATTTGGAACTATACCCAAAGGACTTTTAAACTGTGCCTACCCTTTGATCCAGTAATGCCACTATTAGGTCTGTATCCCAAAGAGATAATAAAAAAGGAGAAATGACCTACTTGTACAAAAATAATTATGGCAGCTCTTTTTGTGTTGACAAAGAATTGGAAATTGAGGGGATGCCCATCAACTGGGAAATGGCTGAACAAGTTGTGGTACATGTTGGTGATAGAATATTATTAGGCTATAAGAAATGATAAGCCTTTCACTCCTTTCACTCATTACCTCTGTAGCCATAGTTTAGAGCTTAGGAACACTAACTAGCGCAAAGACTTACATTCTCTCCATATTCACATGGCCTATAAACCATCACATAATGGGATACAGTCTGGTACCCACATCAATACTTCAATCTTCCAACCCTAACTGCTCCAGTCCCCTACCCCCCCTAACTGTGGCAGCACTCGAATGCCCCTGGTCTCCAAGTCCTGATCTTTGGTTTTAGGCTTCCTTCTTCATTGTCACTGCCAACCCACCCCACAACCTTTCCTTTCTTCTCAGGAAACTAGAACTAGACAGGGATGCCAGAGCTATCTAAATCCAGTCATATGGAAAGATTATGTGACCTAAGCCATTCTAGACAAACTTCTTAGGAAAGAGAGAACAAAGCAAACGTTTTCTATAAATAAGAAATTAAGACATTCTTTGATCATTTGCAATTATTGGCTACTTAAAAGCAGTGCCAGAGGAAACTGAGTCTAGCTCCCAGATACAGAAATGATAATAATAGTAATATCTTTTTTTAAGTTGCCATATTTATTTTTATATATAACAATTCAATGTTACAAAAATATAATGTCTATTATTTCTTATCAATATGAAACAAATTATAATAAGTATGATTATTCTAGAAAAACAAATTCTCATATTGGCTATGTCTAAAAATCTATTTCTCAGTCTTTTTTCCCTCTCTCTTTCACTCTTCCCCTTCCCAAAAAGGCAAGTAATATAATATAGGTTGTACATAAACAATCATATTTTCCTGTTCATCATGTTGTGAAACAAGACACATATTGCTTACATTAGAGAAAAATCCATGGAAGAAATAAAGTGAAGAATGACATATTTCAATCTGTGTTCAGTCTCCATCTATTTCTTCTATTGAAGTGTTCTGAATCCTTGCCTTGTTAATAAAACTTAAGGCAATCACAGTTGATC
Organism: Monodelphis domestica; assembly: GCF_027887165.1. Lineage (NCBI taxonomy): Eukaryota > Metazoa > Chordata > Mammalia > Didelphimorphia > Didelphidae > Monodelphis > Monodelphis domestica. The sequence continues at coordinate 290,473,900 of NC_077232.1, read as the reverse complement.
ATTACCCATTATTGTTGTTTCTGTGTACAACATTCTGATTCTGCTCACTTCACTTTGAATTACTTAATATAGGTCTTTTCAGGGTTTTGTGTGTTTATGTGTGTGTTCATATTATTTTGTCATTTCTTATGGCACAATAGTATTCTGTTACCATCACATACCACATCTCATTGAGCCATTCCCCATTTGACAACCATCCCTTTGATTTCCATTGCTTTGCCACCACAAAGAAAGCTGCTATGAATTATTATAGAACATATAGATTGTTGTAGGGAATTTAGGAAGTGGAGGGTTATAGAAAGGGAGAATATCACACTTAAATAATTGAGTTTATTAACAAAGAAAGGGATGATGGGGAAGGAAAAGGGGGAAAGTTTTCATCTGACTATTTGTCCCCAAGATATTTAACCCACTATAGTTAATTTCCTAAGCTAACCTGTCTGACTAACTAAAACTAAAGATTACTAAGGATAAATCCAACAGGGAACCCAGAATCTCACACACAAAGTCCTTGGTAGGTTGGGTAGCAGGAATCCAGCTGTTGAGTCCTCAGATGTTCCAGGAGAGAGAAAGGCTCCTCCAAAATCACTCTGTCCACCAGAATGTATGGGGAATCTTCCTCTCAGCCTTGTTTATTTTATTCAAAGGCAGTCAACTTACAAGATTTGTCCAGGGAGAGTCCAGAATTACAACCCTCAGGCTTGGCCTTCAGCTCAGACAGACAGTTGGAAACCTGTCGCTTCAACAGCTTGGAACTCTCACCCTGCCAGTTCTTGGAGAATTCTGAGGCTTGAGAGCTGTCAATCAAACTCTCGGACTTCATACCTTCTCTTGCTAGAGTCCTCCCTTTGCACAAAGCCTAAATCATGTTGAAAACACTATTTTGACATTTGTACACTTACTTACTTAAATATTACTTAAACTAAAATATCTACCCAAAATAACAAACAACCTACACTCAACTATCTTAACCTATCTAATACAATCCTATTTTAGGAATTTGATCAATAAAAGGAAAAAAGGGAATTGAATAATAAACACTTACAAATTTCAAACACAAATCAAACATATGCAAAAGCACAACAAGCAAATAACATCAAAATCAAAAGATAAACACAACATTCATGCAAAACATTGATCTCATAAATACTACTCATCAACCAATACAGAAACATCTACTACTATTATAATGTATTAACATTAAACTTAGATAAAAATTTTTGAAATACAAGATTCTTTTCCTTTTTCCTTGATCATCATAGCAAATAAACCTAATAGTGGTATAGTTGGGTCAAAAGTTTTATAACTCTTTGAGTATAATTTCAGGTTGCTCTCCACAATGAGTTCACAGACCACCAACCATCAACTATTGTACCTATTTTTCCATATATCCTCCAGAATTTGTCATTTTATCATTTTAGCCAATTGAATAGGTATGAGATGATATCCAAGGGTTCTTTTTTTTTTTTTAATAATAACCCTTACCTTCCATCTTCGAGTTAATACTGTGTATTGGATCCAAGGCAGAAGAGTGGTAAGGGCTAGGCAATGGGGGTTAAGTGACTTGCCCAGGGTCACGCAGCTGAGAAGTGTCTGAGGGCAGATTTGAATCTAGGACCTCCCATCTCTAGGCCTGACTCTCAATCCACTGAGGCACCCAGCTGCCTTGCCAATGGTTCTTTTAATCTGTATTTCTCTAATCAATACTGGTTTAGAACACTTTATCATATAGTTATATATAGCTTTGATTCTTCATCCAAAAACTGTTTATTCAATTTATTCATATCTTTTTATCATATTTCAATTGGAGAATGACTCATATTCTTGTATATTTGATAAAGTTCTCTATATATTTTAGATATGAGACCTCTATCTGAGAAACTGTCTATGAAAAATTTTCCCAACTTATTACTATCCGTGGCTATATTAGTTTTATTTATTAAAAAAAAACTTTTCAATTTAATTAATTCAAAATCATCCATTTTACATTCCACAATGCTTTCTATCACTTGTTTATTCACAAATTCTTCTATCCTTAAATCTGATAAATATGTTTCCTGTTCTAATTTGTTTTATAATATTTCCCTTTATACTTAGGTCATAGATCCATTTTGATCTTATCTTGGTAAATGGCATAAGACACTGGCATTACATCACTGGTAAATGGTGTAAGATGAAGATATCTATATCTAATTTCTGCCAAACTGCTTTCCAGTTTTCCTAATAATTTTTACCAACTAGTGAATTCTGATTCCCCAAACTTGGAACTCTTACCTTTGTCAAACCCAAGGTTACTATAATCTTTCACTATTTGGGGGTGTATCTATTCTGTTCTGCAGTATCTTAAACAATTATATGCTGAATGTAGGAGTAAACTCCACCTCTACCCCTTTTGGAAGCCACATAGTGTTTACTACAAGCACAATTCCCAGGTGAGAGTATTATTTCCTTGGCTGAGCTAAGACTTTATCTTGCTCCCTAATAAAATAGTTCATTTGCTTATGTATTCTGTTATGTGTTCTGATCTGTATAATTTTCTCAACTCTTGTTTATTATTTGCATGGATAAATATGTTAGCTCACTAGCTGGCAAGAGACAATTAAGTGTTACTCTCCCTTTTTGTGGGATCAGATAAAATGGAATTAATCCTGAATCCCTTCTCTACACACACAAACACACACACACACACACACACACAGACACACACACACACAAATGTAAGGATTAAAATTAAAATGTTGTACTGAATGTATAAAAATATGGTCACTGAAATTATTCAAGTCAGAATGACTTTTTTTTAGTTTATTTACAAAACAGAGAGAAAGAATTATGTAGAGGAAAGAGTAAAAGGGTAAAATTAGAAATCTAACTTAACGAGCTAGACTATTGCTCAGGCCCTGGCTTTACTGTGGCAGGGCTCCAAAAAACAAAAACAAAAACAAAAACAAAACCCTGCCAGAGGGCTTAGGGTTAAATTAAGCAAATATTCTAGCTATGTGTCCTCCTCCTCCAAGATGGGGTAGGGGGCCTCTGCAGTAGCTAGTCCTTCCAGGAGCCAGAAAAGGAGTCAGTCTTTCCACTCACCCACATGGTAGTTCTAAGGGAAAATCCAAGAACAATCTGAGGTCCCAAGCTGGAGCTCCTTCAAGGTCAAGTTTGAAGGCAGAAATTCCCTCACAGGAAGTTTCTCCCACTTTTAAAGACTATTCCTTTTGTCACTTCCTGTGACTTCCTTCCACTTTACATGGACCTATTGCAGCTATAGCTTTGCTTAGGACTGCCCACGGGGGAAGTCAGTTGATTTTGATTTGCCACCCACTATAACACTCTCATACTTAAGGATAAGTATACACTTCTGATGATTAAATCTAAAAATAAGAAGGGTAGAGTTAATCCCATCTTCATACAAGTAACGTCAAAGTCAAATAGAAATAAAGGCTACTATATCATACTAAAATCCTTGTGAATACAAGTTAACTTAGAAAATCATATATTAACATTATCTGTGTTTAAATGTATTTTATTTTGTTTAATATTTCCCAACAATATTTTAATCTGGTTTGGCAGCACTGGAGAGTGTCCCACAGGCTCTAATGTTTTGACATTTCTGTCCTAGACTACTAATATTTAAGATAAACTAGATGATAGATTTAAATCTGGCATCATACTCCTTGTTGGAGCTAGAACATGAAATGGCTGTCCTGGATTCCATCCGTTTCTCTCCTGCTATGATATGAGAGTGCAGGCATGGGTCTCCTCCAACTTTCACAAGTTAGAAATCTCTACCTCTGTTTATCGAGTGGGGTTTCCCAGACCCCAGATAGAAATTCCTCTGTCCATGTCACACATAGGCCATCTGCTTCATATTATATGGTTTCTATATTTACATCATCCTATCTAAATTTCATATCAGTTGGGAGAGTTAGATTCAGAGTCTAGCTACATAAAAAACTTGAGTGATATATCTATGGACATAGAATCTAATGCATAAACATAAAGAAATCCGCCCTACAGCATACCTGATAAATGGTGATCTGTCCTCTCCTTGAAGACCTCCAAGGAGAAACTAATTTAATTAAGTGTAAATTCTCCTCTTTGTAACTTCTACCCAGTGATTCTCTTCTACCTTCTGAAGGCAAACAGTTCAGAATGAATCCCTCTTCAACAAAAAAGTCCTTCCAATACTATTATTCTTCCTCCAGAAGGAATAATAAATAATCAAGTGTTCTTTTCTCCAGCCTAAATATTCTCAAGTCCTTTAGCCACATCCTCAGAGTACATGTGCTCAAGGCCATTCACAAACTGAGTTGCTCTCCTATGGACACTCTCTGTCTTTACCTTGTAAATATCCTTCTTAAACCATGTATCCAGAGATTCCCTAGAAACTTCCAAGGGCTCCAAGGATATAGTGACTTAAGGCTTTAGCCTTATGAGAGTCATGAATTTCTTGGCTACTTTCCACCATGTGGTGGCCCATCACTGAAAGTGTTTTAGTATGAATTGGTAAGTACTGAGTGGTCTCATGGTTATCCCCAGCTCCATGATAGGAAAAGGGAGTGATACGTTGATTAAAAGAAGAGATTTGCTCTGATTTTGCCATATGGCAAAAACCATGTTACATATTGTAATAGATGCTATTCTGAGGGTGTATGTTGATTGATTCTAGATAACTTCATAAATGTTCGTTGAACTAAATTGAATTCTTCTTTTATTCTCCCCAACCTCTTTAAGTAGAAGATCAAGATAAAAATCAGATATGTTTTGTTCTTTGGCTTTCTTCAATGAATGAAAATAATAGACCAAACAGTTTGAGAATGAACTATTGTAACTGAAATGATTCCACTCCCTATTTAAGTTTCCAGTGTGGTTACTATCTTTCTGTGAGAATTTACCATTAGGTCAAAATCCATATTCTCTTCAGCAATGATGAGAGAAGTAAATACAGTGATGGGTACGGAGAGAGAGAGATCAAGGTTTGCCTACCCTTCTCCCTGTTTTCCTCCCGCTTCAGAAGCCTTTCAGTTTCCCCCTCCCCACTTTCTTCAGTGAGCTATGAGATTTCAGAGGAAATACTCTTTTCTTCTCTCAAGTCAGGGTTTATTTGGGAAAGACAGAACAAGGATGGAGGATAAGGTAAGAGGGGTAGGTTTCCCTATTATCTACAGGGAGCCTTGGTTAGGAGGATATTGGGAGAAAAGGCAATCCTTTCACAAGTGTGACAGAGTTAGTCAGAGGGCTATGAGGACCACTGTCTTCTTTCTTCTTCTGTCAGTCTGACAGGTAACCTCTAACTTGATTAATTCAAGTCTAGAGACACAATTACCTTCTTCACCACCATCAGCCACACCAGCCAAAGCCCAGTTCAGCTGTTGATTTGCTTCAACTGTTTTCCCAGTAACATTCCAAAATGGAATTCTCATTTGGCTGACAGATGATGTCCTTTGCAAGCAATGCCTTATAAATTTTCTACTTTACAATATCTGGGTGGTGTTCAGGTCCCCTAGAGGCTATTCCTTCTCATGTGCAGCCTAGTCTCAACTAGGTAAGCCACTCTGGCTGCCTTTTCTGATTACTTTTCCTTAGTAGGTAACCAAACATGGTTCTCAAGGTAAAGGTTTATCAACTTGGAGGTGACCTTGTAAATTTAAAAAGTCTGAAGAACCTGAATGAGTAAAGATTAAGTTATGGAAGATGAAGAAGGTTTTGTAGGAAGACCAAAGTGAAATAAAATGTAAAATGTCTAATTGGAAATCTCATCAATTGGTTTATGTTATGATGAAGTTTGAACATTAGCTTCCCACAAAAATTTAATGGAATTCTTGTGAAAGCTGGATGATCACAACTGTAATGTTCTGGCTTAAGAAGGCACAGCTGATCCAATATCTGAAGGTGGTGAAAAAAAAAAACTGTACATCAAAGAGAGCATTCAGGACAACAAGCAAATCAACCTATCCAGAAGAAATATTGTTCCTATGAAAAGACCACTGGTTCTGTGACACATCTGGGTAAGTATTTTCACCTGACCAAAAGCAATCAGATCACCTCACCCTAGAAGCATCAAGTCCCATTGACAAGGCAAACTTTCCCAGGTTAGTCTAGCAGCCCCAGAGCCTTGTTAGCCCCAGAACCAGACTAGCAGCTGAGGGACCCATCTGACACAGCATGGCAGTGGGTTCACCTGTCCAGCGCAAATGCCATCCCAAGTAAGGATCCATCCTAGCTGAGCATTAGAGTAACTCATCCATCATCAATACTACTCCCCAAAGAGAATTCTATGAGAACCCTTCAGGGAAAGAAAGGACATCAAGGCCCTGAAATCCTGGAGTTGTGAGTGGTCTTGTATTTCCTACATAGTTATTATCTCACTAGAAATGTACTATAAGTTTGTGTCCATTCTTTCCTATCCACCATGGATTTTTTGTTTATTTGTGGGAGAGAGTACCAAAGATTTCAGGAGAAATGCTTTGTAACTACTGTTCTTACTATGACATTTGAATAGAGACCTTTGCTAAAGAACTGAATCTATTGGGTGATTGTTAAGAGGAAACACACTGTAGGGGCTCACAAATTACATGTCTGAAGGATAATCACCTATAGATAATTGGAGATGCTTGGACTAGTAACAGATACCCTTCTGGACCTTCAATCTTCCCATATCAGTATGGATTGGGAGACTGAGCCCAGAAAGGGTCTTTTATAACCTAGGACACAAAATCCTTTTCTAAAATTGTTTGGTTAATGCATGCTATGAGCCCTTAATATTTAGAGTGATGAGTTTCCCTTCCATGTTTCCACAGAGAAAAAACATTTGCTCATTCTAAAGATGGTCAGTGTTCTTTTTCCTATCATCTAATGAGTCTTCTTTTTTCATTAGCTCTTTCAAAACTGTCCCTGATTTTTTTTATTAGTAAAACTGCCCCTATCAGAAAGGGGAATTCCTTTACATAAGCATTCCCTTTGTTTGTAGGAATAAATTACTTTTTTATGCCTGATTCATATTGGACTTCCAGCATCTTTTCTCTCTCCACTTTTGGAGGAAATTTTATACTTGTGAACTATAATCTAAGATACAATTAAATTATCATGGAGAGAGGGGAAGAAGGAAGGGGAGGTCAGGATGGAGGACTTGAGGAGCCAAAAAACAAGAGAAAAAAAATAGCAGAATCCCTCCAATTGACCCAAAACTTAAGTCTGAGACACACCTCAAGAAGGTACAGGTAAGGTGGGGAGTAGAAGTCTTAGTAACCACTTAACCACTGTGGAAACTGAAACTCAAGAGAGGTCACTAATTAAGCAAACTGGCAGATAGATTGATCACACCGAAAAGAAAGGAAGCATGTTTCATCAATGATCATCAATGAGCAGTATCATCAAACTCAAACAGAAACTGGGCCATTAGTTCTTTACTTAATGTAGTATTATCTTTGCTAAAATTTGTTGATTTTGCTAAATATTTCCTGATTCTATTTTAATCTGGTTTAGGCTGCATTCTGGAGCATTGAGCATGCAGGTTTGATACCTCTGCTCTAGAGTCAAGATTGATTATTGATATCTTTTTAGTGTGGTTTCCCTTTACATTAATAGACTTATGAATATTTTTCTCTTGGTTCTGTTTTAACATGTCCTTTCAGGACAGTTCGCAATGAAATAACCTTATTGGTGACAAGTTGATGGGATTCCTGGAAAGTAGAACTATGAAGTGCCTGAAATTCAACTGAAAACCAGATACTCATAAATTCTTGATGTTACTTTACAGATTTGATATTATTCAAAGACACCTCACATTTCAAAAACAATATTTCATGAAAGAAGAAAGATTTGTGAATGACTAATCCAATTTTTTCCTTATTAGTAGGCAAGAACAGGTCTAAGTGTAATATTTGAATTTTATAGAAAAGAAGAGAAACTAACTTCATCAAAAGCACACAGGAAAGAAAAGAGCAGATATAATATTCAAAACCTGGAATGATGAATCATGAGCCATGGGTGGAAGTTGCAAAGAAGCCAATTTAGGTTTTATGTTAGGAAAAACTTCCTAACAAGTGAAATGGACTGTCTCAAGATGAGTTGGTCTTCAAGGACATCCAAGGTCTTCAAGCAGAGGATGGACAACCACTTGTCAAATATTTTATGCTGAATATACTTCTATATATGGATTGGATTAGATGGTTGCTAAGACCCCTTCCAACAGTGGTCTGCTGGTGTTTAACAACTGGTTCTCAGGGTGAGGGGGATGGATGCCACACATTTGTAAGTTTAATCTGTTATATCAACATTTTTCCATCACATTTTTAAGATCAACAAAATAATAAAGTGAACCCAGATTTGTGATATCTGCCTATTTCTGAAGTATAAAGGCTCATGCTGGAAATTTAACAATCAGCTGTCCCAAGCATCAATTGAGTACACTTTAGCATTTTTTCTAAACATTTACCTTCCATCTCAGAATCAGTACTGTGTTTTGGTTCCAAGGCAGAAGAGTGGTAAGGGCTAGGCAATGGGGGTGAAGTGATTTGCCCAGGATCACATAGCTAGGAAGCGTCTGAGGCCAGATATGAACCCAGAACCTCCAGTCTCTGGACCTGGTTCTCCATCCCCGGGGTCACCCAGCTGCCCCCTCCAGCATACTTTCAAACTCTCAGATTCTGATATTCTTTGATCAATGCTCTGTAAGCAAACTCTCTGTAAGCATAGCTTCTTTGGGCAGTTTCCACATGTTCCAAGTGTTTCCAAGTTCTTTTGATTGGATTGATCCTACAGTCATTCAGTCTTTCTAATTGGCAACCTCTCCTTCTCTACTAAGTCCTTTCATGCTGCCTATAAAGAGGCCCAATTATTACCCATTGTGGGAAATACTCTTACTAGCCCTTCATCTTCTCAAGCTTCTATCTTATATAATTGCTTATAGCTTGAACCATTCCAGCCAAATTCCTAGAAGAAGCACTTCCATTCCTCTTAGTTACTCTTCAGTCCTTTTTAATTTGACTTCAAAGCCCTCTCCAAAATGACCAATGATCTTTAATTGCCACATTTCCTAGCCTTTTTTTACTACTGATCCTTCTTTGCAACCTCTGGCATGGCTAATCAATCCCAACCCCAACCATATCCACACTCTCTTCTCTCTGAGACTTCATAGCTCCTCTCTCCCACCCAATTGCCCCTTCCTAACCTCCTCTTTTCTGTTCCCATAACCACGACTCTCATTCAGACTTTCATAGTCTCTCTTGGACTTTTGCAATGATTTTCTCATTGACGTCTGTGCCTTACTTCACCTCTCTCCCATCTGCCTGGCTGCCATGTTGATTTTCCTGAAGTTTGAGTCTGATAATACCCCTCCCCTATTCGGTAAACCCCAATTCCTTTCTGTTGCCTGAAGGATACATTCAAAATTCCTGTTTACTTTTCAAGTCCTTCATATTGTGGAAAGGAAAGTAAAACAAGTTCTGGACGTTCTGCCACTGTGTTGGAACAAGCAACAATGGGAATATTAGAGAGAGAAAAAATTGATAAGACTGACAGTTGGTGGGGGAAGGGGAAACTGGGAGTGGCAGTTGGTCTTGTGACTAGCACTTCCTTCCTGGTGTTAGAAGTAGGAGGAGCTTTTTCTTCCCAGTCTCTGGAGAGAAGTGTCTCTATTTTCTTCAGCCTGAGGAGACAGGCCCAACCAGCTCTTAAAGTCAGAACTTTTCTTGTTGTTTGCTGTCTACTGCTAAGATTTTGAAATTAAGACAACTAGCACAGATATAGCGTAGTCAGGAATAAGAAAAATCCTCCAGCATCCTGTGAGGCCTGGTCTCAGCTCCAAAGCTGAGAAGGACTTCAACCTTAGCTAGGGAAATTGCTCTTCCTTCCCTGATACCTCTCCAATCCAAACTGGTTATTAAAATTTATCTTATTTGAATATTGTAATCAAATAAATGGACTATCTTTTCAGGGGGCATAGAGGAAGCTGAACCTCAGTTCAGTCATTCAATAACAAATGGTCCTTATCAGACCCCAGCTGGGCGACCAAAGTCTGAGAAAGGCTTGTCCCTCAGGAGGGTCCATGTTTACCGGCTCTGGGACATCTTTGGCATCAGTCCATAGAGAAGACATCCCTGCAGGCTATCATAAGTGGCCCATTTCTTGGACACCCCATTTTGTTCAAAAATAGCCTCTCAGCAGAGGGAATCTCTCTCCTTTGCCTCACCGGGAACCATATTCCCTCTCTCCCTTCAACTCCTCCATTCCCTGCTACAAACCTTCTGTATCCACTATTCTTCATGTCCACCCACATCTTTCCTTATAAATAATCCAATATAAAGAAAGAAGGCATCTCCATCTTGATCTCTGGCTTCTCTTAGTTCTCTCTCCATATATAACAGGAATCTTCACTTTCTCTCACACCATCATTTTTAAGTCTCTCTGCATATTCACTCCTCATAAAATCTACCTGTAAAATATTTCTTCATAAAATAACAGTTAATCATTCTAACAAGAAAAAATATCTCTTCCCCTTCTTTCTCTCTGTCATCGCTATAATTTATCTCACACATTCTCGTCAATCCAAGTTCAACTCATCCATAATCTCTGTCCCCAAGGGAGAGAGAGGCCCTCTAGCAGGACAGTTACAGCTATCACTCCCAGCTCCTCAGCTTCTTTAAGAGATTATCAGTCTCTATTTAGCAGGAGAGGTTTTTGAAACAAGTTACATTTATATGTACATACATAGAGAAAGCAAAGACTTTCATTTTATTTTTGTATTTCCAGCATATCACCCTGTAGCTAACACACTGTGATGCTTAATAAATGCTTGTTGAAAATGCCCAATATGAAAAACATTTTACATGATTGAATACGTAAAATCTATATTAGATTACTTACTATTTCAAAGAGGGAGGATGGGATGGAGGGAGAGAATTTGGAACTCAAATATCTTCCAATAAATGTTAAAAACTGTTTTATGTGTAATTGGAGAAAAAGAAAATATTAAAAGATGAGAGCTCCTCAAAACTGAAGAAGAAATAAAGGAAATAATTCAAAATTAAATATAAATAAATGCTTGTGGATTGGCTAATTTAAAAAATAGCATTATCCAATGCTTGTATATTAGTCTACCTAAAACCTGAAAATGTCTTTCCCATGAAACTATAGCTAGCATTAATTTTTTAAAACTTTCTTTGATAAGGAACAGATACAATATGTGGAAATGAATTCATTCCCTCTATTTAAATTAGAAAATGTTTTTACTGACTTACTTTATATTATCAAATATATTATCTGCAAAATGAATATGTTAAACTATTTTGCTTATGTTTTAATGAAGTCTATAATGTTATTGTTGGGCATATAAATATATAGTGAACTTTGTAAATCTTGAAATCTCTCAGACTTGTGAATGTTAAAAATTTCCACATTGAGGAATCCTCCATTGGAACAAATTCCCTACTGGAAACAGTCCCCATTTTGATGTGAGAACTTGCCAGGATCAGAAATGGGAGGACCTCTACTCCACCCATACTTAAGACTGCTTTAGGGGAGGAAACTCCTTGCTAAACAATGAAAGTACTTGTACCCATGCTTATGATGAGGCAGGGAGTTCTTTGAGCCGTGCCTGTTTTTTAGAATTGATACAATGGGATGCTAGGTACCTATAAAGGTTGGGCAGGTTTTCTCTTGATGAGATTAGTCGACTCAGCTGTGTTTTCTCTGGTTCAGGCTTACTGAGGGGATTAGTCGACACAGCAGTGTTTTCTCTGGTTCAGACTTACTGAGGGGATTAGTCGACTTAGCTGGAATTCAGATGGGCTGTCTTTTAGAAAACATCTACGGACAGTTCAGAGCTGCCACCTCGGAGATCTGACTTACTCGTGTGCCCTGCCCATCACTGCTTAATCTGCAAAAATGTCTGACAAACCAGATATGGCTGAGATTCAGAAATTCGATAAGTCTAAATTGAAGAAGACAGAAACACAAGAGAAAAACCCACTGCCTTCAAAAGAAACAATTGAACAGGAGAAGCAAGCAGGTGAATCGTAATGAAATCTGCCCTGCCAATATGCACTGTACATTCCACAAGCATTGCCTTCTTAATTTTACTTTTAGCTGTTTAACTTTGTAAGATGCAAAGAGGTTGGATAAAGTTTAAATGACTGTGCTGCCCCTTTCAAAATCAAAAGAATAAAGAACTACTGACATTGAATTGAATGAAGGCCCAGCCGGCTGCCTCTTTCCATCTGCCTGTCCTGGCTAATTTGGGTCCTGGTGGCATTAAAAAAATTTTTTTTTTAAAAAGCTTGCATGTTGGTGAAAAGAAGAAACCAGGTGGGACTACAATAAATCTAGTTAACAGTAAAATGCAAAGCTGTACCAAGGTCCTGGCAAGCTGTAAAATGCAGTTAATCAGAGTGACATTTTTTTTATTCAAATGATTTTAATTATTAGAATGCACAATTTTTTTAATATGCAAATAAAAAGTTTTAAAACCTGGCTGGTATTGCTGTGGGGTGTTTGGAAGATAGATGTTGCAGGAAGAAAAACATGGGTTGGGATTTGTTTGGAAAAAAAGCAATAAATGCCAAAAATCATGGTTTTTGTGTGTTAGGTAAATCCTATTGTAGGATAAGAATTTCCATCCCCAATTATGTAAAATATCTGTATATATGACTAGCATTCTGTACTGGTTATCCATGACCTCATTTTCTTAGATTTACTTAATATTAGAATTTGCCTTATTTACCTGTAATCTGGATATCTGTACTTGTTAAGTATTGTGGAAACTGCTCTCTCCACATTTTGGGATTCTTTTTGTGTGACTTAATCACAGATCGGTTTGCAACTTGGTACCTTCATCTAGCACCAAGTAAAATTATCCAATTAATGGCATTGGTGCAAATACAGCCTGTTAAAGAATTGGGAATTTCATACTTAGTCACAGGGGAATTGTACATGTGCTTTCACCTTATTGTTTGATGGCTTGATTTCTATTGAATGATAAAGTGAACTGAACATTATCTTTTTTTCAATAACAATTGTGATTTTGATAATTCATTGTACCATCTTGTATTAATTTGCATAATAAACCTTGATGGACTAAAAGTAAAAAAAAAAAAGAAAAGAAAACATCTACGGTGATTGGTAGATGGAAGAACTTAGGGGAGGTGACATAGGGGAAAAAAACCCTATATAAGAAAAGGAATCTCTTGAGGAAGGGATCCTTGGAGGCTTGGAGATCCTTAGATCCTTGGAGAGAGATTCCTTGGAGATATATCCTTAGATTCCTTGGAGATAGATCCTTGGAGATAGATCCTTTTGGAGGAGGCCCTTTGAAGATCTCTTGAGAAGAAGTCCCTTGGGAGGCTGACTCTGGCTGGAACTCCCTCTGAGGAGACTCTGTTCCCCAGACATCCTTGCTTAAGACAAATCTTGTGGTGAGTGATAAAAAACTGACTGATTCTCTCTCTCTTAAGACTCAGGTCTAGGCCATGTTGGCTTAAGGCCCTTCATACTTATTTCCCTTTTCTCTCTTTCCTTTAATAACTCATTGTATTATTAATTAAAATCTCCATAAAACCCAGTTGACTTGGGTATATTGAATAATTGGGAATATTTCCCTGGCGACCACCTTATATATTTGATTTAGAAACCAAGACACTGTAGTGAAACATATTTTCTGCGGTCACAAATTTACTCACCCTCTCTTATATCTAGCATAATTTATATCTTCCACCATTTTAACTGCCACAGTTTATGGCAGACAACTATTTTAAATGTAACAACTTCAGTACTTCAAATGATAGACACCAATGGTGTCAAATTCAAATATAAACAGGGGCCACAAATCCATACATAAGGATTCCTACAGGCTACATATTGACCTAATTTTAAAATGTAATGTTAAGGGTAGCTGGGTAAAATAGTAAATAGGGAGCCAGGACTGGATTCAGGAAAAACTGGTTCAAGTCTGGCCTTAGAAACATCCTAACTATATGACCTTGGGTAAGTCACTTAATCCCAACTGTCTAGCCCTTACTGCTCTTTTGCCTTAGTGTCAATTCTAAAAAGGTAAGGTATTTTTTTAATGTAATTTAAATTTTTTATATTTATTTATTTTTTAATTCATTTATTTATTTTATTTTTATTTATTTTTAAATTTTTATTTATTTTATTAAATACTTCCCAATTATTTATATATATGTATATATATAATATTATATATATTAAAACAGACAATATTGGGTAGTGTCATGAGCATCATGTGGTCCTGGTAAGCCATATATTTGACACCTCTCATATCTTTCAACAACATTTTAGTCATTTTTTTAGTCATATTTGACTATCCCAGTTTGAGTTTTCTTGGCATAGATATTGGAGTGGTTTGCCATTTCCTTCTCCAGCTCATTTTCCAGATGAGGAAACTGACACAAACAGAATTAAGGGACTTGTCCAGGGTCACACAATCAGTAAATATCTGAGGCCAGATTTGAACTCAGGAAGATGAGTCTTCCTGACTCCAGGCTCAGCATTCTATCCCCTGTGTCCTGTACAGCAACATAAGGAATAATGATGATGGTGGTGGTGGTGATCATGATAGCCAATAACATATACTGTGTATATATAGCTAGACATCTCATTTTAAGGTATACAAAGCATTTTATGAATATAATCTACTTTTACCCTTATAACAACCCTGGGAGGAGGTGCTATGGTTGTGCCCATCTTATATGTGAGAAAATGAAGGCAGACAGAGGTTAAATGACCTACCCAAAGTCACACAACTAGAAAGCATCCAAGGTCAGATTTGAACATTCTTGCGGTGACTCCAGTTCCAGTATTCTGCCCACTGTACCTCCCAGCTGCCTCTAAAAAGGAGATTATGGATCCTTTGATGATACTGATCATATAGAACATATAAAAATGCGCACTTAATCATAGTATTTCAAGTACTACAAGGAGCAAAAAAAAAAAAGGAAGATTAGAACTGAAGTAAAAATGGATTATTTTATGCCTACTTTTCATCCATGATTCTAATACCTTAGCAACAAAATAATCACAGGCTTAATGAGTATAAAGGCTCAGGACTGGTATATCACTTCTTCCACTCAAGGAGCAAAAATAAAACCCTTTTAAACAGTTAACTGTAAAATGCATAAAACTGTGAACCACATAAAAATGGCATGTAACAAATAGTAAAACCTAATAGAAGTTTAACTGTTAAAAGAATAAAAACCTGCTAAATGAATAAAAGTAGTTGCCAAGCTGGCTACAACTTCATATATTTCCACAGTAAAAGGAAGGAATCCATCCACAAAGCTTAATTCCAAAGGGAGAAAGTTTCACATTTTCTAAATCTTTATGGAGTAAAAAGTCACCTTCTCTGGAATGCCCCTAATCCAAGGCACAACCCAAAGGGCTGAGGCTGCAGATTCCATAGAATGGGGATGATTACACTCTTGGAAACATTCGGCTAACCAGAGCTTGATGCCCACACTAGCCATTTCTCAATTCAAACCCCCCAATTCAGGAATAAGCTGTCACGAAGAGAGGACGTGTGTTTCAGGAGGGAGTTTCATCTCTCTTACCCCAGATGCTGTGAACTTCAAGATGATCTATTTGCTCTCTATGTCGTTGATTCATGTGATCGAGTCCCCAACATCAAAGGCCTAGAGTCACAGAACAGTGGTGACTTCTAACACATAGATAACTAAAAAGTATCCTCCTCGATGCTCCTTGAAGATGGCCAGGGATGGAGAACTCTAGACCTCTGGATAGCTCTAATGATTTAGAAGCTTTTATTTTCATTAAACTGAATCTAACACTTAGCATAGTGCCTGGCACCTACCAGGCACTGAATAAGTATTTGTTGATTCAACTGAGGCCAAAAAGAATAAATTTAAAGAGGCACCCCAAGACAGTGGAGAGTGGACTGGATTTGCTGCCTAAGAACATTAGCTATGTGACTTTTAGCAAGTCACTTAGCTTCCTTGGGCCTCAGTTTCCTCATTTGAGAAATGATGGAGTGAAAACTGGTAACTCCTACAGTCCCTTTCAGCTAACTCTACGTCTAAGGGTCTATCTTGCACATGGTGGTTCTTCAGAGATAAGTTTGACCTTCCTAAACCTCAATAAAATCTTCACTTCCCTGTTTTAAACATACCCAAATCCTTTATTCCATCTGATGGTATGGGTTCCATTTCCTTCATAAGCCTGGCCAGTCTGCTCTGGATGAACTTCACTTTGTCTATTTCCTTCCTAAAGTGGGATTCCCCAAACTGCAGAGATGTGTATGGTCTAACCACATACAGCCAAGCACATAGCCTCTCTTGCTCTAAGCATCATTCTTTTTTGATGTACCCTGACATACTGATAACAGTTTTGAAGGCCAACTCACAATCCTGATTCCTATTTAGCCAGGATCAAATTAACTTGACTAGCCCCCCACCTTATATTTTGCAAACATTGTTGTCTATCCTTATCTTTTCTATCCTATACTGGTTCAGTTGATTTTTCTAACCCAAATCTATTACATTTTTCACTATTTAATTTGACTTTATGAGATTTGGTCCATCACTGTAGCCCATCAAGGTATTTAGGATTCTGATGATATCTTTCAACATACTGGTGATTTCAAGGCAGCAAGGTGGTTCAGTGGATAGAGAACCAGACCTGGGTTCATGTCCTCAGACATTTACTGACTATGTGACCCTGGGCAAGTCACTTGACCCCCCCATTGCCTAGCCCTTACTATTTTTCTGCCTTTAGAATCAATAGTATTGATTCTAAGATGGAAGGTAAGGGGGAAGAAAGAAAAAAAGGAAGGAAGGAAGGAAGGAGGGAAGGAAGGAAGGAAGGAAGGAAGGAAGGAAGGAAGGAAGGAAGGAGGGAAGGAAGGAAGGAAGGAAGGAAGGAAGGAAGGAAGGAAGGAAGGAAGGAAGAAAGGAAGGAAGGAAGGAAGGAAGGAAGGAAGGAAGGAAGGAAGGAAGGAAGGAAGGAAGGAAGGAACCCCAAATGGGATCATGAAGAATTGGACATAACTAAAACAACTGAACAACCATAACATGTTATTTGGGGAACAGTTAGGAGGCCAATGGTGCTGGATCAAAGAGTCTGATCATTCAACAATTTCTACATCTAATATAATTTAAGTACTTAGCACCTACTGTGTGTAAGGCTGGGATAAGTGATAGGCAGAAAAAGACGCATCCAAAACAATTCCTTCACTAAAGGAATTTACATTCCACTGAAAGGCCATGGGACTACTGAGTCAGTATGGTGAGGGACCTTGGAGCCCATCCAATCCAGCTCCCTCATTTTACAGAGGAAACAGGAAATGATTGTGGGGAATGGAGAAATCTTCCCATAGGAGGTGGCCCCTGAGCTCAGACTGGAAGGAAGATAAGAATTCTCAAAGAGGGAACCAAAGAGAGGGTGCACCTAGGCATGGCAGAAGGCTTATTATGACAGAGGCGTGGAAGCAGATGGGAAACCAAGCATAAATAATTGGTCTCCTTAGAATAGAACTTGAATAAAAGTGACTTATATGAAGTAAGATGGAAAAAAGAAAAGGACTGCAGAAGGGCAGATGAGAACAGAGGTACAGAGGTGGCAGAAGTAGGCACTTTGGAGAGCTTAAAGCTTGGCCAGATGTTGAAGGAGTTGAGGTCATCCACTGAATCCAAGGTCAGCACCAGTCATTCTCACTTTGACAATGGATTTTGATGACTTTGAAAGAGAGATGCATGCCTCACACATCCAATTCAAGCTCAAGTCGATTCATGCATGACCCTGTGATGTCCTTGGTCCTCTCAGAAACAGCAAATGGAGACATCACTCCTAGTGAGAAACAAAAGGTCAACAATGACACTCCCCTTAACAAGGAAACTACAGAGAACACATTGCTAGAAGAGATCAGCCTGCATTGTCAGAGGTAAATGGTGCTCCTTAACATGTGCTCCCCTCCTTTGGACTCTTAAGGTGATCTCTGAGGAGTCTTTGGGAGAATGGGTGCTCTATTTGGGAGACGGATGTTCTATTGCAAATCTTCTTACTATGCTAGTTCATTAAATCTCTTTTTGCTTTAAACTAATTCTATCTTCTGGCTGAGCACTGAAGAAAAGGCAGATGAAGCCGTTAAGCCTTATGTGCTTCTCTTTTGAATAGAAGTGAACCAACTAAGAAGCTTGAGCCTTGGTAGATCTTTTGGAGGCCCCGTATGTGAGGACTTGTACGTGTCCACTTAGAACAATACAATGGCAGTAGATGGGCAAAAAAGAGGGAAAAAAATAAGGGATGACCTTCAGAACAAAATGAGTCACCATCATAAAGTCCTGGATGAAGCTAAAATGTTTGGCCCTTATAACCCTTGAGATTGACATGAAGAAAGAAAACCAGGCTTTCCCACAATCTACATCTTTTGGTGATGTTGTCAGAGACAGAATTCTAAACTGAGTAGGCCATGAATATGACCAAATATGTCCATTTCCATATCTTTATTATTCAATCACATATGAGAAAGCCATGACATCTTCCTTGAGTGGGAGGTCACATTTTCAGCCATACAGTTGCATCATTATTACAAATTTATTATTAGAACCACCCTCAGACATCATTACAGCTTTTCTTTAAAAATCATCTCTCCCAGGAAATTTTTTCTCATTATCTCAACCTAATTCTAATCCCCAGTTTCTCTCAGCCCTTAAACATGCATCTAACACTAAATTATTTTTAATAACTCACATTTCTTCACAGTATCATCACACTGCAGAAAGTTTTCTCACTTTGAGATGTCTTCTCAAGCCTTCCTTTATGTGAGTTAAGAGAAATCATCCAGAAATTTAATTCAATTCAGTAAATGTTTATTAACTACTAGCCCCAGAAAGACATTAATACAAGAATTTTACAACTAATTGTTTATAATTTTATTAAAATTTACTGCAATTTCTCCTATCTGTGAATGCATTTGAAATACAAATAATTACAAATATGACAACTTTATTCTGAAATATATTTCCTATTGTCTCCATTTTCTTTGCCATTTAGAATTTTTTAATTCACTTTGTCAGTTGTTGAAACTGCTTTTTCCATGTATTCTAGAATTCACATTCTTTTAAGCACATACTATGTTCCACAGACCAAACGGATACCAAAACAAAATGGTCCCCATTCTCATGAAGCTTACAGACTCTTGGGAGTAAACAACACATACATAATAAATGTAATACAAAAAATATGCATTCTACATGACAGATTATAGCTATGTATATGTGTAGAGGCGTAAATACATATGCATTTATCTGTACACGTGTGTACATATTTATACATATTTGTAATGCACAAAGAGTTTCCTGGAGCTGGACAAGGGAGAAGACAGGAATACTGTAAGAAATGGGGTTTGAACTGAGCTCGGAAGAAAGAAACAGATTTGGTGAAGCAGAGAAGGAGGAATACGAACCTGACGTGGACATTGTACTGGACAAAGATACAAACAGTGGAGATAGAAAGTGTCAATTTTGTAGGTAGCAGGAAGCTAGACAGGGCAGCTGTTGCAGCACATGAGGGGCAATGTTGGTGGGATTGGGATGGTACAGGCTTTAGGAGACCTAGAAAGCCTCCAAAATATCTATCCCAGGTGCAAGTTTCTCAGTTGGTTCCTGCCTCCTCAACATCAAAGAGCACGAGCCCCCATGGATGTATCTGTTTTTTCCTCTATGCTCAGCCAGAAGATAAATGAGTTCAAAGCAAAAGGTACTTAATGAAATAGCATAGCAAGAAGATTCAGAATAGAACATTCTTCTCATAAATCTAGGGCCCATTCTCCTCAAGACTCATCAGCAATGTGGAGAGATCATCCTAAAAGAGAGATCATATATGGGGGCAAGGCACCCAGAGGAGGGGAATATAGCCTGCCAGAGGCAGTAGGGAAGCCTTGGAAATTCTTGAGTAGAGCCCCATTCGTAGACTTGTGCTTTCAGAATAGTAAGGGTCAGCTAGGTGGCTCAGTGGATGGGAGGTCTTGGGTTCAAATTTGACCTCAGACACTTCCCAGCTGTGTAATCCTGGGCAAGTCATTTAACCGCCATTGCCTAGCCCTTACCACTCTTCTATCTTAGAACCAATACTCAGTATTGATTCTAAGATGTAAAGTAAGGGTTTAGAATATTAATAATAATACTAAATTAGGAAGTGGTTAGGGTACCTGGAATCAGGAAAAGTTGAGGTCAATCCAGCCTCAGATACTTATTAGCTGTGCAAACTTGGTCAAGACACTTGGTTTTTTAAACCCTTATCTTCTGTCTTAGTATCAATCCTAAGAGAATAGTGGAAAGAGCTATGCCATTGGGGTTAAGAGTTTAACCTTTATCTGCCTCAGTTTCCTCATTTTAAAATTGGAATAATATATTTGTAAAGTACTTAGCACAGTACCTGGCATGTACTAGGAGCTATATAAATGCTAGTTATTATTGTTGCTGTTATTAATAATAATGGTTAACATTTTAATATTTTTGAATATTTTATTTTTTGTGAAATTATGAAAAAATTAATTTTCTAAAATGTTAAGCTCCAAATTCTCTCCTTCCCTCCCTTTCACCCTCACTGAACCAGCAGGCAATTTGATATAGGTTATATATGTGATATCATGCAAAACAGTTCCATAATGCTCATGTTATAGAAGACATATACAAAACTTTAAAGTTTTGTGTGTAAAATAAGTGCGTAAAAAAAATAAAGTGATAATTAGTATGCTTCAATATCTGCATCCAGGCTCCATCAGTTCTTTTCTATAGTTAACATTTTAAAAATACCTACTATGTGGCAGGCACTGTGCTGAGCCCTTTACAAATATTATCTCAGTTGATCCTGGCAACAACCTTGGAAGGGAGGTCCTGTTATTTTCCCCACTTTACAGATGAGGAAATTGAGGTAAATAGGTCAAGTGACTTACTCAAGGTCACATAGCTAATAAGTGTCTGAAGCTGAATTTGAAATCAGGTCTTCCTGACTCCAGGCCTGGTACTTTACCCACTATGCCACCTAGCTGCCATGATTATTATTATTATTATTATTATTATTACTCTGGATGTAATGATGCATACCGATAATCTTTTCTCCTAAGGGAGGTTGAGGCAAGTGAATTCCTTCACTTGGGTAGTTCTGAGATGCTGTGGGCTCAAGATCACTGCAGAAGGCAACTTCAGCCATGCAATTAAAAGCCTCTTGCTTCTTGGGAAAAAGCTATGGCAAATCTGGCCAGTCCCAAGGGAATGTTTGTGCATAATAATGATGGTCCCAGGAGCAATGACAGTAGCTATGTATAGCTGCACTTGTGTGGTGTCCCAGGGCTCTGGTCCATGGATCAGCTCCAGCTGCCGACACCCAAGGGGCCTCAAGGGTAAGGCCTTGGGGCAGCATCGCTTCCCTTATCCTCCCCATATGTGTCCAGTCTGCTGGCTCAGATAACCATGGACTGATAGGAGTTCCTTCAAAAGTCAGAAGGTAGATAGAAAAGCCTCCAGACCACTGGAGCTGAGGTGGGGCTCCATAGAAAGACCTTGATTCTCTACCGTTCTTCCTCCAACATCTTCAACATTCACTCTAAAGAAGACTGGGAAACATGGTTGAGTTGCATCAATTGTCAGGGGAATTTTGCTAAGTTTTTACGACCAAAACAGTTCAACTCATACCCTACTTGGCTCTACTTTGAGAGAAAAATCTATTTTCCCTCCCTCTCATCCAGACTCCTCTGGTCCTCCCTTGAATGGCTCTGATAATCCCCATCTTGGCTAGGCTTGTCTACTAGTGAATAATGGAAGCTGAAGAGTAGCTAGGGAGCCTATTGCTGCCATGACCTTCCAAGAATTGTAATATAGCATAAGGAAGGCCAAGCATTTGTTCACAGCTACTAGGGAATTCTGGTGGCCTGGTACTGTTCCCTTAAGGAGGAAGGACTAAGTTCGACAAACTTAAATCCTTTTCTTCCTTGTCCCCTACACTGAGGGCAGGAGGGTAGTGCTGGCCTTGGACAGGGGGAGGATGGAAGCTTTTCGAGTTAGAAACCAACGTTGATAACTCAGTGACCCACTCTCCAAGGCAGGACACATAACAAACCATCCAGTGAATTCTAAGTTCCTGCCCTCTTCTCCCTTATGCTATGATCAGAAGAGGGTTACTTCAGCTTTCTGATGGGCATCATTGTTCTTGTTCTTATGGTGCCATCTCAGAAAAGGCTTTTGTTATTATCTGATTGTGTTTGCTAGCTGTGTAAGGGCCAGAATATAAGAGGTTAAAATTAAAGGGTTGGACTAAATTATTTAAGAGTATGGTTGCCAGGAATTAATTAGTCAATTCCAAATGACTTTGTATGGTAGTTTATCAACAAAAGGAGAAAGAATGAAGGTTAAGAAAATCAGAGAGGCAGGGCTTAAGAGCTAAATTAAAATAAGGGTTTTAGCCACAAGGCCTCCTCCAAGACAAGGGGCCTCTCTGAAGGCTAGTACCTTCAGGAAATCAGGGAAGAAGTCAGCCTTTTCACTCACCCATGTGATAGTTCAAAGGGAGAGATTTAAGAACAGTCACATCAAGTCCAGGGTGTCAGGTCCAGTCAACAGATCCTTTCATCAGCCTTCAATTCGAGCTCAGAACTCCGAAGAACAAAGAACTCCTCTCACAGGAAGTTGTGACTCCTTTTAAAGATGCTTCTTTGTATCACTTCCTGTACCTTCCTCTACTTTTACATAGACCAATTATAGTGTGTAGGTTTTCTTAGGACTGCCCAGGGGGGCAGTCAAATGCTTCTGATTTGTCACCCACTTTCAGCACATGTGGGCTATAGACCTCCCCCACTCAAGTGTAAGTGGGGTGTATATGCTTCTGGTGATTTAATCTAAAAATGGGCAGGGGAGAGTTAATCCCATCTTCACAGCTGACTGTGAAGGATAAGCAACATCAATGAGGACCAAAGAGCCTTGTACCTGAGCAGGTACGTGTTCCCTGAGCAATGCAACTTGTTGGTGTGTGTAGTAGGGCAGCCCCCCAGAAAGACTGCACTTACTGTCATAAGTATCCATGTTCAAATGGTAGTCACTGATGGGGAAAGTGGTGTTTCCCAGATGGAGTAAGGACTGAAATATAATGAGAGGCAGAAGCTTCAAGGGTCTTGGGGAGAAGGAGGCAAAGGAATGTGGAAGTTCCAGAGGAGAAGAGCCAGGGCCATGGCTGCTGCCACCCCAAACTGAGGCTTGCCTGGATCGCTGCCCAGCTTGAAGAGTGGTCTGCCACACCAGAACTGCCCAGTTTCACCACTCCTGGCA